>NC_090447.1:1503864548-1504166593 GCF_031143425.1 Pleurodeles waltl
TGACGGGCTTGTTTTTGGCACGCCCACTGCGCAGTCACACTAGCATGTCCTTAAATTCTATGTCAGGACCGGAGGCTCAGATTATGCTTCTCTTTCTATGCTTTATTTCACACAGCAGCCAATAGGAGAAGATATTATTGAATGAAAACATATCCCAGCATTCATAGTATATACAACACAACCATAGAGAACAGAGTATATAAACCGTAGAGGCCAATGAACTTCCTCTTTCTTTGCTGCTTCCGCAGCCAGTTAAGTACATTACCTCTTTACCTTGTCATTGTTCTTTCTTACGGTGTTATCTATTCGCGCTGTGTTTGGTTTGCGCGGCATTATCTGTGGAGTGGGAGCGGGAGTGTGTCGGGTCATTCCCGGCTCGGAGATATTCTCCGTAGGTTGAGGCGGATCAGCAGTTTTTTAGCCTGTGGCTTGACACGCGCGCGCGCGCGTTCTCTCTCTCCTTAGTTGCGTGCCCTCTCGCGACGCGCACCCACGCTTGCTCGTTTCTCCTGGCACCCGTTTTTTAATTAAACGTGCGGACAGAGAACGAGACAGTGCGAGTGCCTCGTATTTCCCGGCGACGATTCCTGAAGCCTTCTCAAGGGTTGTGCAGCATTCTTAGCGATCGCTACCTATAGTTTTGCCTGACCGCCTCTTCCTCACTCCCTGACGCCCTGGCATCACGCTGTGACCAGGGTTGGATAAATTAGATTAGGCGCTGCCTAGAGTGCTGCAGGCTGGCTCCCTCCACACTCTAAACCATTGTAAAGCAGTGTTTTTTATCCCTGCTGCCTTCAGCCTGCTGGGGTTTGCACTCCCCCTGATTGTAGTCTTGTACTACCCAGAATCCACGTTTTTCCACGTGACAGAGATACTATGGCCCAGTCATATACTTATGAGGACGAGGAATATTTTGGGAGTGAGGCTCCCTTTCTTGATGATAATTTGGTGGGCGCGCTAGACAATACCGTGCAGCTCTCGGTAAATAAGGCACTGGCGAAGGCTCTGGGGCCCCTCACCCATCATTTTGAGAGCTTTGCGCGCCAAAAAGGTTGGCTGCCCCACATTGCGCCTTCGGATGAGGCGTTATCTGACCAGCCCTCTACCTCCAAGGGTAAGGCTAAAGCCAAGACTTGGGCCCACTCCGACCTTTTCAAGAAATTGGCCTCCTCCATTCAAAAGGAGCACGGATATAGCTCCTCTCAAGCGCAAGACGCTTATGGTTCAGATTCAGACCAGTCGTCCTCTAAATCTTCATCCGAGTCCGATTCTGAGGAGGACCTCGGGGTCCGGCCGGGCCCGAGCAAACGCAAGAAGTCGGAGACTGCTAAAGCCCCGCCTCCCAAAGCCCTTCATGTCTTGACCTTCAGCCCGGAGGAGATCTTCCACCCCCGCTCCTCAAGCTGGGTTCCACCGCCAGAGGTGGCAGAATACCTCCAAAACCATATCAGAGCAGGTTTCGACAAGGACGTGAGGGCCAGGCTTCGCGCTGAGTGCCCTCGCCCAGACTTGGAGGGTAAGGTCACGGATACACCAGGCGTTGATCCTACTATGGTCACCTTCTTAAAGAAATGGGCTAAGGACCCCAAGAAGGGTCTAGACCGAGCTTGGCGCTCTTGCCAAGACAAGCTCCTGGACCTCTCGGGCCCTCTAGCAAAAATCTTGGAGATGGCTTACGTAGCCAAGGAGTCTCAGTCCCCTATCGATCCTGACATCCTTGTAGGGTGGGCTCAGCGAGCCATTTGTCATCTAGGCAATGCCAACGTGGCCTTATCGACGGAAAGGAGACGATCTATCCTAATGAGAATCGACCCTCAGCTCACTGAACTCGCCACATCTGAAGCGGGCCCTGTGGCCCAGGGCCTCCTTTTCGGGGCCCCCTTCATTAAGGACTTAGCCAAATTTACTGCGACCTTCAATACCATGGATAAAGCCCAACTATCGCTCAAAAAAGTCTTCAGAGAGACTCTTTTTCGGAGAGCCGGACGTCTGCGGGGTCGCTCGTCTGGCCGCTCCTATTATCAAGGCCCCAGACGAGATGCCCTGTCCAGGGGCCGTGGATATTACAAAGAGCAACAATCTGGCTCCACCTTCTATCCATCTCGTCCCCGAGGAGGTAGGGGCCGGTACCACAAGAACTCATACAGAGGTCAGCAAGGAGATACCCAGGATCGCACCAATTCAGGTGAGAATAATCCACCCTTCCGAGGTGGTTCTTGGGGGCAGGGTCCAAACTTGTTTGACGGAAAGGAAAAAATTATCCAGGGACCCCTGGCTGTTACAAACCGTTCAAGGGTTCAGATTGGAATTTTACCAGACCCCTTATCAACAATCCCCCCTCCTCTTCCCCATTTTTCCCGTCCCGATATAGACATCATAGACTTGGAGGTTCAAGCGCTCCTCAAGAAGGGTGCTATTTGCCAAACTGTTCCCCATCCCAGGGGTTTCCTAAGCCCCATTTTTCTGGTAGACAAAAAAGGGGGAGGATCGCGTTTAGTCCTAAATCTCAAGGAATTCAATGCATGGCTGGTCTACCGACATTTCAAGATGGAAGGAATCCATCTCCTCAGAGATATACTGCAAGAAGCAGATTGGTTAGTGCGGCTAGATCTAAAGGACGCTTATCTAAGCGTTCCTATTTTCCCGCCTCACCGGCGTTTCCTTCAGTTTCTCTGGCAAGGCCAATGCTTCGAGTTTCAAGTACTTCCTTTTGGGCTTTCCTCCGCTCCTTGGTGCTTCACCAAGGTGATGAGGCCTGTGGTGGAATCCCTTCGCGCACGGGGTGTGCGTCTGATAGTTTACCTCGACGATCTGATCATTATGGCCCAGGACCCCCTTCTCCTTCAGGTACATTTGTCTTGGACGATCCAGCTTCTTCAGGATCTGGGCTTCATAATCAATCAGCCCAAGTCTTGTCTCCGCCCATCTCAACAGATCGAGTTTCTGGGCTTCAAGATAGACTCTGTGACAGCTCAGTTGATTCTTCTTCCTCTGAAGGTGCGCAATATCAAGAAGGAATTGCGCCTACTTTTGTCCAGACAGAAAGTGTCATTGAGGAGTTTAGCCAGGATGGTGGGTCTTTTATCATCCTCGATCCAGGCTATTTTCCCGGGTCCGCTACACTACAGAGCCCTCCAACGGCTCAAGATTTCTCACCGCCAGAAGGGCTTGTCTTATACGGACTTGGTTCCTCTGAATCCAGAGGTCCGCTCAGAGATAACCTGGTGGTTAGAGCACATGGAGGCCTGGAATGGGCAAGCGATTTTCGGCACGTCCCCGGATGTCATTCTGGAATCGGATGCCAGCAGATGGGGCTGGGGAGCCCGTTGCGGGGATGTGACCACGGGAGGACGTTGGTCGGAGGAGGAACTCCGCCTCCACATCAACTGCCTGGAACTTTTAGCCGGATCCTTTGCAATCCGGAGTGTCTCTCCTCTGAAGAGAATGGACAACGTCTCCGCGGTCAGATATGTGAACAAACTGGGGGGCACGAGATCTCAGATCTTAGCTCGCATTGCCAGGGATTTCTGGCAATATTGCCTCCAACATCGCATTTCAGTGATTGCGGAGTACCTTCCGGGGACTCGCAACACAGTGGCGGATTGGAATTCCAGATTCCTGCGGGATTCCAGCGATTGGATGCTCCTCCCAATAGTGTTCGCCACTCTCAACCAGAAATGGGGCCCTTTCTCGATAGATCTATTTGCCTCGAGATTGAATCGCCAGCTCCCTCTCTTCTTCAGCTGGAGACCAGATCCAGCAGCGATGGCCACCGATGCCTTTCTCCAAGACTGGTCACCCCATCGAGGTTATGCATTTACCCCGTTCAGCATGATTCCTCGTGTCCTTTCCCAAGTCCGACGTCTGAGAACGGAGATTGTGTTGATAACCCCTCTTTGGAGGGCTCAAGCCTGGTTCCCTTTAGCACTAGACCTTCTGTGCTACTTCCCTCTCCTAATCCCTCCTCTTCACAACCTTCTCCTGGACCCTCTGGGGTCCCTGCACCCCTTGATTGTTCAGGGCAAGTTACACCTGGTGGCCTGGAGAATTTCAGGCGTCATTGGTTCCTGCCAGGCATTTCAGAACAGGCTTCCAGTTTCATCCTACAAGCCTGGTCCTCCAATACACACAAGCGGTATTCCTCTGCTTGGAAGCGATGGGTTCATTGGTGTGAGGAACGGGATTCTGATCCCTTTAATGCTGATGTCAGTTTAGTGGTCAATTTTCTGGCTTCACTAGCAGCTGTAGGCCTAGCTTACAGATCGATCAATAATTATAAATCCGCCATTTCAGCAGGTCATTTACCAGTTTTAGGTAAACCTATTGGTGAGCACCTTATTGTCTGCAAATTAATGAGGGGTATTCGTCTGTCGAACCCCCGCGTCCCAGATATTCTTCCCTTTGGGACGTCAACGTAGTTCTTACGTTCATTTCGTCTTGGCCGGACAACAGATTCCTTTCATGCAAACAACTTTCGGCCAAATTAACCTTATTACTATGCCTCATTTCATGCAAAAGGGTATCAGATGTGCGTTCCCTTGATCTGGAGGGCAGGATGTTTTCTCCTACGGGAGTTTCCTTTTCGATTTCCAAACGTACTAAGACGGGCACCAATTCAGTGTCTTACCCTTCCTTCCCTCATAATCCCAACTATGTGTAGTACAGTGTTTAAAGGCCTATGAATCGGCCACAGAGGAATTTCGTGCAGACCCTAGAGGTCAATTGTTGATTGCACTGCAGAAGCCTTTCAAGCCAGTCTCGTCGGCTACTTTAGCCAGATGGATCAGATTGCTTCTTTCTGAAGCAGGGATTAATGTCTCCATGTTTGGAGCTCACTCAGTCCGTGGAGCTATGGCTTCAAAATCCTTTAATTTAGGCATGAGGTTGGAAGACATTATGAAGGCGGCAGACTGGTCTTCGGAATCTACTTTTAAGACCTTCTATCTTAAACCCATTGTAGACATTGCATCAATCGTGGTTGATCAGCTTTGAACTAGCATAATCTGAGCCTCCGGTCCTGACATAGAATAAAAAAATTTCAAGCTTACGCGTTAAGAATTTTCAATTCTATTAAGGACACGGAGGCGAGGATTATCCCCCCCTAGTGGACAATAAGACCTCTGCTTACGAGTTAAGTATACTGTTTTCATATTATGTCTCATTGTCTTACCCACCCAGTGATGTTATCAGTGCATGTAAGTTGTGGACATGGGTTCTATGACATATACTATGATTAGTTCTCGTTTCTTCCCTTCTCAGGTTTTGATCAGAGTTGAAGCTCTTCATTCCTGGGACTCTATCAGATTTGATGTTGCATCATTCCTTATCCCGGAGTTGCTGTGTTCCCCTGGAATTTTGGATTGTGTCCTTGTTGGGTTCGATTTTGACACACTTCATTGACTTTTACTGACTGACATTTTCGCAAAGAAAGAGGAAGTTCATTGGCCTCTACGGTTTATATACTCTGTTCTCTATGGTTGTGTTGTATATACTATGAATGCTGGGATATGTTTTCATTCAATAATATCTTCTCCTATTGGCTGCTGTGTGAAATAAAGCATAGAAAGAGAAGCATAATCCTCGCCTCCGTGTCCTTAATAGAATTGAAAATTCTTAACGCGTAAGCTTGAAATTTTTTTATAGTCTCCTTCGTTTGGAAGACTAGTGCGCTAACCTTCAAAATGGCACTCGTTCTAACAGGCGAGTCAGCCAAAAATCTCCAGAAGCATAGACGTGCAAATAGCAAGTTTTGTCCCTGTTCACACAGTTAAAACATTTAAAACATAGTTAGAAACATTTAAAATATCAGCAGCTTCTCAGTTGTGCAATGAAGTGTATCAGGGCGTGGTACCCCACTGGTGAATAGTAGATTAGTACATGTTTTTTTCTTTTCTTTGTGCATTAGTTGTATTAGGTTTGTGCTCTTGATTTCTTGTATGTTTCTTTTGCTGGATCCATAGATGGGCTGGCAGAGCTCCTTCACGCACACCTCCAAGGGTCCAGGATAGAGGTGGAACTACTTGGCAGGGTAGCACTTACAGATGGCAGAGTCCAGGTGCTGGGTTCAGGGTTGTTGGACCCTTCTGCCTCTGAGGCTCAAGACAGGAGGCCATTGAGCTACCCCTTGGAGTTGTGGAGCCCTGGGGCTGTGGGTTCAGCAGAAGCAGGTCTCACCCAGGCAAGAGGGAGCAGGTCAGCACAGCAGGGAAGCAGTCCAGGAGAGTGACAGTCTTTTCAGCAACACAACAGTACTTAGTGGCAGAGTATCCACAGGTCCAGAAGTGTACTGAAGAGTTGGTGTCTGAGGTTCAATATTTATACCTGGGCCTTCCTTTGAAGTGAGAGAGTCTTCTAGAGGTTTACTTATGATGTCCACAGGCTTCCTGCCTTCCCTGCCCTGGCTCCAGGCTGAATACAGGGGGCATGCAGCCCCTTGTGTAAAGGCAGGACACAGCCTATTCAAGTGTAAGTAGGGCTGTGCCTAGCTTCACTCTCCCATCCTGCCAGTAATAGCCCATCCAGGTACACCGAAGCTCTCTATTGTAAGTCCAGCTGTCAATTATGCCCAGTCATCTGACCCAGAGACGAACATTTTCAAACTGCAAATTAAAATCCAATTTCACCATGAGAGGATTTTTCATTACAATTCCAAAGACACCAAACATGAATGAACTGGTTACCTGTTACCATTTGGAAATTACAGCTTACTAAATGTCATATGGTAACGCCAATGTTATCCTATGGGAGGCCTTGCATTAGTGGAAAACAAATGTAAGAGTTTTTCACTATCATGACATGTAAAACTTAAAAGTGCATGTTCTACTTTTTAAATACCCTGCACCCTGCCCTTTAGCCTGACCAGAGCCTACCATAGTGGTGACGTATTAAAAAGGATGGTTTGGGCCTGGCCCTTGCAGGGTCAAAATGACAGTGTAAAACTGCACACACAGCTGCAATGACAGATAGATCTGAGACATGTTTAAAGGGCTACTTAAGTGAGTGGCACAATCAGTGCTGAATGCCGACATGTAGCATTTAATTTACAGGCCTCAGGCATAGTAAATTAAATATGCAATTGGGTGTAAGCCAATTTTATGACAAGACCGGAGGCTCGAATTATGCTTACTTTTCCTGCTTTCAGTTCAATAGCAGCTGCAGTCAAGAACAATAACCAATCCCATATGGATAGCAGAACAAGCTACCAATGGGAAACAAAGAGATACAAAGGACCAATCAGAACACAATACACCTAAGGATATACCAGGCTTGACAGCAAGCAGCCCTCTTTTCTTGCTGCTCGCAGTCAAGATAAGTTTTTTTTTTTTGCGTTCAACTCGTTATACAAAATGTTTACTATTTATGGTGTTTATAAATGCTGGTTATATATATAACTTTCCGCGCTTTCACGCGTGCGCCCTATTTCATTCCTTTCTGTTCGCGTCGCCCATTCCACCCTCTTGATTAGTTTTTCGCGGTCGTCAGGACCGTTTTCCTTGCGTTTACCGCACTGCTTTCTTCACGCTTCGTTCCATTACAGCTGCTCTGTCAGCCTCGCATTTATCACGCTTCCACTGCAGGCGTCTTGAATTCGTAGAAAGCGTACCTCTGCTTGGCTATTTTTAGCCTTTTTCTCACCTTTGCTTCCTGCTCTTTGTCAAGACGCTCGACTTCCGGATATTGTGGAAGTCACCTTCCTCAGTTGCAAGCTTCTGGTTGGCAAGGGGCTTTCTTAGTAACACATCCCTTTTCCTGAACCCTCCCTCTCCAAATTTAACCCTATTTTTACCAGTTTATTCTTGTTTCACCATTAAAATGGATTTTTCCTCGCTTTTTGAGGAGAATAATGATTCTGAGGAGGTTTTACCAGATAATTTGAATACGTTTATTCAATCTTCAGTGGCAAAGGCAGTTTCTGCCTCAGTGTCTAAATTTTCTGTTGAGTAGTGAGTCTACCTCACACAGGACAGAGGACGGCGTTCCTCACAGGCCTCCTATCTCGGAGGGGAACACCTCTAAGGGTGCTAAGAGTAAGGCAAAAACAAAACATTTACTCGCAACCCACAAGATTGTGATTCATAACATAAAGGACAATGATGATGAAATGGATGATATAGAGTCAGAGAAAGACTTGGATAATATCAGTAATTCTGATTTTTGGATTGGACCACCTTCCAAAAAAGGTGATCAACTTTCAGCTCCTCCTCTCCTAGATGCTGAAGGGAACCCTGTGTTTGATCCCAAATTAATTCATCATCCTAACTCCACTGAGTGGCTGCCTTCAGATCATGTCGCAGACTATATTACAGCCAAGTTACGCCTCCCAATTGACAAACAAGTGCGCGCCAAAGTTCGTTCCGAATGTCCTAGACGTTCTCTCCCTCTCCACATTACTTCCACTCCCTCCATTGATTCTTCTATGATAACCTTTTTCACCAAGTTTGGGAAAGACCCACGTAAGGGAGTGGACAGAGCTTGGTCAGTCTGTCAGGACAAAGTCCTAGATATAGTGGGTCCTTTGGTCCGTATTTTTGACATGGTGGAATCCGCCAGACTGAATAATGATTCAATCGATCCGGAAGAACTCTCCCTCTGGATTCAGCGAGGCTTCTGTCTTCTTGGGAGCGCAAACTGTGCTATGACTCACGAACGGCGAAAGGGACTTCTTCTTAAATTGGACCCTAAACTGGCTAACCTTGCCGCTATGGATCCAGCCCCCAAAGCGGATGGACTGATGTTTGGAGATTCCTTTATTAAGGAACTAAGCAGATATGTTACAACCTTCGCTTCTATGGATAAAGCGCAACAATCACTCCAAAAAGTTTTTAATGAGCAGGTTTTTGTCAGGGCCGGTAGAGGAAGGGGTTGCTTTACCGGCTGGTACACCAGATATCAAGGCTACAGAGGCTCCTTTAATTCGCAACAACAAGATTTCTGTCCACAATTCTATCCCCAACGATCCAGAGGCTTCAGGGGCAGAAACCAGCGTAATTCCAAATCCTATACTTCCACAGGTAAGTCAACTTTCTGACTATCCTTCTATGGAGGGTCGTCTAAAATTCTTTCTCCACAGGTGGAAAGAGATTACTGCAGATCCCTGGGTTCTCGACACTGTCAAAGGTTACACAATAGAGTTCTACGACACCCCTTTTCAAATGTCTCGTCCTCCTCCTCTAAAATTCTCAACAGACATGGCAGCCCTAGTTTCTTCGGAAATCCAGACCCTTCTTCTCAAACGAGCCATTCAACCTGCTCAACCTTATCATTCAGGTTTCCTAAGTTCCATTTTTCTAGTGGTCAGGAGAAACAAGAAGATCAGACCAGTTATAAATCTCAAACATTTTAATCAATTCGTTGTCTATCGCCATTTCAAAATGGAGCCCATTTTACATCTCAGAGATTCTCTTCTTTTGAACGATTGGATGGTTCATCTAGACCTTCAAGACGCTTATTTAACAGTACCCATTCATCTTTCTCACAGGAAATTCCTTCAGTTTCAATGGCATCACCAAACCTATCAATTCACTTGTCTACCTTTCGGACTTTCTTCAGCTCCTTGGTTCTTCACCAAGTTAATGAAACCAGTGGTAGCTCATCTCAGAGCTCAAGGGTTCAGATTAATCATTTATCTAGAAGACATCCTTCTTATGCACCAAAACATGTCCACTCTTCGCTCTCAACTCTCTTACACCATTTCGCTCCTGTCGGAATTAGGTTACATAATCAACAATGACAAATCTGTCCTATCTCCATCTCAAACCATGGTATTCCTAGGGTTTGTAGTGAATGCCGCTCAAGGCACTCTTTAACTCCCAGATACAAAAATAAAATCCATCAATTCAGAGATAATCCACTCTTTACGGCAGGCTTCTTTCTCCCTAATGTCTCTTGCAAGGATTGTAGGTCTTCTTTCCTCCTCGATTCAAGTGATCTTCCCAGGGCCCCTTCATTATCGAACGCTCCAAAGATAAAAAATTCAGCATTTGCGCAAAGGTCTTGCTTATTCAGATTCCATCCTTCTCTATCACGAATCCCGTACAGAACGTCAATGGTGGCTAAACCATCTGGAAGCCTGGAACGGCAGGACTATCTTTGCATCAGCCCCAGATCTTGTATTAGAATCTGATGCAAGCCTAACAGGTTGGGGTGCAAGGTGTGGTCAAATATCGACTGGAGGCAATGGTCTTCTCAGGAGTCTTCATTGCACATCAATTGTTTAGAGATGCTTGCAGGCTCCTTTGTGATCAGAAGCTTTACCAAAAACAAGGTACAATGCTCGGTTCTTCTCCGTATGGACAACCTCTCGGCTGTTAAATACATAAATCATCTCGGCGGTACGAGATCCAAACCCACTTGCCGAATTAGCCAAAAGCTTCTGGGAATTCTGCCTTCACCGAAAAATTTCAGTTCAAGCAGAATATCTGCCAGGTTCTCTCAACTCAGTTGCAGATTGGTACTCGCGTCATCTCTCCGATTACAGCGATTGGAAGCTTCTTTCTTCCATCTTCAATTTGATCTATCACAAATGGGGTCCCTTTCAGGTAGACCTCTTTGCGTCTCGCCTCAACTCACAACTCCCTCAATTATTCAGTTAGAGGCCGGATACCCAAGCCCTAGGTACGGATGCTTTTCTAAAAGACTGGTCACACTCAACAAACTGTGCATTCCCTCCTTTAATTATGATCAACAGGGTTCTTGCACAAGTACGGCGTCAGAAGGCCACCGTAGTTCTAATAGTTCCGTTTTGGCAGTCCCAAATTTGGTTTCCTCCACTTCTCGAATTATCAATAGACTTCCCAGTCCTTCTCCCCTCCTTCCCATCTCTTCTTCTCAACCCCCAAGGGCTTCCCCACGATCTGATCCTCAACAAATCTCTTCTTCTCTCAGCCTGGAAAGTGTCAGGTCTTCTTCCTCCTATCCAGGAATTTCAATCAAAGCTTCAACCTATATTAACAACTCCTGGGCCCCAGGTACATTCAAAGCTTACAAGTCTGCTTGGTCAATCTGGTCCAGCTGGTATCTGGGAAAATCTAGTAATCCCTTTTTAGAAGATTTAAGCTTAATAGCTAACTTTCTTGCTTCTCAAGCTAGCTCTGGGAAATCCTATAGGACTATGAACCTTTATCGGTCAGCTATTTCTCTTCATCATCCCTTCATCAATGGTAAACCTGTGGGCGAACATCCTATCATTTTCCGGCTATTAAAGGGAGTAAAGTTTTCCAATCCTCCTCTACCAAAATATATTGTTTTGTGGGATGTTAACCTTGTTTTACAAATGTTTCTATCCTGGCAAGATAATGACTTGTTGTCACTGAAAATGCTTTCTGCTAAATTAACAATGTTGCTGTGTCTAGTCTCTATTAAACGCCTTTCAGATGTCTGGGCTGTTGATGTTTCTGCTTGCCATTTTTCCCCTACAGGTGTTCTTTTCAATGTTCCTAGACGTACTAAAACCAATATCTCCTCTGTGTTTTGTCCTTTTTTCCCCAACTATCCAAAGTTCTGTGTGAGTAACTGTTTAAAAGTTTATGAACAAAGGACTGTTGATCTCAGAACATCTTCAGCCACCCAACTTTTAATTTCCTTCAGGAAACCCTATAAACCAGTTTCTTTCCCCACCTTGGCTCGTTGGGTCAAATAGATTATGTCACTTGCAGGTATTGACACCTCTAGATTTGGAGCCCCATCTGCTCGGGGTGATATGGCGTCCAAAGCCTTCTGGGCTGGTTCCCGTTTGGAAGACATTCTGAGATCAGCAGATTGGTCAAATTATGTTACATTTCGTACTTTTTATTGTAAACCTATTAATACTGCATCATCAGTGGTAATTGACATGCTTTAAACAAGCATAATAGTAGCCTCTGGTCTTGTCATAAAATGTAGATTTTCCTAATAATTATGATGGAAAGTCTTAATTTTATTAAAGACATGGAGGTGAGTATTATCCCACCTCATTTATTCTAACTTTGTTTTTATATCCCTCCCTTTAGTCTCTACCAGCGCTCCAGCGACTACCTCTGGATAAATCCCTGTGTTCATCTTACATCATGAATCAGACGTTCTCTCAGCCTGTGTCACCTATGGATTGTCACCATCTTCCTTCCATCAGGACTGTGTCTGCGTTTTCTCTGGATTGGTTTCAAGATTTGTTTGCTCTAATTTTAGCTGCCTGCATGATTGCTTGCATTTTTCCAATGTTTAAATCTTTTTAATGACTTTCTCGCACAAGAAAAGAGGGCTGCTTGCAGTCAAGCCTGGTATATCTTTATGTGTATTGTGTTCTAATTGGTCCTTTGTATCTCTTTGTTTCTCATTGGTAGCTTGTTCTGCTATCCATATGGGATTGGTTAATGTTCTTGACTGCAGCTGCTATTGGTTTTAAGGAGGGAGGACAAGCACTTTAGCAGTGGTAAAGCGCACAGAGCCCTAAGGCCAGCAAAAACCAGATCAGCAAAAATGGAGGAAGAAAGCAAAAGGTTTGGGAAAGACCACCCTAAGGCTGACTGGTCCAACAGTGTTCATGCCATGTATATATATATTCTTTCACTCTGTAACCCATTAAGATGAATGATATTACTTTAGAGAAATGCAGTAAATAACATCTGATATTGCTATTTTTACTAGTTTAATAAACTTGCATATTTGATGCTCATTTCTTAGTGGATTGGAGACTGTGATTAACATTTGTTGCAAGTACAATGTTATACTAAATTAGATGTCAATATACTAAGATTATTTACATCACTAAAGGTGTCATAAACAAGCTAGCTTCCTTAGAATACTGTAAGTTCTATTTTTGGAACATGATTACATTATGTTGTTTATACTTCATACTTGTAATGAAAATTGTGCTGTAGAGCAATATTCATAGCATGCCGAAGAAATCTAAGTTTTTTAGATGTTGGCTACAGAAAACAAAACCAGTACCAGGGACTTGATTTTGAAAGATGTTAATACTCTTGGATTTTGTAAACAATAAAATTGCTTTTATAATCAGAATATGAGGACTGGTGTATCACATGAATTGTAAAAAAAAAAAAAAAAAAGCAAAGAAAAAATACGCATTGGAGTTAGGGTCACGTTATGTCATATAAGTAGCCTACAATTAAACTATTGCAAAGTTTTCACATGCACACTTTGTGTGAATATTTTGCGTGACATAAAGTCAAATCACAGTGGAAGCATTGAGCTACAGGTAACACACAGATACCTGAGCTATTTCATTGTGGTTGTCTTTTGTAACCTGCAAGTGACAAAGGCTTCAAATTAGACATGGGCGGACACCACACTGACAATCACACTGACCATACTTATCCCCCACTGGTAGTAATTGACCCTGATTAAAGCACTGTCATGCTGATGTCTTGTTCTGTCTGGTGACCCTACAGGCAGACACCCTGCACTGCCAAGCATCAATCAATCACTTGTTAAGCACACTACTCACTCACCCGTAAGGGTCTCAAGGTGCTGGGGGGGAGGGTTGCTACTGCTCAAATAGCCAGGTCTTGAGTCGTTTCCTAAAGGTCAGGAGGTCCTGGGTCAGACGAAGGTTGACGGGGAGGGAGTTCCCGGTTTTGGCGGCGAGGTGGGAGAAGGATCTGCCACTGGTTGTGGTAAGATGGATGCGAGGGACAGTGGCGAGGGCGCAGTTGGCAGAGCGGAGCTGGCGTGTGGGTACGTGGAAGCTGAGACGCTCATTGAGGTAGGCAGGGCCTGCGTCGTGGAGAGCCTTGTGAGGGTGGATGAGGAGTTTGAAGGTGATCCTCTTGTTGACAAGAAGCCAGTGTAGGTCTCTGAGGTGGGCTGAGATGTGTTCGTGGCGTGGGACGTTGAGGATGAGGCGTGCGGAGGCGTTTTGAATACGTTGAAGTTTCCTCTGGAGCTTGGCCGTTGTTCCTGCGTAGAGTGCGTTGCAGTAGTTCAGTCTGCTGCTGACGAGGGCGTGGGTGACCGTTCTTCTGGTTTCGATGGGGATCCATCTGAAGATCTTGCGAAGCATGCAGAGGGTGTTGAAACATGAGGATGAGATGGCGTTCGCTTGCTGGGTCATGGTGAGCGATGAGTCTAGTATGAAGCCAAGGTTGCGTGCGTGGGTGGTGGGAGTTGGTGCTGTTCCTAGGGTAGCTGGCCACCAGAAGTCATCCCATACTGAGCGGTTGGAGCCGAGGATGAGGATCTCAGTCTTATCCTTGTTCAGTTTGAGGCGGCTTATCTCCATCCAGTTGGCGATGGCATGCAGGCCGTTGTGGAGATTGGTCTTAGCGGTGGCGGGGTCCTTGGTAAGTGAAAGGATCAGTTGGGTGTCGTCCGCGTAGGAGACGATGTTGAGGCTGTCAGATCGGACGATGTTGGCGAGCGGCACCATGTACACGTTAAAAAGGGTTGGTCTGAGAGAGGATCCTTGGGGGACTCCGCAGATGGTCTTGGTGGCTTTCGACAGTAACGGAGGGAGGCGGACTCTATGAGTTCTACCGGAGTGGAAGGATGTGATCCAGTCCAGGGCCTTGTGGCAGATCCCGGTGTCGTGGAGGCATGCGCGGAGGTTGTGGTGAAAGACGGTATCGAAGGCTGCCGAGAGGTCAAGGAGGATGAGGGCAGCGGTTTCTCCTTTGTCGAGCATGATCCTGATGTCGTTGGTTGCTGCGATGAGAGCGGTCTCGGTGTTGTGGTTCTCACGGAAGCCGGATTTGGAGATGTCTAGCGTGGTGTTGTCTTCCAGGAAGCGGGACAGTTGGCTGTTGACTATCTTCTCGATGACCTTCACTGGGAAGGGAAGGAGGGAGATGGGTCGGTAGTTCTTGAGGTCTTCGGGGTCTGCCTTGGGTTTTTTGAGTAGGGCGTTGACTTCGGCGTGTTTCCAGCTCACCGGGAAGGTGGCGGTCTCGAAGGAGCTGTTGATGATAGCACGGAGTGGGGGGGGGGGCGATGATTTGGCTGGCTTTGTTGAAGACATAGTGAGGGCAGGGCTCAGCAGGTGATCCGGAGTGGATAGTGCTCATGGTCTTGGTGGTGTCCTCGTGGTTGGTTTTGGGTCCAGGTGCTCAGGAGGTTGGTGTGGCTGGGTGCGTTGGGGTTAGTGGTGGACACGGTGGTCGTGGGGATCAGGGAGGAGAAGCTGGCATGGATGTCCATGATCTTGCGGTGAAAAAATGTGGCGAGGGAGTTGCAGAGGTCTTGCGAGGGGGGGGTCGATGGAGCAGGACTTGGGGTTGGCGAGTTCTTTGATGATGCTGAAGAGCTCTTTGCTGTCGTCCGCTTTGTTGTCGATTCGGTCTTTGTAGAATGAGCTTTTGGTAGTCCAGATGAGCTGGTGATGCTTGCGGATGGCTGTCTTGAGGGCAGCGTGGTTGCTCTCTGTTTGTTCGTGGCACCATATCTTTTAAATTTTCTGGCACTCCTGCTTGGAGGCCTGAAAGTCGGCGGTGAACCAGAGTGCTTTCGTGCTGGTGCGGTTGTGTTGGCGCAGTCGTCTAGACACTGTTTGAGGTTGAGGGTGGCAGCGTTGGGGTCGCTGGTGTTGGGTGGCTGGGCATGGGCGAGGATGGAAATCAGCTGGTCTTCCGAGATCTTGTTCCAGCTACGGCAAGGGATCTGTTGGGGGTGGTGGTGAGCGGTGGGTTTCTGGAAGGTGAAGTGGACACAGCGGTGGCCGGTTCACTGGAGTTGGGTGGTATAGGTGAAGGTGATGTGGCTGCTTGAAGAGAAGATGGGGTCGAGTGTGTGGCTGGCTGAGAGGGTGGGTGTCATGACGAGTTGCTTGAGACTGAAGTTGGCGAGGTTGTTGATCAAGGCTGAAGAGTTGCTGTTGTTGGTGTTCTCTAGGTGAAAATTCAGGTTGCACAGGAGCATGTAGTCCGTAGAGGTGAGAATGTGGGCGCTGATTGTGTCGGCGATGGCGTCGCAGAACTGTGGTCGCGGGCCTGGGGGTCTGTAGACAAGGGTTCCTCTGAGAGTGGTGTTGGCATTGACGTGAATCTGGAAGTGGAAGTGTTCGGCGGCATCGATGGTGTCGTTGGTGTTGGTTGAGATACTGATAGTGCTCCTGTTGACTATGGTGATTCCTCTTCCCGGTTTGTTGGTGCGGTCTCTTATAGCCTTCAGGGATGGCTATGGCGATGTCGGGTTCCGAGGAGGGGTTCATGCAGGTTTCGGTGAGGAAGGCGATGTCTGGGAGGCTGAGGTGAGTAGGTCCCACAGTTCGACGGCGTGCTTGTGGACAGAGCGGGTGTTGAGGAGGATGCAGCTGAGGCGGTTGTGGGTGGAGCTGCTGTGGTGCTTGGTGGCTTAGGTGCAGGTGAAGCTGCACATCTGGCAGGAGAAGGGTCCGTGGGTGTGCCTTGGGGTGGCTTGGACGCAGGCGGTGGAGCGGCCAGGGTTGAGGGTGTGGAGTTCCTTGGCATTGTAGTGGCGCCTGGCGGCGTGGGGGCCACGGGGTCTGGCGCTGGGCACGGTCCAGGTGCGGACGGGCGCAGACGGGCTTGCCTCTGACACGCCTCCAGTGCGCCCTCTGCGCGGCCACCAATAAGAATGGGAGGAGGGTGGGAGGAGCAACTGGGAGGCGGGAGCGGAGGACAAATGGGGATGCGAGGGGGGCGGGGCTGCAGGGTACGCAGCGGCGGGAGAGGAGAGCGACAGAATCCGAAAAGCAAGCAAGGAAATGGAAACTAAGGCAAAGGGCAGAAAAAGGCAATAAAAACACGGGCTAAAAGGCTGAAGGGCACAAATCCAACAATACAGGGCAAATAAAAGGCTAAAGGGCACAAATCCAACAATACAAATTACAATAACAGGACAGACGCACAGTACTTACGGCAACCACTAGACACCAGGGATGAGGCGCATGCGGGTGCCTGCTGGTGGTGGAGGGCCTCGAACTCGCAGCAGCAGCGAGGGCGGGGTTGGGGGCATGGAGGCAGTCAGGAGGAGCTGTGCAGCGTGAGGAGTGAAACCCAAGCTAAAATCAGGTCAGGAGTCACTCTGTGCACTGTACATTGTAGTGACGTCTGGCGTCATGGGGAGCGCGGAGGTCAGGGAGTCTGGCGCTGGGCACGGTCCAGGTGCGGATGGGCACAGACGTGCTTGCCTCTGGAGCGCCTCCAGTGCGCCCACGCAGCGGCCGCCATTAAGAAGGGGAGGTGGGAGGATAGAGCAGCTGGGAGGTGGGAGCGGAGGGCAAATGGGGGCGCGAGGGGGGCAAATAAAAGGCTAAAGGGCACAAATCCAACAATACAATTTACAATAACAGAACAGCATGGATCCACCTCCATTTTTACTGAAACCATGTTACTATCATGTGTCAATACAGCCACTCACATCTTATGTGGAGGGAGTTTGGCGGGATGCTTGCAGTGCCAGGAATACTACTTCTGATTGGTGGTATCCGCATGTGCCTCATTGCATTGCACATAACAGATGTGTGGTGGTTATAGAAGGGGAGCTTCATCCCCAGTCATTGATAAAACTGAGGCCAAGTTTCACTGGCTGAAACGCTTCTCGCTTTTGTTTTATACAACACAGAGACCTCAATGCTTAGATTCATTTGAAGGGCTTCAAGAATGTTCTGTAGTTTTCAAAATGTATTTTTTCTTCCATCAACACCTAAAGCCCTTCACAAAGCCCTTCACAGCGCTAGACCAGAATACCTCAACCACAAACTCCACTTCTACATGCACACCAGACAGTTCTGCTCCGCCGTCCCATGCGTCCGGAAGGCCACAGAAGATCCTTCTCTCACCACGCCGCCAAGACCTGGGACATAATTCCCATCGACCTCAGAAGATCTCCCACTCTATCACAATTCAGAAAAGACCTCAAAACTTGGCTCTTCATCTGATTCTCCTTTGTTCATCAACAACTACTCACTTACTGCCACCCCCGCGCCTTAGGACCCTAGTGGGTGATTAGCCGTGCTTTACAAGTATAGTGATTGATTGATTGATTGATAAAGCCATCCTCCAACCTTCTAGTCTGCGAATACCCATTAACTCACCATCCCCTGCTCATCTCATTAAGCTTTGTAGTCCAGTACACAACAGTGATTTTCAGGAAATCTCAGACTCACCAACCCCCCAATCTCACTGACTAATATCTGCCCCTGACAATTAGGAGTGTATTTATTACGCAACGCAGGGGAGCAAGCAAAGTTGCTGTGCTGCTTTTCGCGAACAGAAGAAAGCTGAAGAGTGCCATACCTGCCAAGGTATGCTGCTCTTCCTCACCGTTGTCTGTGCTTGCCCACCAGAGGCAGCCTAGTGCTAACGCAAAAAACCCTGCACCACGGTGCATTACAGGCAGGATTATTTTTGTGCAGGAAGTGACACCTCCCAGTACAAAAACAATCCTCAGGTGCATATTCTTCTATCTATACCTGATGCAGAATACATCTCACATGGAAAAAGGAAGGAACAAAGAGAAATAAAGATATTGCTCCTTGCTATGCGTCGGTCTGGCTGGCGTACAATGTTGACACAATCCCTGGTTTACTGATTTCAGTAATTTTAGGATCGTGTCAAATTCCATGGGTGGATGCACAGGAACGTCCATGCTCTACCCACGGAATGCCTACCGCTATGAAATATAACGCAACCCAGCACAAGCTGCTGTGTGGTGGTACATTCCTTTACAAAGTCACTCAAGGCGATGCAGATAACTCCTTGTGTGGCTTTGTAAATACCAGGGCTTGTAAAGGGCTTGTGTTGCGACAACTTGTGTCACGCAACGACAATGCAAGTCCTTATTAAATCACTCCCTTGACTTTAATACAGAGCAATAGTAAATCCAAGGGAGCGAGCAAGATTAGGCTTTTTCATCTTATTCGATGATTTATTTATTTTATAATATGTAAAAAACAAAAAGAAATGTGTGCTATATCTAACTCAAGCGAGATGGAAGTGACCCATTTTCTACCATTCTACTGTCAACTGTTAAGAGTCTCACAAGAGGCGTTTTGATAATGTTTGTTCCAGATTGTTGTGCTGTTAAGTGACTTATCTCACACTTCATGTAGCAGCATCTGTGGTTTCTCTCAAAGAAGCAACCCCAGAATGTCTTGATTGCTCCCAAATGACTTCCCAAAAAATGTCTAGGTGTGAGCATTTCAAGCAAATGAAATGAAAATCATTAATTTTCGAAAACATAATGCATTTTCCACTTACACCCCAGCAAGCCTCTTCTAGGCTTGATATTTATGCTTATATAACGCAAACTTAGCTAGAGAACATGTACATGGTGCTGAGGACTAGACAGGGTTAGCAACAAGGCACTAGCTGACTCCAAGCGCCGTTCACAAGTCAGGTTCCAGGTGCTTCTATCAATGATGATTGAAATGATCACCCAGAGATCCGTTTTCAGTTACTTTTTCTCATGAAACATGGGTTTCCCTTTACTTTTTACTTTAAGGTCCAGGATCAGAGGTACACAACAGACATCAAAATATCACAGTATCCCACGTGACCTCTATTTCTTCTAGTATGAACTTGGTTCCATGTGGTCTGGCCAATAACAGTTCTAATGTGTAAAAAAACTTTCTTTATATACTTTCTATTTTTTGATATTTTCACAGGTAATTCTCAATTTTTTTAAACTATTTTATTCCTTATATATGCATTATCAAAAAATATTAACATACATCAATACACACTTATCATGAATTCTCAATACATTCCCACTTTATGTTTTATAAAAGCAATACCATCACAATGTGTGTACAAAAAATATATACAAAGAGTGTACTGCGTACACTAGAACTCGCCGCCACTCGTCCAGTTCTTCGTTTTCTTGACCGTTGCAGTGTCATAGAAGGGGTTCACACATTAACTAGTCGACCATATGGAGCCATGTTCACACTAGAAGAAATACAGGTCGAGTGGGCTATTGTGATATTTAGATATTTTTCAGTTACTTTTCTCCTCTTTGAAGTGACTGACTCTCAGAGCCATTTCTGGAAGAATGTTTCTCCAGTTTTCTGATGAGTGGTTATCAAGAACTTGATTAAACCTTCACTTCCTCTCTTTTGGCTTTCTAGGAATAAAGTGTGACTGGTTCAGGAAGCCATAAGGCCATTCTTCACAGAAGTATTACGTGAAGGAACAAAGATTATCTTCAAAGACGTGTCACCGTTGTGAAAAAAATAAACAACAACAAAAACTCACTTGGTTAGATTGTAGAATATCTTCCTAGGAGATGACAAGGTGAACTATAGATTGGCTTAGCACTAGACTGCTCTTGGAGGAGCAGAGCAGGCTGTGCAATGGCAACTTTAGGTTGGAAATCCAGTTTCTAACAGCAACAAGAACCCGAAACCAGGAAATAACAAAAAATAAAAAAGCCATGGCCTCGTAGAAAACTGCACCACCATCCTGCCTTGGGACAAAATAGCATAATCATACTGATTGTGGACATATTGGAGTGGTTATGTTTACACGAGAGGCCCATCCCCTTTCAATTTGAGTAGAATACCAGGAAGCATCAAGTAGATTCACAGTGATTGAATGTTGGCCCACCTAAGTGGCACTGCACACTGACTCATTTTCTCCTTGTACGTAACTTGGCCATCATAAAACTTTGACCTGATCAGCGTTTGGCTAAACTGGTTTGAATTATTTGGCGCCAAGCTGGTGTCTCTGCCACTAAAGGAATGTTGGAGCCCTTTCCCCGCTGTTGCAAACGTGAGCTCAAACATAGGCAGATTGGTGTTTAAACACCCAATGCGATTGGCTATTATCCCAGAAGGTGGACCACAAAACGGCATCCTATGAAGGCAAATCCTGCCTTAGAAAATACAAAATTTCATAATTTCTGGGAATGATGAAAATGGTGCTGCCTGATGTCTTTGGGAATGCAGTGCCCATGAATGCAACAGTAGCTGGAGAAAGCTTGCTTCCCAATCTGCTGATGTTAAGCCTGCAAATGCATATGTTGCAATGGCCACAGGAGATGTTGAAATTCTGTGCCTAACGATGTGTGTTGATGGTTACTGCTGTGTAGATGATGCAAAAAGTTATATGTGGCAATTGAAGATCTTTCAAGGTAGATGTGATGCTGTTATACATTTTTAATCTCTGGGTGTAGGAAAGTACCATCTTGCCTGGCATGTTACCCCCATATTTCACTGTATATATGTTGTTTTAGTCTATGTGTCACTGGGACCCTGCCAGGCAGGGCCCCAGTGCTCATAAGTGTGCCCTGTATGTGTTCCCTGTGTGATGACTAAGTGTCTCACTGAGGCTCTGCTAACCAGAACCTCAGTGGTTATGCTCTCTCTGCTTTCCAAATTGTCACTAACAGGCTAGTGACCAATTTCACCAATTCACATTGGCATACTGGAACACCCTTATAATTCCCTAGTATATGGTACTGAGGTACCCAGGGTATTGGGGTTCCAGGAGATCCCTATGGGCTGCAGCATTTCTTTTGCCACCCATAGGGAGATCTGACAATTCTTACACAGGCCTGCCAGTGCAGCCTGAGTGAAATAACGTTCACGTTATTTCACAGCCATTTACAACTGCACTTAAGTAACTTATAAGTCACCTATATGTCTAACCTTCACCTGGTGAAGGTTGGGTGCAAAGTTACTTAGTGTGAGGGCACCCTGGCACTAGCCAAGGTGCCCCCACATCGTTCAGGGCAAATTCCCCAGACTTTGTGAGTGCGGGGACACCATTACACGTGTGCACTGTACATAGGTCTCTACCTATGTACAGCGTCACAATGGTAACTCCGAACATGGCCATGTAATATGTCTAGGATCATGGAATTGTCACCCCAATGCCATTCTGGTATTTAGGGAACAATTCCATGATCCCCCGGGTCTCTAGCACAGAACCCGGGTACTGCCAAACTGCCTTTCCCAGGGTTTCACTGCAGCTGCTGCGGCTGCCAACCCCTCAGACAGGTTTCTGCCCTCCTGGGGTCCAGCCAGGCCTGGCCCAGGAAGGCAGAACAAAGGACTTCCTCAGAGAGAGGGTGTTACACCCTCTCCCTTTGGAAATAGGTGTCAGGGCTGGGGTGGAGTAGCCTCCCCCAGCCTCTGGAAATGCTTTGATGGGCACAGATGGTGCCCATCTCTGCATAAACCAGTCTACACCGGTTCAGGGATCCCCCAGCCCTGGTCTGGCGTGAAACTGGACAAAGGAAAGGGGAGTGACCACTCCCCTGACCTACACCTCCCAGGGGAGGTGCCCAGAGCTCCTCCAGCGTGCCCCAGACCTCTGCCATCTTGGATTCAGAGGTGTGCTCGCACACTGGACTGTTCTGAGTGGCCAGGGCCAGCAGGTGACGTCAGAGACTCCTTCTGATAGGCTCTTACCTTCCTTACTTACTAGCCTATCCTCCTTCCTAGGTAGCCAAACCTCCTTTTCTGGCTATTTAGGGTCTCTGCTTTGGGGAATTCTTCAGAAACCGAATGCAAGAGCTCACCAGAGTTCCTCTGCATTTCTCTCTTCACCTTCTGCCAAAGGATCGACCACTGGCTGCTCAGGATGCCTGCAAAACCGCAACAAAGTAGCAAAGACGACTACTGCAACCTTGTATCGCTTATCCTGCCTGCTTTCTCGCCTGTTTCCTGGTGGTGCATGCTCTGGGGGTAGTCTGCCTCCTTCTTGCACCAGGAGCTCTGAAGAAATCTCCCGTGGGTCGACGGAAACTTCCCCCTGCAACCGCAGGCAACAAAAG
Source organism: Pleurodeles waltl (assembly GCF_031143425.1). Classification (NCBI taxonomy): domain Eukaryota; kingdom Metazoa; phylum Chordata; class Amphibia; order Caudata; family Salamandridae; genus Pleurodeles; species Pleurodeles waltl. Next base: position 1,503,887,220 of record NC_090447.1, read on the forward strand.
ACTGCATCACCGGTCCTCTGGGTCCCCTCTCAGCACGACGAGCGTGGTCCCTGGAACTCAGCAACTCTGTCCAAGTGACTCCCACAGTCCAGTGACTCTTCAGTCCAAGTTTGGTGGAGGTAAGTCCTTGCCTCCCCACGCTAGACTGCATTGCTGGGTACCGCATGATTTGCAGCTGTGCACTCTTCCAGGATTTCCTTCGTGCACAGCCAAGCCTGGGTCCCCGACACTCTAACCTGCAGTGCACAACCTTCTGAGTTGTCTTCCGGCGTTGTGGGACTTCCTTTTCTGACTTCGGGTGGACTCTGGTTCACTCCTCTTCCAAGTGCCTGTTCCGGTACTTCTGCGGGTGCTGCCTGCTTCTGTGAGGGCTCCCTGACTTACTGGGTGCCCCCTCTGTCTCCTCATCCAAGTGGCGACATCCTGGTCCCTCCTGGGCCACAGCAGCATCCAAAAACCCTAACCGCAACCCTTGCAGCTAGCAAGGCTTGTTTGCGGTCTTTCTGCGTGGGAATACCTCTGTAAGCTTCTTCACGACGTGGGACATCCATCCTCCAAAGCGGAAGTTAATAGTCCTCTTCGTTCTTGCAGAACACCAAGCTTCTTCCACCTGGTGGCAGCTTCCTTGCATCCTCAGCTGGCATTTCCTGGGCATCTGCCCACTCTTGACACTGTTGCGACTCTTGGACTTGGTCCCCTTGTCTTACAGATACTCAGGTCCGGAAATCCACTGTTGCTGCATTGCTGGTGTTGGTCTTCCTTGCAGAATCCCCCTATCGCGACTTCTGTGCTCTCTGGGGGTTGTAGGTGCACTTTACACCTACCTTTCAGGGTCTTGGGGTGGGCTATTTTTCTAACCCTCACTGTTTTCTTACAGTCCCAGCGACCCTCTACAAGCTCACATAGGTTTGAGGTCCATTCGTGGTTCGGATCCACTTTTGGAGTATATGGTTTGTGTTGCCCCTATACCTATGTGCTCCTATTGCAATCTACTGTAACTTTACATTGCTTGCATTACTTCCTTTTGCTATTACTGCATATTTTTGGTATTGTGTAAATATCTTGTGTATATTTGGCATCCTCATACTGAGGGTACTCACTGAGATACTTTTGGCATATTGTCATACAAATAAAGTACCTTTATTTTTAGTATATCTGTGTATTGTGTTTTCTTATGATATTGTGCATATGACACCAGTGGTATAGTAGGAGCTTTGCATGTCTCTTGGTTCAGCCTAAGCTGCTCTGCTATAGCTACCTTCTATAAGCCTAAGCTGCTAGAAACACCTCTTCTACACTAATAAGGGATAACTGGACCTGGTACAAAGTGTAATTACCCCTTGGTACCCACTACAAGCCAGTCCAGCCTCCTACTTTGGTTGTGCAGCGGTGGGATAAGTACTTGCAACTACTTACCACTTTGTCATTGTGTACGTTTCATAAGAGAATAATATACAAAACAAGTTCAGTGTATGTACACCTAACCAAAAAGTTTTGCTTTTCATCTCTTACACTATCTGCTAAGTGCTGAAAAGTTTTTTTTTCTGTTCTTTAAAAAGTCTTGAAACTTTTTCTCTCTTTTATCTGTCTCTAAACCATCTTCTATCATGTCTGGTGTAGGAACTCCTCCTAATTTAGTCAATACAACATATGACAATCTTAACTTTAAGAGCCTAAGGAGTCTCTGCATTGATAGAGGTTCAGTGGTAGGAAAGAACCCTTCTAGAAAATGTCTATCTAACATGCTCATTGAGAATGATAAGGCCCAGGGTGGGACTTCATCAGAAAGGTTAGTAGATAGCTCACACTCTGACCCAGGGGAGACCCTTGTGGGAGGGGTACAGAGTTCTCTTCCAAACCTGCCCCCTAGCAGACCTCACAGCAATGCTGGTAGTAATAGAAGCTCCCATCATAGTAGGGATGGTTTTGTTCCTGAAGGCCAGGTTGTTAGAGTGCCAGCTGTTAGGGACAGGTCTCCCTCTGTTCATTCCAATATTTCTTCTGTGTCAAAACATTCCCAACCCACCCACCCTGATGACAAAATGTTAGAAAGGGAACTCAACAAGTTGAGAGTGGAAGAGACCAGGCTGAAGCTTAAACAGCAACAGCTGGCTCTAGACAGGGAATCCCTAGACTTAGAGAAGGAGAGACAGAGGTTGGGGTTAGGACCCCATGGTGGCAGCAGCAGTATTCCTGATAGTAATCCTGTGAGAGAGCATGATTCCAGGAATCTGCATAAGATAGTTCCCCCTTACAAGGAGGGGGATGACATTAACAAGTGGTTTGCTGCACTTGAGAGGGCGTGTATGGTACAGGGGGTCCCTCAAAGGCAGTGGGCTGCTATCCTATGGCTATCTTTCAATGGAAAGGGTAGGGATAGGCTCCTTACTGTGAGAGAAAGTGATGCCAATAATTTTGCAGTTTTGAAGGATGCACTCTTGGATGGATTTGGCTTAACCACTGAGCAATACAGGATTAAGTTCAGAGAAACCAGAAAAGAGTCCTCACAAGACTGGGTAGACTTTGTTGACTATTCAGTGAAGGCCTTGGAGGGGTGGTTACATGGCAGTAAAGTTTCTGACTATGAAAGCCTGTACAATCTAATCCTGAGAGAGCATATTCTGAATAACTGTGTGTCTGATTTGTTACACCAATATCTAGTGGACTCAGATCTGACCTCTCCCCAAGAATTGGGAAAGAAGGCAGACAAATGGGTCAGAACAAGAGTGAACAGAAAAGTTCATACAGGGGGTGAGAAGGATGGCAAGAAGAAGGATGGTAAGTCTTCAGACAAGGGTGGGGACAAATCTAAAAATGAGTCTTCATCAGGCCCACAAAAACACTCTGGTGGGGGGGGGGTCCAAATCCTCTTCTAATCAAGTAAAAAAAAACTGGTGCTATTTATGTAAAGTAAAAGGCCATTGGACAACTGATGCCAGTTGTCCAAAGAAAAGCACCAAACCTCCCACTACCACAACCCCTACTGCAACCTCTAGTGCCCCTAGTAATAGCAGTGGTGGTGGGAGCAAACCTACTAATAGCCAATCCAAGGGAGTAGCTGGGCTCACTTTTGGTAATTTAGTTGGCGTTGGTCTTGTTAGGGAGACCACAGAGGCTGTGTTAGTCTCTGAAGGTGCCATTGATTTGGTTGCTTGTCCCCTTAATATGGATAAGTACAAGCAACTTCCCCTAATAAACGGTGTTGAGGTTCAGGCCTACAGGGACACAGGTGCCAGTGTTACCATGGTAATAGAGAAACTGGTACACCCTGAACAACACCTACTTGGTCACCAGTACCAAGTGACAGACGCTCATAACAACACTCTTAGCCACCCCATGGCTGTTGTGAATCTCAACTGGGAGGGGGGTTACTGTTCCAATGAAAGTTGTGGTTGCCTCAGATTTACCTGTAGACTGGCTACTAGGGAATGATTTAGAGACATCAGCTCGGACAGAAGTGGAGTTGGAGGCTCATGCAGCAATGCTGGGCATTCCTGGGCATATTTTCGCTTTGACAAGGGCTCAGGCCAAAAAGCAAAAAGGACAGGGTGACTTGGATCCTGGAACAATGGACCAAGTGCTCCCGAAAGCTAGGGTTAGTAAGGGTAAATCCCTACCCACTATCCCTCCCTCTACAGATGATTCTACTTCTGAGGAAGAAGAATTTCCTCCCTGTGCAGAACCTTCACCAGATGAGCTGGCAGCAGACACTGCTGAGCTTTTGGGTGGAGGGGGGCCTGCCAGGGAAGAGCTGAGTGTGGCACAGCAACACTGTCCCACATTAGAGGGTCTCAGACAGCAAGTTGTCAAACAGCAAAATGAGGATGTCAGTGACTCACATAGAGTTTACTGGGAGGACAACCTCTTGTACACAGAGGCAAGGGATCCAAAACCTGGAGCAGCCAGGAGATTGGTCATTTCCCTGCAGTACAGAGAGTTCCTCCTAACTCTGGCGCACGACATACCTTTGGCTGGACATTTGGGTCAGATTAAAACATGGGAAAGGCTTGTCCCCCTGTTTCACAGGCCTAGGATGTCAGAGGGCACAAAAGACTTTTGTAAATCTTGCGTGACCTGTCAAGCCAGTGGCAAGACTGGTGGCACTCCAAAGGCTCCCCTTATTCCACTGCCTGTGGTTGGGGTTCCCTTTGAAAGGGTAGGGTTTGACATAGTTGGCCCCCTTGACCCTCATACTGCTTCAGGCAATAGGTTTATCTTGGTGGTAGTGGACCATGCCACAAGATACCCTGAAGCAATCCCTCTAAGGACCACTACAGCACCTGCAGTGGCAAAAGCCCTCCTGGGAATCTTTTCCAGGGTGGGTTTCCCAAAAGAGGTTGTATCAGACAGGGGTAGTAACTTTATGTCTGCATACTTGAAGGCCATGTGGAAAGAATGTGGTGTAACATACAAATTCACCACACCTTATCATCCACAAACAAATGGACTGGTAGAGAGGTTTAATATAACTCTCAAAGGAATGATAATGGGACTCCCTGAAAAACTCAGGAGGAGATGGTATGTCCTGTTACCTTGCCTCCTTTTTGCTTACAGGGAGGTACCCCAGAAAGGAGTGGGCTTCAGCCCCTTTGAACTCCTCTTTGGGCACCCTGTAAGAGGTCCACTTACTCTTGTAAAGGAGGGTTGGGAACAACCTTTAAAAGCTCCTAAGCAAGACATAGTGGACTATGTACTCGGCCTAAGATCCAGAATGGCTGACTACATGAAAAAGGCCAGTAAAAACCTTCAGGCCAGCAAAGAGCTCCAAAAGCAATGGCATGACCAGAAGGCTGTTCTGATTCAGTACCAACCAGGACAGAAGGTGTGGGTATTGTAGCCTGTGGCCCCAAGAGCACTCCAAGACAAATGGAGTGGACCCCATCTCATTGTTGAAAAGAAGGGCGAGGTCACCTACTTGGTTGACCTGGGCACTGCCAGGAGTCCCCTTAGGGTGCTTCATGTCAATCGCCTAAAACCCTACTATGACAGGGCTGATCTCACCCTGCTCATGGCAACAGATGAAGGACAGGAAGAAGAGAGTTACCCTCTCCCTGATCTCTTCTCTTCCACAGAAGAGGATGCTCTAGTGGAAGGTGTAGTTTTGGCAGACTGTCTTACTGCTGAGCAGAAAGGCAACTGCATAAATCTCCTAGGTCAGTTTTCTGAACTCTTTTCAACTGTGCAAGGCACCATATCTTGGTGTGAACACACAATTGATACTGGAGACAGCTTGCCTGTCAAAAGTAAAATCTATAGGCAGCCTGACCATGTCAGGGACTGCGTAAAGCAAGAAGTTCAGAAAATGCTTGAACTAGGAGTGGTTGAACACTCTGAAAGCCCATGGGCCTCTCCTGTGGTGCTTGTACCAAAGCCTCACTCAAAATATGGAAAAAGGGAGATGAGGTTTTGTGTAGATTACAGAGGTCTCAACCAGGTAACAAAAACTGATGCTCACCCTATACCCAGGGCAGATGAGCTCATAGATACACTGGCATCTGCCAAGTATCTAAGCACCTTTGATTTAACTGCAGGGTATTGGCAGATCAAGTTATCAGAGGATGCTAAAGCAAAAACTGCATTTTCGACTATTGGAGGGCACTACCAATTCACAGTAATGCCTTTTGGTTTGAAAAATGCGCCTGCCACTTTTCAGAGGTTGGTGAATACAGTCCTGCAAGGGTTGGAGGCTTTTAGTGCAGCATATCTGGACAATATAGCTGTCTTTAGCTCCACCTGGGATGATCACCTGGTCCACCTGTGGAATGTTTTGGAGGCCCTGCAAAAGGCAGGCCTCACTATCAAGGCTTCAAAGTGCCAGATAGGGCAGGGGAAAGTGGTTTATCTGGGACACCTGGTAGGTGGAGAACAGATTGCACCACTTCAGGGGAAAATCCAAACTATCATAGATTGGGTTCCCCCTACAACACAGACCCAGGTGAGAGCCTTCCTAGGCCTCACTGGGTATTACAGGAGATTCATTAAAAATTATGGCTCCATTGCAGCCCCACTTAATGATCTCACTTCCAAGAAGATGCCTAATATGGTATTGTGGACAGCTAGCTGTCAGAAAGCTTTTGAGGAGCTGAAACAGGCCATGTGCACTGCACCTGTCCTAAAAAGCCCATGTTACTCCAAAAAAATCATTGTTCAAACTGATGTATCTGAATTAGGTGTAGGGGCAGTCTTATCACAACTCAATTCTGAGGGCCAGGATCAACCTGTTGCTTTTATCAGCAGGAGGTGGACCCCTAGAGAAAAGCGTTGGTCTGCCATAGAGAGGGAGGCCTTTGCTGTGGTCTGGGCACTGAAGAAGTTGAGGCCATACCTGTTTGGCACTCACTTCATTGTTCAGACAGACCACAAACCTCTACTTTGGCTAAAACAAATGAAAGGTGAAAACCCTAAATTGTTGAGGTGGTCCATATCTCTACAGGGGATGGACTATACAGTGGAACATAGACCTGGGAGTACCCACTCCAATGCAGATGGACTCTCCAGATATTTCCACTTAGACAATGAAGACTCATCAGGTCATGGCTAGTCTTATTGTCCTTCGTTTGGGGGGGGGGGGGGTTGTGTAGGAAAGTACCATCTTGCCTGGCATGTTACCCCCATATTTCACTGAATATATGTTGTTTTAGTCTATGTGTCACTGGGACCCTGCCAGGCAGGGCCCCAGTTCTCATAAGTGTGCCCTGTATGTGTTCCCTGTGTGATGACTAACTGTCTCACTGAGGCTCTGCTAACCAGAACCTCAGTGGTTATGCTCTCTCTGCTTTCCAAATTGTCACTAACAGGCTAGTGACCAATTTCACCAATTCACATTGGCATACTGGAACACCCTTATAATTCCCTAGTATATGGTACTGAGGTACCCAGGGTATTGGGGTTCAAGGAGATCCCTATGGGCTGCAGCATTTCTTTTGCCACCCATAGGGAGATCTGACAATTCTTACACAGGCCTGCCAGTGCAGCCTGAGTGAAATAACGTCCATGTTATTTCACAGCCATTTACAACTGCACTTAAGTAACTTATAAGTCACCTATATGTCTAATCTTCACCTGGTGAAGGTTGGGTGCAAAGTTACTTAGTGTGAGGGCACCCTGGCACTAGCCAAGGTGCCCCCACATCATTCAGGGCAAATTCCCCGGACTTTGTGAGTGCGGGGACACCATTACACGCGTGCACTGTACATAGGTCTCTACCTATGTACAGAGTCACAATGGTAACTCCGAACATGGCCATGTAATATGTCTAGGATCATGGAATTGTCACCCCAACGCCATTTTGGCATTGGGGTGACAATTCCATGATCCCCCGGGTCTCTAGCACAGAACCCAGGTACTGCCAAACTGCCTTTCCCGGGGTTTCACTGCAGCTGCTGCGGCTGCCAACCCCTCAGACAGGTTTCTGCCCCCCTGGGGTCCAGCCAGGCCTGACCCAGGAAGGCAGAGCAAAGGACTTCCTCAGAGAGAGGGTGTTACACCCTCTCCCTTTGGAAATAGGTGTCAGGGCTGGGGAGGAGTAGCCTCCCCCAGCCTCTGGAAATGCTTTGATGGGCACAGATGGTGCCCATCTCTGCATAAGCCAGTCTACACCGGTTCAGGGATCCGCCAGCCCTGCTCTGGCGTGAAACTGGACAAAGGAAAGGGGAGTGACCACTCCCCTGACCTGCACCTCCCAGGGGAGGTGCCCAGAGCTCCTCCAGCGTGCCCCAGACCTCTGCCATCTTGAATTCAGAGGTGTGCTGGCACACTGGACTGCTCTGAGTGGCCAGGGCCAGCAGGTGACGTCAGAGACTCCTTCTGATAGGCTCTTACCTTTCTTACTAGCCTATCCTCCTTCCTAGGTAGCCAAACCTCCTTTTCTGGCTATTTAGGGTCTCTGCTTTGGGGAATTCTTCAGATACCGAATGCAAGAGCTCACCAGAGTTCCTCTGCATTTCTCTCTTCACCTTCTGCCAAAGGATCGACCGCTGACTGCTCAGGACGCCTGCAAAACCGCAACAAAGTAGCAAAGACTACTACTGCAACCTTGTATCGCTTCATCCTGCCGGCTTTCTCGCCTGTTTCCTGGTGGTGCATGCTCTGGGGGTAGCCTGCCTCCTTCTTGCACCAGGAGCTCTGAAGAAATTTCCCGTGGGTCGACGGAATCTTCCCCCTGCAACCGCAGGCAACAAAAGACTGCATCACCGGTCCCCTGGGTCCCCTCTCAGCACGACGAGCGTGTTCCCTGGAACTCAGCAACTCTGTCCAAGTGACTCCCACAGTCCAGTGACTCTTCAGTCCAAGTTTGGTGGAGGTAAGTCCTTGCTTCCCCACGCTAGACTGCATTGCTGGGTACCACGTGATTTGCAGCTGCTCCGGCTCCTGTGCACTCTTCCAGGATTTCCTTCGTGCACAGCCAAGCCTGGGTCCCCGACACTCTAACTTGCAGTGCACAACCTTCTGAGTTCTCCTCCGGCATCGTGGGACTCCCTTTTCTGACTTCGGGTGGACTCCGGTTCACTCCTCTTCCAAGTGCCTGTTCCGGTACTTCTGTGGGTGCTGCCTGCTTCTGTGAGGGCTCCCTGACTTTCTGGGCGACCCCCCTGTCTCCTCATCCAAGTGGCGACATCCTGGTCCCTCATGGGCCACAGCAGCATCCAAAAACCGTAACCGCTACCCTTGCAGCTAGCAAGGCTTGGTTGTGGTCTTTCTGCGTGGGAACACCTCTGCAAGCTTCTTCGCAACGTGGGACATCCATCCTCCAAAGGGGAAGTTCCTAGTCCTCTTCGTTCTTGCAGAACACCAAGCTTCTTCCACCCGGTGGCAGCTTCCTTGCATCCTCAGCTGGCATTTCCTGGGCATCTGCCCACTCTCGACACTGTCGCGACTCTTGGACTTGGTCCCCTTGCCTTACAGGTACTCAGGTCCGGAAATCCACTGTTGTTGCATTGCTGGTGTTGGTCTTCCTTGCAGAATCCCCCTATCACGACTTCTGTGCTCTCTGGGGGTTGTAGGTGCACTTTACACCTACCTTTCAGGGTCTTGGGGTGGGCTATTTTTCTAACCCTCACTGTTTTCTTACAGTCCCAGTGACCCTCTACAGGCTCACATAGGTTTGGGGTCCATTCGTGGTTCGCATTCCACTTTTGGAGTATATGGTTTGTGTTGCCCCTATACCTATGTGCTCCTATTGCAATCTACTGTAACTTTACATTGCTTGCATTACTTCCTTTTGCTATTACTGCATATTTTTGGTATTGTGTACATATATCTTGTGTATATTTGGCATCCTCATACTGAGGGTACTCACTGAGATACTTTTGGCATATTGTCATACAAATAAAGTACCTTTATTTTTAGTATATCTGTGTATTGTGTTTTCTTATGATATTGTGCATATGACACCAGTGGTATAGTAGGAGCTTTGCATGTCTCCTAGTTCAGCCTAAGCTGCTCTGCTATAGCTACCTTCTATCAGCCTAAGCTTCTAGAAACACCTCTTCTACACTAAAAAGGGATAACTGGACCTGGTACAGAGTGTAAGTACCCCTTGGTACCCGCTACAAGCCAGGCCAGCCTCCTACACTGGGCGAGTTGGCCTTCCGCATGTTGGGTGTGCTCGTCAATGGGATTAAGTGAGAACCTGAGAGACCAATGAGCAGCTTTGAGAAAATTAGGCTTTGATTGATGGTTCTGAGGTTTGATTCAGGAAAGTAGTAGTAGTATTTCATTTTGTGAATAAGGGATATTTGTTGCATGCAGTCTTTTCTTGCTTGTGTGAGTTTGTTGTTTATCACTAGCTGAGAGTTGTGGATTGGATATGTTGGATTCATTTTGGAAAGTTGTTCTGTATCTTAGGCTCATTTATGACTCTGGTGATGATGATAGCTTCGGTTTTTGTCAGGTTGAGATATTCACTCAACATCAAGGTATGGAAGAGGCAGTCTTTGAGATAGTCAATGTTGAGGCTTGTTGAGGTTTCCTGTAGAGGGTGGTGCCTCTGACATGGGTTGTGTTCTGATGTTGATGGTATGAGCCCTCCAAATGGTTCCATCTAAAGTCTGAAGATAAAATGGGGGAAAGGACTAAACCCTTTAGAATACTCCACATATTCATGTATTTTGCTGGGATCTGGAGATGTGTTTTTTCTGGACAAGTTGGTGCATGTTAAATCACCCCTGCCGGTGATGTGTGTCATCAACTAGGACCAGGTTGGTCATGCGTTGCTCTTAAACCAGCCTTTATTATTCTTCTGTGGCATCGGGTTCACCAACGTTATTATTATATAAAAAAACGTACTTACAAATGATGCTGACCTGCTCTCTTCTAATTTGGTCAAATTGTGTGAAAACTATCTGCTGCTCAGAGATGTGTTACAAGAGCGATATACAGATATGTTCCAGACTAATGTTATCCCTGGAGCTTTCTGGCGGCTGCATATCCTCAAGGAGCACCAGCACTATATTGTGGAAATCACAGAAACTTCACAATAAGGAAATCTTCAACCAAGCCCTCTCGGGTATTGCACCATGAATTTGGAACTCTTTGCCCCTGCAATCAGATTGAACCCTTCAACTTTAATAGAGGCTGGGGCTCTTTCACTAATTCTGGGGTCCGATGAATCTTTTCTTCTTAGTTCCGAGGGAGGAAGAGTAACACATTTCAATTTCATCAAACAGTTTATTTAGAACCCAAATGTCACACAATAACATTCAGAGTCAGTTCATTGGGTTTAATGAGTTTATTACAGACTCAAAGACAACGTTACATAAATGAGTCTCAAAACCACAGAATAAACATATAGCATCACTAAAGAAAATTAAAGTGTTGCACAATGTTAAACCTAGTAAGCATATACAAGTCTAAAACTTCTATTGCAATGATACAAATGATCAGAAAAAGCATATGATTTTTGGTCACTAGAACCAACTGTACTGCCTAACCATTTAAATTAAACTCTAACCATCCTAATACTAAAAATATTTGAGAAAGGTCTGCAAACAGACATTCAGTAGAATATTCTTTTAAGATAGGTGTGGTGGCATGAAGCCACACAAAGTATGAGGTCTATACCTCAGATGGGTCCGTCTAGCTCTAAGATAGGAAAGTGTCTGAACCCTCCTTAAATCACAGTTTTCCAGGACGATGACATCACAGTCAAAGCTTCTTAAATGAAACTCTAATTAAAATTAATTGGAAGTTACAATTTCCAACCCCTGATGCATCCAATCTTGATACTATTTGGTCTCAGCAAATTCAAAAGTTACACTGCCAGGCTTCTAGAACACTCCTCTCTTCGTCCTTGCATAGTTTGTCCCAAGCTTTCTTATCTTTCACGCACAATGAGCTACTTGTAGACTCCGTCTCCGCTCCTAACACCCGCATCTCGAAAGAAACATTAAAAAAACAACTCTACAATGAATGTTATATAAAAAAATAAAATTATATGTGTAGGCCTTCACTCCAGCCAAGTAAATAAAACACAAATATATTTTCAAATAATATGAATTCTAAACACTACATATAAGAACATACAAGAAAAATATGCAAAATGATACCATGAAAATGTTAGTCTCAAAAAGCTAGTCATAAAATGGCATTGTGGCACAATGGTTGGAGCAGGCAGACCCTGATGCAGAGATCTGGCCCGGGCCCACGGTTCAATTCCTGCCTCAGTGGGTCTTGGGCTCAGTTCCCTTGGACCAGATAATTCTCGCCTTGGTTCCTAATCTAATTAATGGGTTCCCCTCTGTAACTCTGGGCAATAGCTTGTTTAATCTCCACAACAGCGCTTGGATGCCTGGCTTCACCCTGGGGGTTGCCCAGGAGTGGGTGCCTCACAGGGAAAAGCCAGGAAGGGTTCCACAGCGGTATGCATACAGCACCTTGAGACTCTAACGGGTGAGTAGTGTGCTATACAAGTGCGAAGTTTCAATCAATCAATCAATCATTCGCATTTATAAAGCGCGCTACTCACCCATAAAAGGTCTCAAGGCGCTGGGGGGGGGGGGGGGGTCAGTGCTTGAAGAGCCAGGTCTTGAGCTGCCTTCTGAAGGAGAGGTGTTCAGGTATGGCGCGAAGGTGGCTGGGCAGAGAGTTCCAGGTCTTCGCTGCCAGGAAAGAGAAGGATCTTCCTCCGGCGGTGGCTTTGCGGATGCGGGGTACGGCTGCCAGGGCCTGTCCGGCGGATCGTAGAGTGCGCGGAGGAGTGTAGAAGGAGACGTGGTTGTTGATGAGTTTGGGTCCGAGGTTGTGAAGGGCTTTGTGTGCGTGGGTGAGGAGTCGGAAGGTGATCCTCTTGTTGACGGGGAGCCAATGGAGTTTTTTCCAGTGTCCTGAGATGTGGTGGTGGCGAGGGATGTCCAGGATGAGTCTTGCGGCAGCGTTCTGGATCCGTTGGAGTTTCCTCAGCAGCTTGGTGGTGATGCCCGCGTACAGGGTGTTCCCGTAGTCCAAGCGACTGGTGACGAGGGCGTGGGTGACAGTCTTCCTGGTGTCGGTGGGGATCCAGCGGAAGATCTTGCGGAGCATGCGTAGGGTGTTGAAGCATGCTGAGGTCACCGAGTTCACCTGTCTGGTCATGGTGAGGGATGAGTCCAGGATGAAGCCGAGGTTGCGTGCGTGGTCGGTGGGTTGGGGAGTGCTGCCTAGGGCGGGGGGCCACCAGGAGTCGTCCCATGCGGTGGGGGTGGGGCCGAGGATGAGGACCTCCGTCTTGTCGGCGTTCAGTTTCAGGCGGCTGTCTGTCATCCAGTTCACCACTTCCTTCATTCCTTCATGAAATCTGGTCCTAGCTGAGGTGGGGTTGTTTGTGAGGGATAAGATGAGCTGGGTGTCGTCGGCGTATGATATTAGGTCGAGTCCGTGTTTGCGTGCGATGTTCGCCAGGGGGGTCATGTAGATGTTGAAGAGAGTGGGGCTGAGGGAGGATCCTTGGGGTACGCCGCAGATGATCTCCGTGGCTGTGGATCTGAAGGGGGGCAGGCGGACTCTCTGAGTCCTTCCGGAGAGGAAGGAGATGATCCATTCGAGGGCCTTGCCTCTGATGCCGGCGTTGCTGAGGCGTCGTATCAGGGTGCGGTGGCAGACCGTGTCGAAGGCTGCGGAGAGGTCCAGGAGTACGAGGGCCACGGTCTCACCCTTGTCGGTCAGGGCTCTGATGTTGTCCGTGGCTGCGATGAGGGCGGTTTCGGTGCTGTGGTTGGTCCTGAAACCGAACTGTGTGGGGTCGAGGGAGTCGTTGGTTTCCAGGGCGTTGGTGAGTTGAGTGTTGACAATTTTCTCAATCACTTTGGCGGGGAACGGCAGGAGAGAGATGGGCCGGAAGTTTTTGAGTTCGGTGGGGTCTGCTGTGGGTTTCTTTAAGAGGGCGTTGAGCTCTGCGTGTTTCCAGCTCTCCGGGAAGGTGGCGGTGGTGAGGGAGGCGTTGATGACATCTCGGAGGTGCGGTGCGATGATGTCGTCGGCTTTGTTGTAGATGTGGTGCGGGCAGGGGTCCGATGGGGATCCGGAGTGGATCGAGTTCATGACGCGGGTGGTCTCCTCGGTGGTGGTTGGGCTCCAGGTGAGGATGGTGGCGATGTCGGTAGCGGGTTCCGGGGGGGGGGTTTGCGTCGGTGGTCGGGAAGCTGTTGTATATGTCGGTGATCTTGTGGTGGAAGAAGGTCGAGAGGGAGTCGCAGAGGTCCTGTGATGGAGGGATGGAGTTGTTTTCTGCGTCCGGGTTGGAGAGCTCTTTGACGATGCCAAATAGTTCCTTGCTGTTGTGGGCGTTGTTGTCAAGTCTGATCCGGTAGGCTGTTTTTCGTGCGGCGCGGAGGCGTTGGTGGTGTTGGCGGGTGGCGTCCTTGAGAGCTGACATGTTCTCTTCGGTCTGGTTGAGGCGCCACGTCTTCTCGCGGGCGCGGCATTCTTTCTTGGAGTCCTTGAGGTCGGGGGTGAACCAGGAGTTTTTCTTGTGGTTGTTGGTGCTGGCTTGAGTTTTCAGGGGGGCCAGGAGGTTGGCGCAGTCGGAGATCCAGTTGGTGAGGTTGTTGGCGGCTTCGTTTGGGTCGGTGGTGCTGGTGGGTCGGTTCTGGGAGAGGGTTGATGCGAGCTGATCCGTGGTGATACGATTCCAGTGTCTTCTTGGTGGTTGCTGGGTGTGGTGGTGCACAGTGGTCTTCTTGAAGATGAAGTGGACGCAGCTGTGGTCCGACCAGGTGAGTTCGGTGGTGTGGCTGAAGGTGATGTGTTTGCTGGAGGAGAAGATGGGGTCGAGCGTGTGTCCGGCGTAGTGGGTGGGGGTGTTGACTAGCTGATTCAGTCCCAGGTTGGTGAGATTGTCCAGTAAGGCGGTGGTGTTGTTGTCAGTGAGGTTCTCCAGGTGAAAGTTGAGGTCTCCTAGGAGGATGTAGTCGGTGGACGAGAGTGCGTGAGGGTTGACGAAGTCTGCGATGTCTTCGCTGAACTTGGTGCGGGGTCCTGGTGGTCTGTACATGAGGGTGCCTCTGAGGGTGGTCTTGGGGTCGCTGTGGATCGTGAAGTGGAGATGTTCGGCGTCGGGGAGTGAGTTGTCGGTGTCGGTTGAGATGCGGATGGAGTTTTTGTGTGCGATGGCGATGCCTCCTCCGATGCGGTTGGTGCGGTCTTTCCGGATGATTTTGTAGCCGTCGGGGATGGCTATGGCGATGTCGGGTGCCGAGGAGGGATTCATCCAGGTCTCGGTGAGGAAGGCGATGTCCGGGTTCGTAGAGTTGATGAGGTTCCACAGTTCGATGGCGTGCCTGTGGACGGATCGGGTGTTGACCAGGATGCAGTGGAGATTGCTTCCGGGGGAGTCGTTCTTGACGGGAGCGGTGTTGGTCCGTAGGCAGGTGAAGTGACAGTTGCTGCAGGTGAAGGGTCCGTGGGTCCGTTTGGGGGGGGCGCGGTAGCAGCCCGGAGTGCGGCCGGGGTTGAGGTTGACGAGGGTGGCGGAGTCGTAGGTCAGGCGGGGGGTGCGGGGGCCAGGGGTTCGGGCGCTATGCGCGGTCCAGGCGCGGACGGGCGCAGACGGGCTTGCCTTAGGCGCGCCCGCTGCGCGCGTCCGCTGCGCGGCTTTGCAGCGGCCGCCATTTAAGGGGTAGCCGGGGAGGCGGGGTCAGCTGGGAGGTGGGAGGAGGGCGGGTAGGGTGAAAAAAGCAGCAAAAAAGCGGCGGGAAAAAGGCTCCGAAGGCGAGGAGGCCTAGAAAAATGGCGAAGTGCCGAAAGGCGCAGAAAAACAGGAAAAACAAGGGGGAGACGGCGGGAGGGCAAGGGGGACGGCACTCAGAAGATGCAGGCACTCGGGGATACAGAAGAAAACCAGGGGAGCGCGATCACACAACACAGGCACTCGGGGATACAGAAGGAAAAATGGGGAGCGCGATAACACAGCACAGGCACTCGGGGATACAGAAGAAAAAAAAGGGGAGCGCGACGCAGACACACGGCAACACAGACACTCGGGGCACAGGCAGCGATGCAGGCAAAAGAGAAGGCAGAACAGGGGATCTGGATCTGGTGGCGCTGTGAGGACAGGGGAGCGACCTACCCTGGGGTCAAGGGTCGCTACTACTGCCTCGCAGCGGCCGCCATTTAAGGGGAAGCCGGGGAGGCGGGGTCAGCTGGGAGGCGGGAGGAGGGCGGGTCGGGCGAAAAAAGCGGCAAAAAAGCGGCGGGAAAAAGGCTCCGAAGGCGAGGAGGCCTAGAAAAATGGCGAAGTGCCGAAAGGCGCAGAAAAACAGGAAAAACAAGGGGGAGACGGCGGGAGGGCAAGGGGGACGGCACTCAGAAGATGCAGGCACTCGGGGATACAGAAGAAAACCAGGGGAGCGCGATCACACAACACAGGCACTCGGGGATACAGAAGGAAAAAAGGGGAGCGCGATCACACAGCACAGGCACTCGGGGATACAGAAGGAAAAAAAGGGGAGCGCGATCGCAGACACACGGCAACACAGACACTCGGGGCACAGGCAGCGATGCAGGCAAAAGAGAAGGCAGAACAGGGGATCTGGATCTGGTGGCGCTGTGAGGACAGGGGAGCGACCTACCCTGGTTTATGTTTACGTTTTATAAAATGCTGTTTATATGCCATAAACAAAGATGCACTGTACTCACATGCTTGGCAGCGCAAGAATTAAATGAATCGTATTAAATGTTACACAAAATGTGGCCACCATCTTGTGACCACCAGCAAATGATCACCCTTTCACTTTCTTTTTCCCAGCGAAGTAGTGGCACAGCCAAGGTACGCTCTTTCAACTTCATCATTAAAAAAAAAAGTTGTAAAAGTTTTGATGAACAAATCTCTACTGCTGAATCTACAGAACTCTAGTCCCTGAGCCCTGATTCGATGCAATGTTATCCATGTTTTCACTTGACTGTTACTATTTTATATGCATATCTATCTTACGGTCGCAGCTCCCCGCAGGTTATCATCCATGTTTTCACTTGTCTGTTACTATCTTGTATGTGTATCTCTTAGCTTGGACCTTGCTGTTGCAGATCCCTGCACCTTAGCACATGGTACATCCCAACATCTCTCTTTGGGCCAGCACAATGCGTGTAATAGGTTTGTAATAGAGGGTATGTAATGGAGAGTGTGGTGTGTTATGTAGTTTGTGTCATGTAGTTTTCAATCAATCAAAAAAAATTATAGAGCGCGCTACTCACCCGTGAGGGTCTCAAGGTGCTGTGAGGGTCTCTATTCATTAGTTGTATCCCGGTTCATATATGTGTTCTAAAGCGCTCTGATAGCCCCATGGGCCATGTTTGCGCTATATAAAACGTATATAAATAAATAAATAGGGTGCATGGCGTGCATTTGTCTTGTTTCTGGATGCTAATGGCACCAGTATTGTTGCTGCTTCCTGAGCCCATGAGCAGTAACCCCTCTGGCTTCAGTCATAACAACAGGGAGGAGGATTTGCAGAATCTTCACCACTTACACTGAATTTGGTTGATGTTGGGCACTGTCATTTAAAAGGCTTTATTTTGTCGGTAGATTCTACAGAGATAATACCTTAAATTACCGCAATTCACCTGGAGTGAAGGCCTATTTAAGGTATTATGATTCAGATTTGGAATTGCTTGCTAGTAAACGATTTATTACTAGAAATCGTTTAATATATGAACATAGAACACTGTCTCAAATACCAACTATAGTAAAGCAATTTTTTTACACAAAAAGCTACATAGCTGACCTGCCATGGGTAGACATTTCACCTATTTGCAAAGTTATAAAATTTGAGGTTACTTTAATAGAACACGATGGTCTTTAAGTGGGATGTAAAAAGTGGCGGGTCTCTAAAAGTAAGTGTGGAGGGGCCATTCAATAATAGTTGTGGCGTAAACACAAACTACATTTCTAGTATTGCCAGAGTGTTCTTGCTGTCTCTGAGTGGGCTGGTTTGAACATTTTTGCTGGGGCTGATTTTGGGTCCCCGTTCTGACCCTGTCTGGGGATCATTTGGGTCAGGAGTCTTGACAACATGTCTGTGTTTTTTCCAGGAGCGCGCAGGGAGCCCTCCTTGCTCTCAAGTGTGATAGAAACAGCAACTTTCACAAACCCGGAAGTGTGCAGTTAATCTAGTGGTGCAACAGAAACAGTTGTCGTTGCGGCATTGATTGATGCAATCACAAACGGTAAGATATTGTGAGTTTTCCTGCATCTGGCGAGTGTTACAACAACCCCCACTTTGTGTCTTTGAACAAATACACTTTTGTGTGGTCTGTAAATAAAGAGTGAACCTTGTCAAACCTGTACCTGCAGCAACCTCGGTCTCTAATACAAACAACGAAAATGGGCCCCTTGCCCGGTGCTGGAATAAAACGGGATCCGGCTAGAATCCGGATCTTGCAGCTTTTCCTGAGCCGGATCCAAATGGTCACAGCAAATCATTGTTTGTGCCCGGTAGAGAGGGTAGAGTTGGACACGTTTTAAGGAAATATGGCCCTGCAATAAGGGCAGGTCTGACAGGTCATTCTGTGGGCCTTTTTTGGCTGTTTGTGGGACTGTTTTATAGTCTGGTGGGTGGGCTTGTACTGTTAATTTCCCGGATGTTAGCACGGCCATTGCCTGCAGTAAGCTCAACACATGTAGTCTCCCTAAAAGTCTTTGCAAAACACCTACACAGCTTCTCTGTACCAGCCCTGCCAAGTGTCACGCGACTTGCGTCAGAATAACGCATTTCTGGTCATTTCCCCGCATTATTGCAATGCCTGAGATTGTCATGCAAGTCCTGAAGAGCGGTAAAACCTTCTTGTTACAGTTTCTCACTTTGCTAGGTAAGCTCCGAGTAGCGTTTGTCCAAGGCTGTAAGATAGCGCTTGTGTACAACGGGATACGAGTACAATAGGATTTGCTATCTATTACGATATTTATATGGTTACCTCGTCTTCCTCGCTTGATTTTGCTTGCAAGAAAGTGTCACTCATAGTCAGTGAAATGTCACTTATAATTACATTGAAATATGAAAATGTCACACATAACATATGAAACTTTGGCAGCTATGCTATACAAGTTCAAAACTGCCCCGAATTACAAATGTGGGTCACTTTTGTGGCTATCTGGTTCGTTAATGGGCGGTTACTTTTATATTGGTGCCTACGCCTATATCCTGTCCCAGTCCAGCCTTGCGAGTGTGCTAACACCCTGGCCTTAGCTGCACCAGCACACACTGCATCACTTGGCCTGGGGGGTGGGGGATTGAGGTGAATGCCCCTCTTATCGGACCAACTTCTTTTTTGGCTAGTAGAGAGTCCCGTGGGTGAGAACTTGAAGCTCATACTGAACACAGCCGGAGCTTAACTCTCAGCTCATCAGAGCATGCCATTTCACAAGTTTCCAAGAGATAAACTGAGATTTTAAAATGCAGTCCACTATTGAAGCTGAAGATTTGCATGTAAGTGTATATTACAGCCCGAACAGGCCTATATTATAAACTTTAGGAAGGTGAGAGATCAACTGGGTTCCATGCCTTGTAGGGTGCATTGACCCATGTGAAGCAGTCACTTTACTTCTTTAACAATTTTGTATCAATTGTAGATTATGACCTGCAGCTAATACAATGATCTCTGCAACAAGGTAATTAACCAACTGAGCTATCTTAAAAAATACAAATCAGTGACCTACATGTTACACCCTGTTATCTGAAGCAGGCACATTAACCCTCAGGCACTTCAGACCTGTGACCAAAGATGGCACACATGTCTCTCCACCAAAGGCTATGAAGATCATATTGGGGGATTCGAGAGGACTGAAAATACATCAAATGATATCTTAATATTTATCAACATAATAGAAGAACACAATGTCGGAGCAAGTGCAGTCTTTACCAGGTTAAAGATTAAAGTCTTTACTCTCAAGGTTGATAAATGTAAATTCCATAGAGAAGAACTTGAATCTTTGGGAGATACATTGACTACGAATTGATCAAAGCCTAAGAAGGAGCTGTTCAGTTGTGTCAAAGCGATGCCAGTTCCTAAGAGCAAGGAAGAACTTGCTTCATGTTTGGGCTAGTTGCAGTTTATAGTAAGTTTGTTCCAAATTTCTCTGGGAAAACTGTCATGATGAGGAGACTATTAAAAAAGAAACAGTATTTAAACTGAATGAGGAATGTGATGGAAAATGTTTGAGGTTAAAAGAAGAAACGGAAGGAGTGCAAAGTATATAAACTTACTGTTCGGAGTATGCAAAAGTAATTTACACAGATGCAAGCGTTAAAGGTTGAGGCGCTACACTTATCGAGAGAGAAAGTAATGTGGAAAGAACGATTACCTTCATTTTATGTCTTGGGGGCACCAAGGAGATCCTCTGTATTGAGAGGGAGGCCCAAGCATGTTTTGAATAATCATGAAACATAAGAGATTGTTTAAGGTTAAGAGTTCACGGTGAGAACTGACCATAAGCCTTTGAAGGAGGTTTTAAAAAAAAGGAAATTGTCAACAAATCCAGCAAATCCCAAAGTGGGTGATAGCCCTACAGGAATATGACTTTGAAGTGACATAGATATAGGGAAAGAGCAACATAGTTGTAGATTGTTTATCTAGAATGGTAAAGAAAATACAAAAGATGAATGATGAAGAGGAAAAAGTATGTGACACTGATGATATAGCACTTCAGATGGAAGTGTGGGATGAAGCACAGGGAAGATATACTTTAGTGTTAGTAGACATTTTTTCCTGATAGAGTTTTACATTTTGAATAAGATCAATACCAAGAGTGTGATAATTTTTCTGTTCTAAGATTTTGGTTAGAGATGGATTCCAGGATCACTACTTACTGACAATTTACTTCTAAAGAGATGTCTCAATTATTGAAGGAGTGAGGAACTAAGAATGAAAGATGTATGTTATACCATCCAGAGACTAATGGAACATTGGAAATACTCAACAGGACATGTAAAGATGCTATTCAGGTGGCTAAGCATGTTGGTAAGGACTGGAATGTGAAGACTAAAAATGATTAGAGACATACAGAGTTAACTCCACATCGGTCACTGAAAAGGTGCCCTTTGAGTTGTTTAGAGCAGTGATTGCTAAGCTGTAGTCCAAGGACCCTTGGTGGTCTAAGAGGCCTACTCTGGGGGTCTGTGACTGTTTTACACAAAAATAATATAGTATATAAATATATAACCACGATGGAAAAGATGGAAAATTGAGCATTTGAAAACTTTTTCTATATTTGATTGTGAATTAAACAAAATATCTAAATATTTGCGCATTTGTTTGGTGTATGCCTATTTTTGTATATTGTTATGAGATTCAAATCACAGAAATTGCTTAGGCAGGGGACACAACATGACTCAGTGGGGGTCCCTGAATTTCAGTACAATTCAGTGGGGGTCCCCAGAAGTCAAAAGGTTAACAACCACTAGTTTAGAGGAAGCAAAGCCAATATCATGTTGTGTGAACCGTGGATGAATGAATGAAAAGAAGTTGATTATATGAAAGGGGCTGGAGACACAACGAAAAGGGAAAAGTGAGTGAGAAGAAAGTGCACGGTAATAGGCGAAAATCTGTAAAACAACTTGTGGTTAAGGAAGAAGTGCAAAAAGGAGTCACATCAAATGACTTGAGGATATCTAATAAACACATTAAATGACCTAGTAAGTTTGAAGATGGTATTGTTTATAAATAACTTGTTACAATGTTGTAACATTGGTTTATATATGTAGTGTTACGTGTAGAGGGACAGATGTGTGGTATGCAATACAATAGAATTGCATCAATATTATGGTTCTGCCGTAATGTAAAATAGAATGGAATTAAGGGAGATTGAGAAGATGCGGAGAAGGGACAGGAGTAATCAATTCAGTCCAATCAGGAAGTCTTCCAGTAGGAAATTTATTGTTAGTTAAGCAGAGTAAAAATGAGCTGCTGCCAAAGGTCCAGGTGTCTCCCAGTAACTGATAATAATTGAACACTAACCAAGTACATTCCGCAACAGAATGTATGGTCCATCAATCAGCAAACATAACTATATTGCTTCATAAGTTACCGTTAACAGTAAGTGACAGACACAGATGCTACATTACTTCCGCTCATACGAACAAAGGGAAAAGGCTCTAAATTAAACATTTAGCATAAATGAAAAATAGCTATGAATCTTCAGAGTGGAACAATGAAACTGATGCACCAGTCCAACAACTTGCAAGGAGATCTTTTGACACAACAATGTCTTTGAATCAGCATGTCCTGCTTGTGGTAATCTAATTTATAAACTCAACAGTGGTTAGCACTCTTTTTAATCATATTGCACAAGTTATTTGCAATGAACCACATAATTGTACTGATCATATAGTGAATTTAAGGTGATTAGCACATTTTGCCTTCTACATGCGATATGTTCAAATCAAGTTCAAATGTGTACATATGTGTGCTGATCACACTACATTGATGTATTTAATACTTCTCTGTATTTAATACTTCTATAGTGTCATTTTCACTAACAACATTATGCAGACAGTAACCCCAACCCCTTTTTACAAGAAGCAGGAGAACTGCCTCTAAAGTGATGGCTTTAGTTTCATTCATTTAACGGTTACGTAGGTGAGATCGATGGGCTGAAGTTCAAAACAGGTCATAAAAGAAATGTATTGTACTATTACTTGGGGTAGAAGGTCAACATTTTTTGATCACTTGAAGCTTTAGATTAATTTCTGATTGCTTTAAACAACTTTAGACTTATTACAAAGGAAAACTAAACTTAATGTTACATTAGCATACATGTTTTACTACAGTACAGTGGCCTAATGATTCATATGTTACAGCACTAAAGGTATTACCTGTGTATTGTGAATTTGAGGGGTTCACATCACAACTGATTTGTGAGCAAATCGTTTATAGATGTTATTCAAAAATGTTCAACCAAGTTTCTTAGCTTGTAAAAACCCATCACTAGACAAAGCAGTTGATATTGCCAAAAGTATTACATGCTGACATAGGGATGCTAAACAGATGGAATTTCATTATCCTATTTTGAGAATTAGGGTTGTTGGTTGAAGCAAGTGTTAACCCTGTTCAAGCAACAAGCACAATCCCTGTCAGGGTGAACCACAAAAGTCACTAAATTACCCTGTGCTTAACCCTTTGGTAGCTTGGCACAAAAGCAGTCAATTTGTGAAGTATTTGTGCAACACGCAAACACCAATAAAGTAAAAACAGAACACAAGAAAAATAAAACTACACCAATTTAGAAACGTAGAGTAAATTATAGTAAATTTGACACAAAAATGACAAAAATCCAATCAGTAGAACCGGAATTATCAATTTTTAAAGTTTAAGGTAAAAAATAGCACCTAAAAGATCAAACCACCAACCATAGGCATCTAGTCGTGTAGGACTAGGTCAAAGTCGAAGAACATGGCCAAACATGATGGGGCTAGAGTCGGACACAAAGAATTAATTGGAGCCGGTCAGTGTTTACATTCGGACTTAGAAACAATTTTGACAAAAAATCTGTTGAGAAGGCTAAGTTCAGTTGGGAAGGGCAACAGGCTGTGTCAGAGGAGACGTTGTCGGGGAGCCACTGGATGAAGTCACAGTTAAAATTTCTATGTTCGGACTTAGTATCTTTTTTGGAAGTCGAAAATCTCCAGCAGGATGAGGCTGGAGGCCTAGTCTATGAGAATTCAGTGATACCAGATACTCCTTTGGCTGAAGAGAATTCACTACTGCGGAGAAGAATGTAGCTGAAGCTGCGGCGAAGTGAGGCCAACCGGTGATGCACCTCAGGCGGATAGAACAACAGTATGGTCCGGATCTTCTTTCATTCCTAGGGCAGTTTTGGCCAAAAATATTTTAAGTTCCAAGTTTTTGATTTTGGCACCTTTGGAACCACAACCAAGTGTCCAGGACTGGAGGAGTACCACTTGGGGGTTTAGGACTCACTCATGCTGGGTCCAGGAGCGGGTTCAAAATGGTTGGACCCTTTTCTCTACCTGAGGCTCTGAGTAGCCCTTGGAGTCACTCTGGTAGTCCTGGGTTCTGCAGTAGAACAGAGCTCAAACAGCAGGGCAGGCCTCTGAGGGTACAAGGCAGGCCCCAAGCAGCAAAGAAGTCCTTCGAGGTGCAGCAAAGTAGTCTTGTGGAGTACACAGCAGGCCACAGCAGCAGGCAGTCCCCGGAGAGTCCTTCCACAGGTCCAGAACTGAAGAGTAGGTCTAAGGGTCCTATTTTTTTACCTGGTGCCTTCTTTGAAGTAGGAGACATTTCCAGAGTATTCCTTTTGAAGTACTTGAAGTTTCCTGCTTCCTCTGGCTCTAACCTGGCTCTATGAACAATGCAAGAGTGACAAGTCCTTTGTGTGAAGGCAGGACACAGCCTATTCAGTCACAAGTGGGGCTGTGCCCAGCTACCAACCCACTTCCCCATCAAGCCAGTCATTGCCCATCCAGGCACACCTAATCCTCTATTGTGTGGTTGCCTGGAAAGATTAAACAAAGCCCAGTTGTCAATGACACCCAGTAATCTGACCCAGGACCAGGTTGCAGTCCCAAATGCCAACATTCTAAAAGTGCCATTTTCAAAATTGTAACTTAGAAAATCCAACTAATGAGGGTTTTAAATTACAGTTTCTCAGATTTCAAACATGAAAGTTAGGACTTATTAATTGTAATAAGGCAACCCGATGTGATCCTATGGGTGAGGTAGGCTTCACAGTAGTGAAAATGGATTTAAGAGTTTTTTTAATACCAGGACATGTAAAACATACCCTTTCCAAATATTGGAAAAACAGTCAACAAAGCAGTTATCATGATTCTTTGAGAGAAAATAATATCTAGTTTGTGGCTAGCGCATAGTAATGAATCAGTTTTAATTTCTATTCCTTAAGATTTTTGATTACTAGCAGACCAGGGTATTTCTTTAGCCCTAGTGCTGTTTCCTATGAACATCTGTTGGTACATCTCACGGAAGTCGGGCTACAGGGCTAAATACTAGCCTGAAAAGAGTATTGTCAGTAAGATCTCAAGTGGCGTATCTGTCTCCTTACCGCTCTGAATGTAAACCACTTGCTCATTTGGGTACCGCAGGGCTCTTCATTGAGCCTTACTTTATTTAATACATATGCTCTAATACACATTTGATTTTAAGTCCTTGAGCTCTGCAGACAATGTCCAAATCTAAATCCTGCCAGACGATAAGTCCTCTAATATCTTACCTATTTCTAGAACAGCCTTTGCCCTTTCTCAGAATGGATGGCAAACAGTGTCCTCAAGTTGAGCTCTGATAAATCAGAGATTTTGTTAGTGCTCATTCATAGTTCCTGACAGACTATGGTCCATGGAATTGGAGTCTGAATCTTCACCAGTGTTGGTAGCTAGAAATCATGCTGTCTCCCAGGATCAGGACCTCTGACTTTCATGTGTCCACGCTGTCATTCTCTTCTTTTTTCATCTTGAAACTCCTGCGTAAGATCTTATCTGGTCTTCAAGCACACACTTTTTTGTGGTTCAGGAAACAATTTTGAGGTGCTTAGAGTATAGTTATTTACTCTTTTTAGGGACTTCTCTTGGCTTAATGAAACAACTTCAACATATTCAAAATTGTGGCTTCCTAGGCACAGCTCTGCATCGCCGAAGACTTCACATTAGTTGCCATGTGATAAGAGAGTGGTTTCCAAGTCTATGAGCCTGATTACCAGTGGGCTGGTTTATTCAGACCCACCTATAAATCCCTCTTTATGCAGGGGTTGGAATTGTGAACTAGGCTGTATTTAGCACATCCAATAGCTATTGGATGCAATAAATACCTCAACTGTTGTTAAATTTCAGTGGCTCAAACCTGGTGATATTGTGCAGGTGAAAATCATACAGTATTTACCATACCATGCAGTCTTTGGTGCACTAACACCTAAATATTGTATGTAATCCCCCACAAGCTGGTAATAGGTGATACATAACGTACCCCGTGGTATTGTTATTTATCAGGTGCAATAAATAGCACCTAAACTCGTAATCAGGCCCTAAGTGTAATGTGTTACTGGCATTTCACCTGTGGGCCCCCCCTCTATTTTCAGGTAAAGGTACTGCCCCGGTTGCCCTTTGGGTACTTTGGACACGCGGCTTCCGATGATCCCAACGCTCATTCTTGGCTGTAGAGATTATTGTGCTTTCTTAATAAGGGCAGCCAAAACTTGAGTGCATTACTTCTCCATGTCCATACCTTCGATCAATTAGTGCCTTTTTGTACCCTTGAAGACCTGGCTGTTCACCTGTTAGCATTTTGATATGGTAAAACATTCTGTATTTATTTTAGCACCAGGACATTTTTCATGGTAACAGTGAGCTTTATAAATCCCATGCACATTGCATAGTGTGTTTCCTCCTCTGGGTGTTTCCATGTAGCATGAGGGCATGTGTTGGCAAGGGCGCCTGTGTGGGGCATGTGGAGTGGTGTTCATCTCATTTACTAGCAGTGAAAGCAGATAACACTGTAAGCAGAACAGTAAATTAACAAATATGAATGTGACCTTCATGACGGATAGGAGTGCTCAAGGTCCCTGTCCTCCTGAAGCTCAAGGCCCTTGCGTTCTGCAAGTTCCCAGCCCTCCGGAAACTAAAGGCTCACCTCTTAAACCGAAGAGTGCTCTTTTCCTGAAACCCAAGGACCCTGCCCTCCTGAAACCCAAGGCTGCCCTCTTCCTGAAACACAAGTCCCTGCCCTCCTGAAAAAAAGGCTCCTGACCACCTAAAACCCAAGGCCCCTGCCCACCTGAAACATAAGGGCTCTCTTCTGAAACTCACGGTCCCACCAACCTGATGCTCAATGCTCTTGCGCTTTTGATGCTCAAAGCCCCTTCCCTCCTGAAATTCAAGGCTTCTGCTTTCCTGAAACTCTTAGCTCCTGCCCTCCTAAAAGTCAAGTCCACTGCCTTTCTCAAGACCCCTGCCAACTGGAAGATTAAGGCTCCTGCCCTCCTGGAGCCCAGGGTCCCATCTCATAAAGCAAAAGGCCCAGCCTTCCTGAACCTCTAGGCTCCAGCCTTGCTAACCCTCAAGGCACCTGCCCTCCACAAGAACTGCCCATCTTAAAGTCCTTTTTTTGGTACCTGGATGATCCATTCCTCTCACTTGGGACTAAAAAGGTAGGGATTTAAAGAGCTGGTATTAGTTTTTACATAAATTAAATATGTAAGACGGGCAAAAGTCTGAATTTTACAAAGAGATAGTGTTGTAGCCGGCAGGATGACTCAGTGAGATATATGTTTGTTTGTGATGTCAGATGATCTGCTGGTCAGGGTTTCGAGACCTATTAAGGGTGACATGCCTCCCTATCCTTCCAAGGTTTGTTAATGTAATGTGATTGAGTTCCTGATTCAGAAGAGATGCAAGGTCAAGATCCTGATCCACGCCTACAAGGCCTTGCACAACGCAGGACCAGCAAACAGCAACAAACGCCTGACCTTCCATCAACAGACCAGACTCCTCCGATCAGCTTCCCTCTCCCTCACAAACACCCCACGGATCGGTCGATCCAACAGCGGACCTAACTCCTTCTCACACCTGGCAGCCAGGGATTGGAACAACCTCCCCCGGCACCTCACGACCACACCGTCACTCCAGCAATACAGAAGAGAACTAAAGACCTGAATGTTCGAATGATCATTCCTCCACACAGCAGCATACAGATCCAGCGCCTCGAGACCCTCACGGATGATTTGCTGTGCTCTATAAATGTTTGATTGATTGATTGAGTAACTAGTAAGATTTGTTATGTGTACACCATAGAAAATATACACAAGGGGAGTTAGGGCTTTTATAAAATGTTACAATACAAATTATTATGAGAAAGAAGGAACGTGGAACGTCATATTTGGAAATGTTTGCGAGGAAAATTGAATATTAAAAGCCACACCCCACTGACATGTCTGTCTTTTCAGACTCAAATGCTTTGCCTTACATTTTAGCCACAAAAGAGCTAATCATGCATAAAACTGAAAAAGGCGATGAAATTTTAAGTAATAAGTGCAATACTTTCAGAAAAGCTTTTTTTTTACCTGAAATAATCTCAGATCCTGTCTGCAGTGGTATCACATTGTCTGCATCCAATTAGCTGCTTCCATCTCTCTTGTGTCCGCCTGATGTCCTATTCAAGTGATTATGCAGAGTGTGCAGCTGGCGGAAGTTTGGTAATTTACTAGACACTCCATCTTTGTTGCTTTCTGAAACTATATGAGTCAAGAAGAATGGCATTGAAAGAGAGTTTTACATGAACAGTCAGTGAAAGAATCGGGTGCTTTGCACATGGGAGTCGTATGACCAATTTGCCGGGGGTAGCAGCAGTCGCGGCTGGCGACTTTGAAAAGTGGTGGGGCAGGGGTTGGGGGGTGAGATAAAATAAAAATAAAATATAAATTAAAAAATAAAACGTACCTGGACATCGCTGCCACTCTCCGCCGCTCTCCGCTGCACTGCAGGATCCTAGCCTGCTCTGCAGCCAATCATGACGCTGCTCAAAGCAGAGTTATGATTGGCTGGAGTGCCCTGGCTGGGCGCTCCAACACAGAGTGGGAGCCTGGGCTGGCTCTTTCCAACTCAGCAACACAGTGCTGAGTTGGAGAGAGCCTTTGTGTGCATGTGTGTTTGGCCGGCCAGAGATGGCCGGCCAAACATACATGTGCACTGAGGGGAGTGCTCTGTGCACTCCCCCCACGCTCATCACCCTCATGGCCCGCCCCTTTAAAAAATAAAACGATAATAAACATAGTTTATTATCGTTTTATTTTCAAAGGTTTTGCAGCTCCTGCTGCTAGTGAGGGGAGGTGACGCTCCTCTGTCCTAACGGAGGAGCTTCCCCTGGTTAGCAGAAGTAATATATGAGAAGGGCAAGAAGTGAAGACTACACAGAGCGAAGGGGCTCTTGGGCTCTGCCAGCGCTTAATTTGTAAATAAAAACGTGCCAGTGCCCAACTAAATGTGCAAGCACGGAATACTGAAGCAGCGTAATCCTGAAATCATACTGGGCCTTGTTAATCCATTTACAGTCACTCCCTGCCCCTTCAGCTCACCATTGCAGCTTTCTGCCTTCTCCCTTTGTGACACTTTTTCATTTTTCTATTCCTCTGTCTTTCCCATATCTGTCTTTTGCTCGCAGTAAATGCTTGAGGCAGAAACATTTGTGCTGACCCTCAAAAATACGTGTTGGTGCCCTGCACTGGAAACCACTGGCTCAAATCAAGCACTGGGCCCTGCTTAATATAAGAACAGAGGTAGCAAGGGTGGTGCTGACCTACCAAAGGGCAGGCACCATGGCTGCCACGTTTCCCAGGTCAAAGCATGATCTGCTGCTCCCGTCCAGTTTTTTTCCCGTTGAATTCTGGGACTTGTAGTCCTCTTTTACAGTGGAACAAACAAGGCTACAAGTCCCAGAGACTATAACAGCACGTCAAACATGGACCTGTGGCACTTGGTAGGGTTGTAGGCGAGGGGTAGTAGCTGCTAACTCCCCTTTATGAAACTCGAGGCCTGTCCTCTTGAACACCCAGGGCCCCACCATCCAGACTACACGTGCCGGAAGTAACAGCTGGAAGCAACCCCCGAAATATTGATGGAAGTAATGTTTGTAGGTCCCCATTATCTTTGGATATATATATGCTTCTTCTAAAGTTGGCTGCACATGAGACAAGTAGGCAGGGGGGTAGCTTGGTCAGTAAGATTGTGGGGTTGTCAGCTTCAGATTTTCAGACAGTCAGGTAACATATAACGTTTAAATACATTACAGGACAAGCAGGGTGCATGAGTAGGGCCTGAGGGGCAGTGGAACGGGACAGAATTTAGATTGGTAGGAGTACTAAGACAGAAAGCACAATATTTTGCAAAATATCCAATACTCTGAGGACTTTAATAACAGAGAGAGGGAAAGACTGATGCCCTCATTTCAACCTCGGCGGTCTTTTTCGAAGACCGCTGAGGTTACCCCGGGCCGAAGACCGCCAACCGTATCATGACTGCTGGCCCTCCGCCCTCCACCCTTTTTCGGATGGAGAGCCGCCAGCAGCCATACTGGCGGTCGGCAGTGAAGTGGAGGCTGCTCCACCGCCACGCCATCAGTACACTGCCCACCAAATCACGTCCCAGTATTCGGCGTGGTGGTGTTCTGGTGACGGGGTGCTGGCGGCAGAGCAGCCCTCATGGATCCCGTTCCCTCCTGGAGGATCACCGGAACAGGTAAGGTGATCGTCCGTTAGGGGAGGGGGGTGGGGGGGTGTTGTGTGTTGTGTGCGTGCATGGGGGTGTGCGTGTGAGTGTGTAGAGGGGTTGTGTGAGTGCGTGTATGCATGCAGGAGTGTATTGTGTGTATGGGAAATGTGACGTATGTGACTGTGTGCATGTGTGCATGTATGTGTGCATGTATGTGTGCGTGTATGTGTGCGTGTATGTGTATGAGTGGTGTGAGCGTTCATGTAGGGGTGTGTGGGGGTGTGTGTGGGTGTTTCTGTGGGAGGGCGGGGTCCTACCACCTTTGGGGGGGTTAGGGGGGTCGAGGGTGTTGGGGGAGGACTCAGGGGAGGGGGAGGACTCATGGGGAAGACCCCAATCAGTGCCAGGGAACGTATTCCCTGGCACTGATAGTGCCTACTGCCATGGATTTTGTGGCGGTACAAAATCCCACGAAATCCATGGCGGTATGCGGGGTCTTGATAACGCTGGCGGTCTAGTGACGGCCGCCGGGCTGGAGACAGAAGTCTCCAGCCCAGCAGTCGTTACCATCCTGGTAGTCGATGTGTAAAAGTGGCGGTTTTGCATGGCGGTAACCGCATTCAATTTTGTTTCCGCTGGCCTGGTGACGGTATTACTGGTGCTTTTACACC
Organism: Pleurodeles waltl; assembly: GCF_031143425.1. NCBI lineage: Eukaryota > Metazoa > Chordata > Amphibia > Caudata > Salamandridae > Pleurodeles > Pleurodeles waltl. The sequence continues at coordinate 1,503,917,527 of NC_090447.1, forward strand.
GACCGCCAGGGTTGTAATGAGGGCCTGTGTGTGCGCTCTTGTCTGTGTATGTTAAAATACCTGGTGAAATCCGACTGACATCTCTCAATACCCGAATGAAAGCACCTGTACTGAACTATTCATCAGAAAATACATTTATTAGGAGGGTAACACCCCAAACATTCCCCACCCTCCCCGAAACTACGCCCCTGCAAGTAGGTACACCATCAATTACAGTCAGATTTTGCTTTTAGTAAAACACAGCATCTGTAGCTTGTCTGGTGCATTCTGGTCATGCTGGGACGCAACGCCCATTGGGCTAAAGGGGCTTCAGCCCCTTCCGTCGTGTCTCTCAGCCCATGCTGCTGCAGCTTCCAGGACACACAGATCTTTATCTGATTTTTGCTGGACTGCAATGGACATGGGGCTTCAATGACAGCCCCAAGATATGTCCAGAGTAGTGGAAGTGCATAAAAAACAGTGGAAACTCCAATCCCGAGTGCAATATCGGTGGGGCAGAGACATGAAATATTCTGAAACTGTTTTGTCACCCTTTCATCTTCAGGCAAATGCAGACAAGATATAAAGCATACCTTTATTTAAAAATGAATGTCAACATAATCTGTGGGAAAATGTATCCTTTTAGACTATGAAAGCTGGATTTGGTAATGGGGTCACTGCTGATGTCTGTGTGTAACCAGGCAGTCCCATAAGTGAATCCTGGTTTGGGCGTGGTAGAATAGTGATCTGCATTTATAGTGCTACAGGGTCCCAACCTGTGACTGGAAGCACTGTGAATATTCAAGTTTGTGTATATTGCAAACAGTATAAGAAAGGCTGCTGCAAATGCACAGAGATTAAGAGGTACATCTGCTAACTGTTAAGGTAACTCAGCATAGCAACCAAAGTTGTGCTGCGTTGCATGAAAAGGAGAGAGTAGAATACCACAACATTTAATAAATTACATAAATAGTGCCATATCTGCAACGGTTCTGCACTGTTTTCGTCTCTCCCTGTGCTTCTACACTTTATGCTAACATGAGCCAACACACACCCTTGCCCTTGTGCCAGGGTGTGTGTGTTTTCCTGCAAGCATAGGTTTTGCACAGGAAAGGTACCCCTTCAGTCCAAAATATTATGCATAGGCATAGTTTAACACCTTTCCCACTTTGTACATGTGCTAGATAGTGCAGCATGAATGCAAAGTGGGAAAACTTGGAGAAAAAATCACATTACTCAAAGTCAAAGCCAGCCTCAAAGATAAGTTACTTCTCTGCACAAAGCCATGTCCACAAATGTTAACATATGGCTTTGTGTTAAAAAGCGTGGGAGGGTGCATGGGAACACCCATGTACCACTCATGGCACGCTGCCTTGACGCAAAGCAGCGCTTGTTATTTGTGTCACTTTAGGCTTACTTTACATTGCAAATAAAGTTTTGCACTGGAAAGTAAATCCCAAAATAATTGTTTGCATCGGTTTGCATCACTTTTGTGACGCCAAACCAGCTCAAATTGTTAGTCAATCTTCCCTACGTGTTTAAGATTTAAAAAAGCAAGTGCATTAATATTATATATTTTTAGTAATATGCAATCAGACTGTACCTTGTGTAAACCTTTTTCAAACATGTTTCCTTTAGAGGGACACACTCCAGAAGACAGGTGATAACACCATTACACTGCTTCTCAAAAACAACAAACCTTTGTCACCATGAAGTGTCAAAATGACTCCATCAAATTCAAGCCATATACTGGCTCCTAAGTACTCTTTAGATTCGCTGATTACTCAGCTGTGCAGATTTACATTTCTTCCAGGTAGCTGCACACTGGTAAGTAGGTTTATTTCTTTGTTTTGCTGAGTGGCTCTCACTGTACTTCACTTAACAGGAGACCCCTCAACTCCTGCATTTTAGCCAGAGGTACCTGAACATGGCATTCATTCTCCAATGGTTGTTTTATTTCTCCTAAAAAAGTGTGGAGACCTTCTGTGAAAATTACATGAGATTGGGAATGTCGTCCACAATAGATCCAGCCCACTTCAACCACTGAGTTAATCCAAAATCCATTTAGAGTTAGAGGAGGCGTTGTTTGCTTTTCATTGCTTCCAATCCTTTATGGTGTTGCACTCGCTCAGCCTACTCAGGCCACCTACAAGATGCTCGAAAAAAATGCATGGGCTCTGATTGGAAACTGTGCAGAGCAGAATCCCATGTGGGAATCCATTCCACACAATTATGAAAGGTCCAGTGTTCCTGCACCCAGAATCCAGTAGCTAAAATCAGTGTCGGAAAAGGATGCATTGTAGCCAAGACCCATTCTATGTCCCCTTCATTAGCCTCAGACAAGGATGCTAGCAATTTTCTCCAATCCTTCCTTCACACTTCTCACCCCTTCTGTCTACCCCTGCCTTAAAATAGCCCCCTGCACACTTTTGCTACAACACGCTGCACCCTCCATGCTTTTATCACCTCCTGGAAGCAGTTGGTAAATGTATGCATTAAACCCAACTGAAAAGTGGATACAACACAGAATAAAACCAGGTAAATTTGGGCCCTAATAGTAATTTCCCATTCTGTAGGATTGAGCGTGCATGATATGAGTGGGTTGTTACCACCCAATGCTGGTAATTACTGATGCGGAGTTTGCACACCATACTACATTGCAACTTGTATTTGGGGCCATGGTGGGCTACTTAAAGTGCATGGGGATAGATCAATCATTAAACATAGTTTAAGTGGTACTATTTCTGTTGGAGCGACCTCTTATTTGGACATTACCCATCAGCCAAACTTTCTATATGTTCTGGACCTTTTAGGAATACATATTTCCTTTGTTTGCTAGAACTGTGTTGTAAAGTTATTCCAAGATAACTACCTTTTTGTCAGTTTGTTAGGCCTGGTGGAATCCTCCCTGGATGTATCTCAGTCATTTAAAATGAGAACTGCTCAATGTGTAGTAAGACAACAGCAATTTTGTATATGAATACTGCAGATTCCTGTCAAAGTAATTAACAGGTAGTAATAATTCCAAGGGATTGACACTCATGTATTCAATTTCAGGAGGAATGGAAAAGGCAATAGGATAAACCTGAGACCTGCCAGTCGCACATCAAGTTAACCCACCAATCACAATCTTCTGAGGCCTAAAAATAAAAAAATCACGTGTTGCAATGTCCTGGTGAGCAGACACAAAACATACCTTAGATCGACAGGTAATCATGAGCGTCTTCTGAAGATGAAATTCAAGGTATTGTCGCATCATTTCACAGAAGGAATTTTTGGGAGAATATGCAAAAAGGATTGTTGTCTTCAAATATCTTTTCCAAAACTGGTTCTACAGTGTTTAGGACTGAAATGTATAAAACCTGATTTTAGTTTGTGTTACTCATTTCCTTTTTTGTAAATCTCTGTTCGAAACCTAGGAACATTGCAAAATGTTCTAAAACAAGTTTGTTATAATTGGATTATATGTGTGATCAATATATTTAAAATGCACAATTTATCTCTCTGTTTTCTTGCATTGGCTTCAAGGATAGCTCTGCCCCATTGTTTCAAGTTTTAGACCTGCCTCCATTGGTTAACCTGTTAGCCCCGCCCAAAGTTCAGGTCTAGTTGCGCTGTTGTGATCATGGTAGTTCATGTGCGCAATACTTGACTCTCCTTCCCAGTGTGGCAGAGCTTGTTAGCTGTTTCTTTTAAATCGTTATCGTATTCAACTTTGTCCTTGAGTTTTCATTTTTTTCAGTGACTTATTTTGTCAAGATTCTCATTAGCTATTAGCTCCTGACATATGTTTCACTATTCCCAAGCTGGTCAGAGCAACCCAGTAGAGGCTGGAAGCTCACTTTGTCTGCACTTCAGCACTGAGAGTGTAGTGCCTATGGTACGACAGCATAGTGCTGTGAAGATTCATTTGACTCTGGAGCATAAATGGAACCCCCCAGAAACCAGAGAAACATTTCATCCAAAACCGGCTGCACACAAGACAAATAGGCACACAGCAACGTATTTTCAGCTGTGGGCTTTTAGTAAAACATGGGTTTGGCAGTCCTCTGAACGCATTCTGGATGTGATGGGTCATCTGTGCAATAGTTGCCCATGACCAAAATGCACTAGGATGCTATGCAGCTATAGCGTAGATGAACCACCATGACCAGAATGCACCATAAAACGCTGTACTTTACTAGAAGCCTACACCTGAACGTAGTTTGTTGTGTGTGGCCAGCTTTGGATGCAAAGTGTGCATGTATAGTCCACATCTCATGACGTGCATTGCATGGTATCAGAGAACAGAATAGTCAGGAGTGTATTCAAGTGGAAGTGTTTCTTCTCATTGGGCCCAGGAGCAGTGGGGAATCCGTGGTTCCTTAACACTGTACATGAGGTGAGCCTTGAAGAGATGCATTTCACATGCTGTCTGAAATTGAGAATCATGGAGCGGCCTAATGTGTGACCAGCTGTTGGTCCGCAGCCTTGGGGCGTCATATGAGAAAACATATTTAAGGTTATTTTTCCTTTTTGCACTTTATTTGCAATCTGGCTTTGCCAGTTTTTCATTTGAGCCAAATATGACTAGTTGTTGGTTGTAACTATTTTGTTGGCGATGCTGCAGATTTGTAGGGGTGGCCTGTAAAGTTCTTTTAGAGTTGGCGCAATGTTGTCATATTTCCTGAGGCCTTTGACGAGTGGTTGGGATTTCCAGGACATTCTTGATTGGCTCCAGGTGGGTATTGGCGATGCTGGCGAGTAGCTTGTTGTCTTTATACTCGTGACAGAGGTCACTGGTGGTTCTGAAGTCAGTGGCGGGGGAGATATGTTTAATTCTCAGAAGAAAGAGAGTTTACGCAGTTTGTGTCTTCTTGTCATGTGATTCATGGAAGAGAGGTAGGTAAGGATTTCTTATTGGGAGATAATTCCTCCACCTTAATCTAGGAAAGTCAATACTGTGGGCTTGTTTGGCGCTTCAGGCAGTGAGGATTGATTGCGTACTGTTGCAGTTGACGTTGAGAAGACTGGTGTGTGAAGCAGAGCATGTGTCTGTGCTCTTGCCATACTGATGGATCTTGATCCCGAGGTTGGCCAAGATGACTCTCAGCACCTCCATGTTGAGACTGAGGACCACTGGTGACAGGTTTGACCCTGGGTGTACTCTGGAGGTGATTGGTTGTCACTCAGATCTTGAGGATCTCATCTGAATGAGGTGATACTGACTTGAGAAGATTAGAGGTGACCAATTTATTATGGAGCCTTCATTCTTTTTAAATCCCATGGTAACTTGTCCCCTACTCATAAATGCCAGCAGCCATCTTTGTTTACCATTTCTTCACAAATGCATCAGGAATCCATCATGAACACTTGAGGAAATACGTACATTTTGCTTATGATTATGGTAACATAGATTTGAGCTCAATCCTGACTGAACGTGGCAGTCCATTGCATGTGAGTTTAGCCAATCTTACTCAAATTACAATTAAATCAAATCCCTAATGTTTTGGTCAAAAAGAGGGGTAAGCTACAACTACCAATTTCCTTATTATTTTAAACAATATGAAAAATAAATGTACACACATGACTGGGGGTGGCTTACAAACGTGACATTTCTTTCCAGAAGGACAGTGAGGTATGTTTACAATGGCCAGACAATATTTGTAAACGCAGGCATCCTTGGCACACACATGAACCTATGCACATAAAGTCTCCCAGCTTTCATTCTGTAATGGACATAGCTGTTCAGAAAAATGTGGCAAACATTTAGAGCTGGGTAATCTACAACATTTGTTGTTCCACATCAATTTGAATCTGCGAAAAGGCCGGGTCATTGGATACGTGTCGGATGTAAACAACAGATGTATATCACACCTTCTTAGAGTTGCAGACAGCCTAGAAGTGCTTATGATCTATTTCACTTGGAAATTGATCCCTGGGCACCAGAAAGTGACCCCAATTTTGCAGCTCCGTTAAAGTAGTCATTAAAAGTCAGGGTGTCCTACTATTTTTTGGCAGTGATTGTTCTTCCATTCTCGCGACGTTCAGGGCCAAAGGAATTATGTGATTGTGCGGCCTCTGCAATATTTGTTTCTCATAATATTAGATTTGCTGCAAATGCCACATAATCCATCATCTACCACATAATCAGAAGAATTCAACAAAAGAAAAAAGAACTTTTTTTTCTAGTTCAGAAGTTACTAAAAATGCAGGGACACATGTTGCCAGGTGGTGGAAGGCCTTTTGCAAAGCTGGACTGGACATCTTCCTCTTGCTTATTACTATATTTGGGTGTTAAACTGGTACTAATGAGGTGCAACCAATGCCCAGACAGTATTATCTAGTTTAAAAATGACAAAACAATGAAGTAATAGCATTACAAAATGTGCCTTGTTATGCTGCATAATTTGCCTTTTCTTGCTGCATAATTTACTTAACCCTGCTACATAATTTGGCCCTCTCCTGCCACATAATTCCTGTGGCCCTGGCTATACCCCAACAACATAGATGTGGCATAACTCTCACTGTGTGATCCACATCATTTTTTTTTTGCTTTTTACAGCAATTGCGGGGATTGAACCACCTTCTGACATGCACATTTGGACACATGGATGTCATTTAGGGGGATTACTTAACTTGTAAATAAAAACGTGCCCGTGCCCAAAGCCCTCCTCTCAAACACGTGTCTGCTGCAACGAAATGTGCGAACATGGAATACTGAGGCAGCGGAATCCTGAAGCCATCGCGGCCTCCTCAATCCATTTACAGCCACTCCCTGCCCCTTGAGCTCACTCTTGCAGCTTTCTGCTTTCTCCCATTGTGATGCTATTTCGGTTTTCTCTTCCTATGTCTTTCCCATATGTGTATTTTGCTCGAGGTAAATGCTTGAGGCAGAAAAATAAGTGGCAGCATTAAAAATAAGTGCTGCTGCTCCGCACCGGAAACAAAACAAATCAAGCACTGTTTAGGGGTCGCAGCTGCAACCCTTGGCTTGCCCTTTGCGACCCTTGGCACTGTCTTTGCGACCCCTGGATTCAGAGGTGGCAAAATCAGTGCCAGGAACACAAGGGACATCGGTTGGGGCTCCTTTCTGTTTGTTTTCTTTCATTATTTAATACACTAATGGTAAATAATGGTTAATTATTCACTACCAGTAAAATAAAAATGGAGTACTATTAGTTGGACTATGGCGCTCCCTGGCAGATGAGATAAGTAAAAACAATATGCTTTCAAATGTATTTTGTGTGCGTGCTTGAGGGTGTGTGTGTGTGTATGTGTAAGCATGTGTATGTGAGTAAAATTGAAGTTCAAAGGGCGTGTGATGTCACTTCTGCTACCCCTGGCATTTTGGTGAATTGTCGGTCATGTTTGGACTACTGCAGCCTGTGCAACCCGGCCAGTATTCAGATAGCTGGCTCTTTAACTGCCCTCGCTGGTCCTGTTCTGTGTCAGAAAGCTTGCACTGCTGTTGCCCATGCACGTGTGTCTGTATGTGTGCGCATGCACGTGTGTTAGTGGGTGTGTGGGCGTGCCAGCTCCAAAACATTTGTTTGGCAACTGAAAATGAATGGGCAGCTTAGGTTTTGTGCTGAAACTGAGGAGTGATTTATTGACTGGAGCTTCGTGGATATTGTATCCTGGATGGTACTTGACCAATCTTGACTGGTCTTTCTCCACTTTACTTCTTCAAAGAATCCAATCGGCTGGAACAGGTTAGCCCTGATATTACAAAAACACAAAAGTGTGTGGCCCCCCCTGAGTGACCTCCTGGTACCATCTAGTGTTGTTTTTCATCTCTATGACATCACTCTTCCATTTCACTTTGAAAAGCCTAGATGTTAGGTCTGGGGTGTTCCTAGAAGAATGACTGAAGTCATTATAGGGGGAGGGGGTGTTCTGGGTACTTAGTGGGGTACCTATGTAGTGTGATCTTGGCGTGTATGCATTGATTCTAGTGCGGAAGTAACTAATGTTAAGTACCAATTCTCCCTATATGTTAACCAAAACATATTTCAACTTGTCTTGAAACACACATTTGATTTACAAGCAACCTTCTGTTATCTAATGATTTACTTAAGTTTTGCATCCACCAACATCAGTGGTTGTGAAGAGTGAAACTTAATCAAAAAGAAACCAGAGAAAGCAGGTAGAAATCACTGAAGTAACCTCAGTATCCAGTTTTTTTTTTCTGTGAATGGTATATTTACTTCTTTCTTGTAGTTTTATAAATAACACATGAACCCAAACGATCAAGGGTTCTGACGCATTCATTCAAGAAATCCTGCTAAAGGTATCGGGCCAAAGCATTGCTTGATTATGTTTGAACCTTTTTGCTGGGTCCTTTAGAGTGTATCTGTCCACACAGCACTTTGCATACTCCTCAACCTACAATGTTGAAGCAGTGTGTTTCGACCTTACTACGGGGACCTTAATGTAACAAGGTCTTCCTCGGGACGGGGATCCTAGGTTCATCTATGCTGGCAGCTTTCATAGACGTTTATCAGTCCTATTTTAGTAGTCTCCTGGTCACTTGCCACTGTCTTATATGGCTTTTTTCAGAGATTATTTGTGATTCATAATATGTGAACACTGATCCCCCTTATTCACCCATTCCAAGCCGCCTAGTTGATGTTTGCTTTGGAGGCTTCTTTCTTTCCTTGGTTATGCAAGGAAGCAGTCCTGTCTGGTGTGATGGGGTGCAATGGGGAAACCTTTGTGTTCTTATGTTATTTTTATATAGTATAAGAAAACTCTAAATGCATACTGTTCTCATACACATTGTTTAATGAAGCCCTGATTACGACTTTGGTGGTCCGACCATCGGACCGCCAAAGCTGCAGGAAGAAGGCCGCCATCAAGCCGGCAGCCTCACCCCCCTCTTATTATGATGTTTCCACCTGGCTACGGATGGAAACATTGTATTACGACGTTTCTGCCAGTCAGCCGGGTGAAAACAGTGTGGCAGAATTGGCCTTGGCTCCCTGAGAGAGCCAATGCCAAGGCCGTCACACTAAAGCACCCTCGAAATGCGCACTGTGCGCGTTCAGTGCGCATTCCGAGGGTGCTGGCAGGGGGCCCCTGCACTGCCCAAAACATGGTTGTGGGCAGTGCAGGGGCCTCCTATGGCCCCCAGCACGGACGTTCCGCCCCTGGGGCCCCCGTCATGAAAAGGGTGGTGGAAAGTGAAGTCGTGATAAGCACGTCGGTGCCGAACTCGGCACCGCCATGGCTGACCACAACTTTGACCGCCGCCAACCCTTTGTGATCCCTGATCCTGGCAGTGGCAGCGGTCTCCTGACGGTCCTACCACCAGGATCGTAATCTGGCGGTTGGACCACCAGGAGTGTGGCGGTCCAACCACCACCGCGAGTAATCAGTCCCTGAGTTTCTTTAGGTGTTTTCTCCCATTTCTTTTGGTTTAGGTTTCACTCTTCAAACAAACACTGTTGCGGTTGATGCTGCTTCCAATACGTACATATGTGTCTTACACAAGTATTTCTTTGAGTGGTTGCTTCAACTAGAATGTTTCTGGCCCTGCTCAAGGATTCCTTGGTGTTGCTAATAATATGATGCAGTACCAGTCTGCGAGGGGCGTGGCCAGAAGGCTCCTGCCAGTGTTTTGGTCCATACTTTTACCTGATACTCAAACAAAAAAAAAGTGCTATTTTATGGTGTCAGAGGGACTGGCCACTGTATGAAGGTATGCTAAAGGATCTTGGATTATTGCCTAAAGTATGGAGACTGGTGCTGGTTATGTATTACCCTTAGGTTACTGACACTACAGACCTAATTACCTGGACTGCGTGGCGTGAGAAAGATGTAATGAAGAACTATAACTGTGATTTTTGCTGAGTAAAGTGAGTGGATTGAGATCCTACAGGTCTGTCATGGTTCATGAGACTAAGGCATGTGGGACTGGGTTAATCCATGCCCAACACGAGGTGAGTAAACGAAATAGGAACTAAATACAGTAATGCAGGATGGCCTGGAGGGAGGTTCAGGACGAGGAGAGTGAAAACACTTAAGCATGGGTGAACAGCAGAGATTGAGAGGGATGAAAGCCACTGTTGTTAAGTATAAGTGGGGTGTGGTGTTCTGTTGGCTGCTGTGATGTTGGAGTTGGCATTTTAATGCGTCTGCGAAAAGCTGGAGCCATCTTAAAAGTAGTAAAATAGGGCCCAGATTTATGGTGGCCTAGCTCCATTCCAACGCCACATTAGTGTCATTTTTTTTACGCTAATGTGGCGTTGGAAGGGTAAAAACGCTGCATCATAATTACATAGTTTTGTAACTCCTTGTGCCACAATATGCCTGCACCAGGCATAATGTATGCCAGGGGGCATTCCGGCGCTGGGGGGGGCGTAAAAATTGCGTAAAGGAATCTATGAGCTTCCTTTGCTCCATTTTTATTGTCATTTTTTGTGTTCAATGGGCCTCTGGGTGCTTTGCAGGATTAGCGTCAAAATTTTTGGTGCCAGTCTTGCAAAGCGCCAGACTAGCATAAAAAATTATGACGCTAGTCCCCCTGAATACCGCCATGGTGCCCCGTATTTTAAATACGGCACACACATGGTGGCTAAGGGGAGCAAGAAAAGTGGCACTGCACTAGGTCATATTGTAGTGGCCATGGTGACTTTTGGAAGTATGTGGGCCATAAATATTTTAACTGTGTACAAGAACATTCTGTGTGGGGGACACATGTCCTGGAAGCCTCTGTGTTGGGACTCAGATGAAATGAACATTAATAAATAGAGTAACGTTAGAAAAGGTCATTCACTCAAAAATACGCTCGACAAAACGAAACGTTGAAACTGACGAAATAAAAATGAAATAATTAACAGAAATATGTCGCGTTTATACACTCAGAACGATTTTAAGCGTGGCGTTGTGTGACTGGAACTGCCTGTCATTCAAAAGGCTTTTCATGTAGCCTAAATAATAAATAGTTTGGAGCAAACGAACAGAACTGCAAGCGTCAGTATCGGCTTTAATAAAAAAGAAATACACAAGGATTTCATTGCAAGTAATAATTTAAAATGATGAATAATTAGTTTGATTACATTTTTTACAAAATCTTTAGAAATGTTTAAATATTTCAGATTTTCCAAGCTCTTGCAACAGAGTTGTCGCTCACATAGGGAATTCTATAGACTCAGACAGGTGAAAGGTTTCACTAACTGTGCATGCTCAGGTCTCAGGCACCAACACTGATTATCAAGCAAATATCAGTTTTAATGCACATTTTAAAACGCATTTTATTTCATCTGAAACACCAGCTTGTCATTTGGCATCAAATACAAGTTTTTCATTTTAGAAAAATAAACTCAGTCCACCTTTCGCATGCATGGGCACGCATGGATGTCCATTTTTAAATGTTTTTTTAAATAAAGTTGTAAAAAAAAAAACATTTCAGAACAAGCATAGCCGAAGGAAAAGGTCTGCAGCCAATGGAGACCCACTGACTTTATCAATGCTTGATTTTCTTTTATACTTATTTCTGTCTTACTTATTTCAGTGGGTTAATGCTCCACACTCTCCCTGAATTAACTAACTTCAAGGTAGCTACATTTATTTGGTGATAAATTTTAATGGGAACATAAAGAATCAATATAAACTGCAGGGCATTTTAAAAAGAAGAACATTAACACCCTTAAACCTCTCTAAGGCCCTCGCCTGTGTTCATTGAAAAGTCAGTGGTGTTTACTTATTGATGAGTTTTAGAAGTTTACTTCTCCTGTTCAATAACTCTCTGACCGCAGTGCAGTATTATTTATTGCATACTTTAAACATAAATGTTTTATGTTAATGCAGCAGGTGTTGCTGGAGGCAGGTGACAGAATTCTGACTCAGACATGATTCACATGTCCACGTTTTGTCACCTTGGGCCATCTCAGCTCTTAGAAACTTTCTAAATTCCAATATCAAGTACTGTTTACAAACGGGAAAACAATTACATGTATATAAAACCAGAAACAAAGGGAATTAATGCTTGCTGCATGAACTGTTTTTGTTATTAACAGGGATATCACCGGTAAAAAGCACTGGCAAAGCCAAAATGTTTCCCCAACGCAAGATCTATTGGCTTTGTCAATGTTTTTTAGACATGTTGCAAAGCGGTGCATCCTGGTGTGCAACATGACTTAAAGTAAAATCAAAATGCTATGATGAGGCCAGTGTAGACCACGACATAATGTATTTTTTCTTAAGTTGTGTTGCACTGCAGCTCGTGCTGCTGAGCAATATATCTAAAAGAGAGTGGGGGCAAGCAACACCAGGGAGGTGCGTGGGAGGAGGGAAGCGCAGCAAAGGACAATGGGTGGGGCATGGATGTCATTTAGCATCTGTGACTCCTAGCTTGCTCCTTGCGACCCCTGGCACTGCTCAGACTCAGACGTGGCAAAATCAGTGCCAGAAACACAGGGGCTTTTCCTCCTTATGGACATCGGTTGGTGCGCCAATCAATTTGTTTTTGTCATTTTTTTATTATTCTAATAATGAATAACACTATATTATTCACTATTAGTGTAATAAAAAATTGAGTACAATTAGCTAGAATATAACACTCCCTGGCAGCTGGGGTAAGAAATAAAAAATGCTTTCAAATGTATGTTGTGTGCATGCATGCAGGCAAGAGAGTGTGTATATGCAATTGTGTGTCAATGCATACTGTAGGCATCTGTGGGTGAGTGAAAGTAAAGGTCAAATGGGGTGTGATGCCCCTTCCGCTACCCCTGGCCTTTCGGTGGATTGACGTTCATGGGGTGGGGTGAGCAACACAAGGGAGGGGGAGGGTGAGCCCGTCACCATAGCATACACAAAAGAGAGAGTGATGTAATATAGATGACATACTGTAAGTCCATTACTGACTTGTTTATATGTGCGAATGCAAAACAAAATAACAAGAGGCGCACTGGAAAAACCCATGACTGAATGAGTAACTGACCCTTCCAGCCGACACAACAGCCGCTGCTCCAAACTTAGCAGGGCTGCAAAGGGAAATCCAGGGTTCATGCTGCAGTTGACAGGCTCGGGCAACAAGAGGCAAACAGCAGACAATAGCCGGGCAGGAGACCTGCCTCACAGTACACAGAGGACCAAATGTCCTACATGCACACAGACACACATGCTAACTCTTCGGCTGCAAAAACACAAGATGAGCCAAAACAACGTTCCAGTAACTTGAACCACGACAAGAGGATGAAGAGTGGACAGTGTAAATGCTATTATAAAACAGGCAGGTTCACCAGAGCAGCGTGCGGCTCATCTTGGGGTAAATGTACTGTGGCTAGCCTAGTACCTCCTATTTATGAAGTAAACTCGGCCTTGGAGCTATATTCGCTTCTGGGTCTTGCTACGTGGTGTCACATGGCCTATACGATATAGGCCAGTGGTTCCCAACCTTCTGACCTCTGTGGACCCCCACTTTAACATTACTGGAACCCAGGGACCCCCACTAAATCATTATTGGAATCTGGGGACCCCCCACTGAGTCATTACTGAAAGCTGGGGACTTAATCTGTTAATATTATAACATTTTCTGAGCAGTCGCGGACCCACTGAAGAGGCTTCGTGGACCCCCAGGGGTCCCAGGACCACAAGCTGGGGACCACTGATATAGGCTGTGAGAGCTGGGAGAGAGGATGTGGTGTTACGGCGTTACACCTTGGAGGTGGGGAACCAGGTTTGAGTGCCGGCGCTGGCTCAACAACCTGTGATTCTGGGCAAATCACTTAGGCCCTCATTACAACCCTGGCGGACAGCGGTAAAATGGAGAAAAGTACTGCCAACAGGCTGGCAGTACTTTTCCCCATAATATGACATTGGCGGTTTGGCCCAAGCCATACTGCCAATGTACCACACCATCCACCACGGCGGTAACGACTGCCGGGCTGGAGACTGCAGTCTCCAGCCAGGCAGACGTCACTAGCCCGCCCGTGGGATTATGACCCCGCCTACCGCCATGGTTTTCGTGGCAATCTTACCGCCACGAAAACCATGGCGGTAGGCACTATCAGTGACAGGGAATCCGTTCCCTGTCACTGATAGGGGTCTTCCCCGCCCCCTGCCCTGGTTTCCCCCCCAAACCCCTCTCCCACTCCAGACCCCCCCACGACATACACGCACCTTCACGCACCATCGAACACACGCATTTACACACTCATACCCACATTCATCCACGCATGCATACATCCATTCACACACACATCCACACACACTGACATACATACATGCACACATGCATGCACACATCACAACATACACTCACTCACACATCCATACACGCACACACGGACAATACGCATCTCGCACCTGCATACACGCATGCACAGACATACACACACACACCACACCACACACACACACACACAACACCCCCCACTCCCCTCCCGTGTAGGAGCACCCGACTTACCTGATTGCAGGGGGTCCTCCGGCAGGAGACGAGACGGGGCGCTGCTGCCAGCAGCAGCGTCTACCAGCAGCAGCGTCTACCAGCAGAACACCGCCAGGCCGTATCATGTGTCAAGATACGGTCTGCTGCAGTCTACTGGCATGGCACTGCTGCTAGCAGCAACGCCACCTTACCGCCATCCGCCGCTATGGCCGCAGCCGGATTTCCGCCATCCTTCTAGCGGAATTCCGGCTACGGTCATAATTTGGCGGACGGCTGGTACCCGCGGTGACGGTCTTTTGGCAGCTGTCACCGCAGCGGTAGGGGGTATATACCACCAATGTTGTAATGAGTGCCTTAATCTTCCTGTGCCCACCAAATAAGAAAACAAAGGTGTCCTTGTGTACAGTAACTGGTGCTCATGTGAAGCATTCTATACCTTCGGGTTGAGTATGCACTATATAAAACTGCGAAAAAAAATTGTGGAGGGAGCAGGCAACAAAAGGGAGTTGTGGAGCATATAAGCCACATGGAATTAATCGAGGGAGCAAGCCACAAAAGGGAGGTGCGGAGTCGGGGAGGAAGCACCAACACAACAGACTGCAGGAGGAGGGCAAGAGTGAGGGACAAGCATCACGGGGGAGGGATGGGAGTGGGAGATGGACTGCAGACCTATGCAGTCTTCTAGAGTGCATGTCAAAAAGTTTTAAAAAATAACTGCAGGAGACTGGACCCAGTGGAAGGACACTGGATGCAGACAGGAAGTTGTACTGGGCCCATGCTGTAAGGAAGAGACAATACTGGACCCCCAGGAGGAAGCACGAAGGCACAGGAGACACTGACTAATCAGAAGCAAGAAAACATTTGGAAGCCAACCAATGGTAAGTAATGGGCGGGCTCTAAGCCATTTTAAGCTTTTTTTGGTATTAACAATAGATTTCATAGGCAGGGCATCTGCTGTCTCAGGCAAAACCTAAAACAACTGGTCCACCATACTATAAAACATGCCCAGAAACAGCAAAAAAACAACCCGCACACTGACATATCAAAACAGCCCTTCTGGTACTGCTTGATTGCCATATAGGCCAGTCCAACCCTGATGATCGTTCAGAAACAGACAGATGGAAGGTAACAGAAAGAGAGAGAAGGTTCAAGAGCCAGGCAATCGGGTGAGTTGAAGAAAAGGTGGAAAAGAAACATAGTGAGAGTGAGCAAGAAACTGATTTCTCTAAACTACTGTGCACACATCTAGGAATCTCTTCACACATATACTTGACACATATACTTGACATGGCTACTGGTTGTTTTAAGCGGCCGTAGTCTTTTTTATTGCATCCTTAAACCTCTGAAGTATCAAGTGAAACAACTGAAAATTCTAACTTGCACACAATAACTTGGGTATATACTTTGACACAGGGCAGGCTTTAGTGTGGTGCGATTGGTGCGTCCACACCGGGTGCACTGTGTTTAGCAATAAGTTACAATTTAAAAGGACCTGCTGCAGAGTTCCTTGTGCATCCAGCTTTCAGGAAGCAAAAAGAATTTCAAGATAACTCTTGTGATTCATGTTCCTGCTAGAGGGAGAGATCAGAGTTTTGTCTTGTGGCAGTTCTGACACATCATAAAGTAGCACAGAGGGTTAATGTGCCTGCTGCAAAGACCAGATCTGTATTTTATGTGGATAGCTGAGTGGATTAGTAAAGCCAGATTTGACCAGCGCTTTAAAACAAATGAAATGTATGTGAGAAAGGGGTTTTGGATAGATGAGTGGCACTGATGCCGGGTGTTAGAGAGGGAAGCAGAGGAAGAGGGTGAGGGGGAGGCGCCAAACAAGATTGTTACACTGGGCGCCACCAGTGCTAAAGCTGACCCTGCTCTTACATGTGATAAAGGAGACTTTGTAGACATTAGGCCCATATGCAAGTGATAACATATGCAGACTTTGACATCATGACAATATCGCAAGTATTAACATTTTGAACACATTCACATAGTTTCCTTTTTTAACAAAAAGATAAACATTGTGTGCAGTTTATTATTTTTGCACATCATGGCATATCAGGAATTTAGAACACTGAAACCAAATAACCCGGGAGAGCCACCTATGCTAAAGCGATCACAAGCCTCAGCAACTGAAGACACCATGTTGTAAGCAATCCCTGGGGTGGCTCAAGAATGCAAAGGCTACTGGCAAATCCCCTTTCAGCTCAGGCATGCCCAAAACCGACATCAAAGTCAGATTAGACCAATTTTATTTCGACAACATGCACCATAAGGTTGTCCATGATCTTTGTTTTTTAATTCATTTTTGGCCAAAATGAAAAAAAAAACTTCTGTTATGGCGGAATTATAGGGATTGGTGGGTGACTAATTGCTGCTTTGTGTAGGCAACAAAGACAGGTCAATAGGGGTAGAATGGGTTTATAACCCTGATGTGCTTCCCAACAAAAAGCATCTCCTTACTTGTGTCTATGTATTCCAGACTTCCCCCCTCCTTTCAGAAGAGTCCCTTTAGGGATACCAGGGATGAAGGGATGACCAATGTTCTCGTATTCATCACACTTAACACCCTCAGGTCTTCTGCCTGGTGGCCTAATGAGTTAGACAAAGTCCCTTCTCCAGCCAAATCCATTGGAAATCTTGGTTTTAAATTGATGATGACTTGTTTTTCACAGCTCAGATTGTGTCGTTTGGTGCTACATGTCTTACCTTGCTAAAAGCCTTAAGGACAATTTGGAAATTTTTCACTGACCCGCAATGCAAAACCGTAGTGCACGCAGTGATTACTTCTCGACTGGACCCTTGAACTCACGATACCCGGGACTCCCCAGTTACTCTATTTGACAATTGTAAATTGGGAGAATGCTGTAGCTCGACTAACCTTGAACATGCCTTGCTTTGCAGCTCGGAGACCCACCTGCCCATCCCTAAAAAGGTATATTTAAAACGACACACTCCACACATGTGCTAATTAGGAAACCTATATTGTGACAGAGATATACAACACACAAGGACAGAGAGGCACTGACACACTGTTCACACTCAGGCTTGAGAAACCTGTTATCGGGACAGATTTACATGTGCAGGGACAGGGAGACGCTGATGAAGAGCACTTGGAGGGGGAGCAGTGGCACACACTGGGCCCTGGAGACTAACACTGGGACGGGGATACCCCACACTCACCTTATGATAAGGAGGCATGCTCCCTAGTGAGACACTAACCATCCCATTTAGACCAGTGGTTCCCAACCTTTCGGCTTCTGTGGACCCCAACTTTATCATTACTGGAACCTGGGGACCCCCATTGAATCATTATTAGAATCCGAGGACCCCCTCCACTGACTGCTGGGACCTAATCTGTTTATATTATTTAATTTTTGAAGCAGTCACGGACCCCCTGTGGAGGCTTCGCAGACCCCCAGGGGTCCCCGGACCACAGGTTGGGAACCACTGAGTTAGACAGTACATGCCCTACTGATGACTTTTAGTTGGGCTAGTGGAAGGTCTCAAGAACCAAAGCCATCCCACATTGCTAAAAAAACCAATCCGTGAAGGGGTCAACAGTTGGTGCTGGAAAGTAGGGGGGTCCCACAGGATCCCAGTTCCTGCGGAAATTTCACAGAAACATGCAGATTGTGTCCTAGTGTCATTTTATGACACCAGGACACAATTCATCAGTGTCTGCACTTTGCATTGTTTCCGATCAGCAACCTCCAGGCAAAGAAGAGGTTTTCTTATTTTAACATAAAGCTGGTCCAAAACAAAGTTGTGATTTTAAATGTCGTCAGCCCTTCTTGTTCGAGTAGCACCCTAGCTCGGAGCTATCTGGAGCCTAACACCTATAGTCCAATGTAGGGAAACAAATGTATGTAGCATATCACTTCACAAGTACTTTAGTGAACCTGTAACTTGGAGGCAGCTTTTCGGCTTTGGTCTACCCCCTCTGTAAGAGATGTGCATGCACTGTAAGAATTCAAGATTTATCTGTCTTTATGAGTAATTAAACAAGTATTTATTTAAATGACACCTAATTTTTTTTATGGTTACTCAATCCAGTGTGGAGCGTCAGAGCGTCTTGCATCACTCAGAGATGCAAGAAATCGTGCAAGCTTGTAAATCAATGTATAGGAAATGTTACATAAGACCGTGAGGATTATAAGGTGTAGGAGTGACATATCGTCCATACATGTAGATAATATATGTGAATAGTGAACACAATTCAGGACATAAAACGTAACTCAGTGAATGTGGTTGTCTGTACTAACACAACTTTATTACTTCTCAAAGGAACCATTCCCCCAAACTTAGAATAACAAAAGATTTTTTTTTTAAATGAGGATCTAAACATATGACCTACAGTTTACATGCAGCTTCTTGATGCTGGCAAATAGATCACTGTGCTATATTATAAAAATTGCAACTTCTGAACTGGAAGTAACATAAGGATCTCAGTGTCAAAAGCAGTAGCCCATTTACCGACCTACAGAAATTACAAATCTGTGATCCACCTGTTACTCAATGTGCTTTGCAGCAGGCACATTAACCCTCTGTACTACTTTATGAGCTAAAACCGTGATTGGAGAAAACACAGAACTCTCTTCCAGAACTGCTTTACCCACAAGAGTTATACTACCACCATAATAATTGCCACAAAATTGCTGGGCAGACAAGGATCTCTTAACCCTATAAAAAACGCAGCTGCTTTGCGGACAGTTAATTAGGCTGTTCTGCAACATATGGCCTGATTGCCAGTTTGTTTGCAGCAGATTTTTTTACAACACGCGTATAAGTGGACTGTCAGACTCGCATTTTCAAGCTCCGCCCCTCATGACTCTGCCCCCTTTCCTCTGCCACCCCCTAACTCCCAATTTATTCTCTGGGGTCCCAGGGTAAATATTTTCCAATTCCACCACTAGCAACACTATGTAATGCCTCGTGATACACGACATAACATATAACAAACTCCGACAATATTCAAACTTTCGTTTTTTCGAAGGCCCTTTATTTAACTGTAACCACTTTCAATTTCACAATTTGACAACCCTAATTTTCTTTTAATTTGCTCTCTTGGTAAAGATTCCGGAGCGGACTGAAAAGGTCCTGTGACTCCGTGTTCACTGGCAGCAGGCCAGGGCCGCAGCCTTCCCTCGGTTTACCAAACATTCACAGGGACAGCTTGACGATGAATAATGCATCACGCGGGATGTTGTGCATCTAGAACAAAATTACTTTTCAGGGTTGGTTGGACCCGAGATCTAATGCGGCGAATGTGAATCTAAAGGGGCAGGCTGGATACAATGCAAATAGCAGCGTCCGAGCGCTCACTGCCTTCAGAGGGTTGGCATTTTGAGGTCTCCTCGCAGCCCCTTCCTGGAGAACGTGCCCTCGAGACACGTGATGAATGAGGGATGGAAGTATCCATTGGCAATTGGCTTTTATCAGTGGGCCTTAGTGTGTCAAAAAGTTGAAAACATTAAGAAGTACTAAGCCAGTCTGTACACGGTCTGGTCATATTGTGTTTTTTTTTCTATGGTGGGTGGTTGGGTATTTCATGCCGAGGCTATGGGGGCTTCCTCTTTCCATCACATCCCCCACTCAACCCCTGCCCTCCACTTTCTGCTCCTCCTCACTCACAACCACAACCTGCCCTCCCCCTTACAGTCAATCTTCTCTCTAGCTGTCCCATCTCTTCAGGAACTGCCCAATGACTGCCCCATTCCTCCCTGTCATTGTGGCCCTCTCACCCCTGACTCCCAGGACATATCCAACCCTTAGAAGAAGGGCTGAGACAGGTGCAGCAGCGCCCCCACTTGACCTGAAAAGGTTGCCACAGGACATTGGACACTAAAGGGAGTCATTTATTTGTTTTCTGCTTCAGCTCTTGGTGTGTGTTTACAGACACAAAATAAGTCCAAGAGACATGCCTTCATTAGAAACTCCTGCCTACTCCTGTGTTTTTCACATTATGTTTATATGAGTGGGGCTGCAGAGTGAGTGGATTCTACAGCCTGAACTTTAGAGAAAATAGCTGCGATCAAGGAGAAGGTGAAATCAGAAAGCATTCATTTTTGCCTTTTTTAAAGTTTCCAAACTATTCAACATATGCATTGCCAACCTGGGAATTACAAATAAAGGCACATTATTCCTCTCAGCTGGGAGACATTAATGCCTACTATGACTTCACAGGAAGGTAGAATATGTTATGCTATGCAAGCAGACCTTTACCTGTGTTATTGAACATTACCCCCTTGCTGGCGTTCTTGGGTCTGCCCGGGAAACACATGAACTCACTGAACAACTTCTCTATTCCCTTTCATTTGGCTCCTAATGAAGGGTTTGTTCTTTCATAAGGACACTTGTACTCCAACAAGACTGCTGGATTTGGGGCGGCAGCACCTCTGTGTTGCAGGTGACTGAGCCACTCCCAGACCAGTTGGCAGCTGTCGGCCCAGCCCTCCCGGCTCTCAAGCAGCACCACACCCAACTCCAAGGGAACCGGTGATTTCTAAAAATCCCTCAGGGAAAATCGTGGTGAAACAAGCCTTACCCTTCTCTCCAAATACAAGTCTCTTAACACACAGAGACAAGTAAAGAGATGCAGGACAGTTTTCAATACATTTAATGAAAAGACTGCAATCTACGATAAAATACATGAGCTGAAATGATTAGGATAATCAGGAATAACAAAATCAGGATTGTCAAAATTAGAGATTATTGTCATAATATGAGTATACAATTCCTACCTAAAAGCCTAATCTCTGGCCCCTAAGTTAGAGCATGGCAATGTAAGCCAAACCTGTCCGTGCAGTGTCCATGAGAAGCACATCCCACCCCGTTACCTGGGTACAAGGTCAGGCCGCCAGTCTCCAGATCAGGATCTGTGGAAACAAAAGGCTGAGGTCGACCTGAAACCGGCATGCAGCATGGATGGAAATTCTGGCTGGAACCCCCTCTAATGCCCTTTGTCCTACAAAATGTTTTATAGGGGACATGTTTATGTGTATGCACCGAAGCCTGATGCGGGTATGTACCTAAGAGCTGCACTGTTTATGCAGTCTTTGGTCCAGCAATACAAAATAGTATTCTGTGTGCCTTGCATCCTGTTCTTGTGATTCAGAGGAAAGAAACATGATGCAAAGTATCTGGTCCATAACTCTGATAATGAAACTTTTGCAGAGTAACAGCTGATAATGAAATTAAAACAATGCCACTAAAAGAAGTAATAAAATAATGAATACAATTTGAATACAGAACTACAGAGCATAGTTAGTAGGTTAAAGAGCCCATGCGACTAACTAAAATGGACCCACAACAGTTTGGTGTGCTTCCATATGGATAATGTATATTTATATAGCATAAAATATGAACAAGCAATGGTAAAGCCAATAGGTATGGATAGGATATTTTTAATCATGAGTAAATTATTAAAAAAAGGTCTAGTACATTGAAAAAACTAAACCAAAAAAATATATATATTTATAGTGTTTCGCATGAGTTAAATATTTTAATGTGTGATGATTCAGTGTACTTCAGAGATTCAAAATAATGTCTCATGAATTGCATTGTAAGTACTTCACAGGTAGTGGAATGATGCACCAAACTGCCAATAGAATGAGATGAAATAAAATTACTCCTTTGCATGGAGTCAAAGCTCTGTCTATTTATATTTTAAATAATTGCTAACAATAGTCATTGTAGAGATCTGTGCTGTCTGGCCATCTCTAGAAAGTAGAAAGAGTATTTTACAATGTTTAGACTGCGTGAGTTGGCATACAATATATGTCAGTAGCATAAGGACTGAATTCATAAAAATGAATGTTTGTATATTAGTCAGTGTTACTCCTGCAAAGAAACGAGGTACGTAATCTGACTGTAGCAGTTTATTGCAGCAGCTACAGTCTTGGAGAGAGTGCCACTAAAGGGACTGCTCCCACTGCTGACTGGCGTCTCTCTCCACCAGCCACCCTCTCCAACTGTCCTAATGGACTAGCCCCGACCAATGGGGTGTGCCAACAACAACGTGTGCCGCCAGCGTGATTGCGTGAGCTGCTTGAGACAAGCAAGGAATGTAGAACAGCCACGCGTCACAACACATCTCCCCTTTTAACAAAAAACAATTAGTACAAAAAAAGGACTTGGAAACTACTTTTTAAAAGGCAACGTGCATTACACTTAGGATAGAGATGAAGACATATGATAAAAGAAAACGGCAGAAAACCAATAGTTCTAGCAAAACCAGGAATTCTTTAAGGCCCCAAGTTAATTCTAATTGTATTTATATAGTGCTTACTACCCCTAACGAGGCATTGAAGCTCTTTTTGGCAAGTAGCACGCTACTCTGAAACCCAAAAGGATTAGTAGGGTATTGGTGTAGGGAAATATGAGTTAATGTGAGCCATGGACATGTGAGCCTCTTAGTTGGATTGAATAGAATAATAGTTAATAAA
The DNA here is from genome assembly GCF_031143425.1 of Pleurodeles waltl. Classification (NCBI taxonomy): domain Eukaryota; kingdom Metazoa; phylum Chordata; class Amphibia; order Caudata; family Salamandridae; genus Pleurodeles; species Pleurodeles waltl. The sequence continues at coordinate 1,503,940,324 of NC_090447.1, forward strand.
GTCTTTCATCCAAAATGGAGAGGTTCGGACCCGTTCACTTGCTCTTAACTCCTTTTTGTTAGAGAGACATTTGGGATTTGTCACCTTATTTTGAGAAATGTAATTTCCCACACTTTTTCAATTGCCTTTCCTTGATACATCATTTCCCCCAACCTCTTTGTTCACAGGAGCACTAAAAACAACAGAGGATTTGTTCCATCATTTTCCCCCTTCTACACAAATTGCAGAATTGGACACAGCAGTGGTACATTTGCTATGTATGTATGTATGTATGTATTGAGTATTTATAAAGCGCGTTCCGGCCCAAGGGCATCGAAGCGCTAACTGGGTGAGGCGGGGTAACTTAACCGGAAAACTCCCAAACTTATTGAGGAAACAGCCAAGTCTTGACCAATTTCCTAAATATTAGATAGTTATGTTCTTGCCTTATGTTCAATGATAGAGAGTTCCAGATTTTAGCAGCCGCAATGGTAAATGCTCTGTCTCCCCAGTTTACTTTCTTAGTGCGGGATGTTTGAATTTGATAGGCACAGGCCGAGCGCAACTGCCGATTCGGCCTATGCCATTGCAGCTTGGTGGTTAGAGCCTTAGGCCCAATCCCCTGGACAGCCTTATGGGTGATGCAGAGAGCCTTAAAAGAGAGCCGCTGGATTACCGGAAGCCAGTGTAGATCTTTAAGGCACCTCTTAACAGAGGCCCCGCGAGGCAATTTTAATAAAAGCCTGGCAGCAGTGTTCTGCATCAGCTGTAGTTTGTGCAAAGATTCTTTATCCAGATTGAGTAAAAGCGCATTTCCATAATCTAATCTGGAAATGACTAAAGCCAAAATGACCGTAGTTCTGCAGGTTTGTGGAATAAAAGGATTTTTTTTTAAAATTTCTTCATAGTCCACATACAGGTCTTAATTATCAGATTGACCTGAGGTTTAAATGATAGTTGCTCATCAAATACTACTCCTAAATTTCTTGAGGTAGACCGTGGAACAGGAAGCGTCCCACATTCTTCAGGCCACCAGCTGGAAGACCAATGTACCCTTCCAATTCCAAAGCACAAAATCTCAGTTTTTTCACAGTTGAGTTTCAACCAGTTGGTCTTCATCCAGTGATTCACTGCTGTCATACAGGCGTTGAAGTGGATGGCCACTTCTTCAAGATCTTTATTAATAGGGATGATGATTTGAGTATCGTCTGCATATGAAGTAGGAATAAAGCCAAAAGAGCGAACCAGCTCTGCCAGCGGTGCTACGTACACGTTGAATAGCGTCGGGCTTAAGGAGGAGCCCTGAGGGACCCCACACGGCAAGAGGTAGGCAGGGGATCTAAAGTCGCCACTACTAACTGTGGACCACCTGTCAGATAGAAAAGATTCGATCAATTTAAGAGCCTGGTCTCTAATACCTGCCTGATATAAACGGTCTAGCAGGATATGGGGAGCAATGGTGTCAAAAGCTGCCGACAGGTCCAATAGCACCAGAAAGACCCCCTGCCCCTTATCCACCAGTCTGCGTATGGTGTCCGATGATGCAATGAGAGCTGATTCAGTGCTGTGGGATTTCCGAAAACCATGTTGCGAGCTGTCCAAGCCCTTAGAGGCAGACAGGAAATCAACCAATTCTTTATTAAGATGTTTTTCTAAGATTTTGGCCGCATAGGGGAGAAGGGCTATTGGGCGTAAGTTCGTCAAGTCATTGGGTTTGCCAGCTGCCTTCTTTTTTAACGGAATAATAGTGGTTTCTTTCCATGCCCTGGGGTATGAGCCCGTTGCAAGCACTTCCTGAAAAATAGGGGCCAGCATAGAAACCGCTAGCTCTGGTACTAATTGGAGGATAGCAGGGGGGCAGGGATCCATAGGGGAGCCTGATTTACCCTCCAAGAGCAGTTTACAGAAGGCCTCATGAGAGGGCATCTTAAACTTTGAGAGTAAGAGTGGCTTGTCTGGCACCCCGTTAATTGTCACCCCAGGGTGCAAATAAGTAGTTAACCAGGTGGACGGGTTGGCTAGTTTCTTGTCCAACCTAAAGCTGGAGTAAATGTCAAGAACTTTACATTAAAAAAATTTGGCTACTTTATTACAGAAGTCTTGGGAATTTTCTACTTTGGGAGTGCCTAAGGGAGTGGTGAGAACGTTAACGGTTCTAAATAACTCTCTAGAAGAGTTGGCTGCTTCGCTAATTTTACGTGTAAAATAGTCTGATTTGGCTACCCGACAGGCTTCTTTCTAAATGTTAAGTGCGAGCTTGAGCTCCACCCTCTCGGCTTCACAAAAGCTGAGTTTCCAGCAGCGCTCCTTCTGCCGGTATTTCCTCTGTAAGATTTTGAGGGCTTGAGAGAACCAAGGTTGATTGGGTTTTTTCCTAGTGCGGGAAGCAGAGATTCTCGCCGGTGCTAGCGTGTCCATTGCATGTCTGATGCCCAGATTAAATCTAGCAAGTGGTGACAACATGGACGCCTTTGGATCATTCCAATTATGTATAAGTGTTACTTTTAGTGGTTCTGCTTCAATATTTCTCCAGGATCTTATCAGTTTTTTCTGGGGAATGGATATTATGGGCTGCTGCCTAGCCAGAAATTTAAACGTCAGGAGAGCATGATCCGTCCACTCTAACGGGGTCGTTGAAAGATACAATTCTTCCTCGGGCTATTGTTGAACTTCACAAGATTCGTCCTGACTAGTCTGCGTATTTTAATTCTTACAGTTTCACCAGTCTGATAGTCAGCAGAATTAACTATATCTAAACAATTGTATCTTGAGCATATTTCCAGTTGTTTGAGTTTTACCACATCATTGTGTTGTGCTTCCCTGAAATAAATCACACTCATGTGGATGGCATCTTTGGTGAGATTTATTAGTAACAGCTTTTGACATCGGAAGCCACCATTGTGCCCTCTGCCGGACGCGCTCCAACTGACCTACTTGAAATGATCATGCAGAACGAACAGAGATGGAACACTCACAACTACATTCTACAGTAATAGTGTGAACATAACATATTATCTCTCTTTTTTTAAAATAAACCTACTACAATACCCACCCCAATATTAACAACAAACACAAATTCACCAAACCCTACACTATATAGCTAAGGAACTAATGTTTACAAGTAGGGACACAAGAGGTGTAACCTACACTTGGAAAGCACATGAGCACAATAAAAATAAAACCATTCACAATATTTTACACTACACATTTTTGTTTGGTTCACCTTATCCGTGATCTTACAATCTTCTGCTTTCGCTAACCAGCAGGTGGGATATAGTTTAGAGGTGAAACAGCATCCCCTGAGAAGCTCAAAAGAAGATACTTTAGTGAGTGAATGAGGTGTTGTGTGATGAAACAACAACATACACTTCACTGCTTCTCCCACATCATACTTATTCTTCTTAGCCCACCTAATACATTCAACCATCACCCTATTCATTCTTTCTACCAAAGCATTGATTTGTGGATGGTACAGTGAACATCTCAGATGCTTCACACCAGATTCTTCCAGAAAGGCTTCCATTTTGTGACTGACAAACTGAACCCCATTATCAGAGACTATGAACTCCGGGAACCCCTCCCTCATGAAAACATCTCTGAGGAAATGTATAGTATTGCCAGCCATGGGATTAGAAAGAAAAAAAAAACTTCTGGCAATTTGATATGGTAATCGATCAACACAAAAGCGTAGCGTAAATACAATGGGAGAAAATGAAAAGGTCCCACCATGTCAATCCCAACTTTGATCCACGGTTTCTCAGGCATAGGTATTTGTTGTAAGAGGTGGTGTCACCAGCTTCAAACCATTCTCTGCTCTACTACACACCACACACTCATTCACCATTCACCACCATGTCCATATCTCGGTTCATAGAGGACGACTAATAATGATCCCCCACTCTTCTCTTCATCATGGTTGAGCCTAGAGGGCCTTCATGTGCATTATTGACTAACATAGGAGGAATGATATCTGGGGGAACGCATTTTTTCATTCTTCATTTTCCCATAACATGATTTGGCGACAAGTGGAAAGAACCTGATGTGCCCATAACAAATACATATTTTACAAATAATTTTATAGCGTACAGGCCTTTTAGGTGTCACATTTATAGGAGTGTGATGTTCAGTCGGAACGTTTATACTGGCATGTGGTAGTGATGGCATTTCCAGTCAGCAGTGCACCATGTACTGGATTCTTGAGCAATAGCTTGGGCCACGGCACTTGTTTATTTACAAACTAAGCACTGAATAAAAAATACCAGTTGCACAGGGAGGGGGCAAATGGAGGCAGCCCAATGACAAAAGAAAACCAATTTGCCTTTGCCCCCTCTTCTAACCTGAGGCAGCACTGATCTCAGGGCTTAGTAATCTTTAAGTGCCTCACCTTTCTACTTGATGGTGAGATGTTCTTTGGGGTTGCGGAATCGGTCAGCATGATCTGGCGACTGCACAACTTTCATGCTGACCAGCGTAGATTGGCTTGACTTCAGCACAACTGCATTTTAATTGGGGCCTAAAGCCCTTCATATACCCCTGTCTATGGGCATTGAAGCACAAGAGCGCCAAGTCCCTGCAGGATGGCTGCTAATGATTGCACAGCTGAGTAGGTGCATGCTACCCAAGACATATATGGGCAGACCATTCCAACTGCTCCTATGTGAGTCCTGTGATGACCTTCCTGCTCCTTCTACAGGAACACCCTTAGGTGTCTGCTGACCAGAGAGCAAAGTGCCCCAGACAACAGACTTCCTCAAGCAGACTCCTCCTCACCCACACACACAGGGGGTTATTCTAACTTTGGAGGAGTGTTAATCCGTCCCAAAAGTGACGGTAAAGTGACGGATATACCACCAGACGTATTACGAGTTCCATAGGATATAATGGACTCGTAATACGGCTGGTGGTAAATCCGTCACTTTTCCGTCACTTTTGGGACGGATTAACACCTCCTCCAAAGTTAGAATAACCCCCACAGTCTCTAGAAAAATAACAGGCTAAGAGAGAGGGGGGAAGCGGAAACACACAAGAGAAGAGATAACCCAAGAATTTACCCCAGTCAATAATTCAATAAATTCAAAAAGGAAAGTCGAGAATTGGAAAAGTTACACATGATAGCAATGCCATTTTAAGGATTTCTTGGGCACTAGGAAAGATATACTTTGGTGTCACCTGTGCAGAAGAACTACAAATGTATTTCTCACTTTCAGATAATATAAGCCCTCATTTTTTTCAAATTGGTTTTATTGAGGCATTTTTTCAGTACAAAATGGCACGGCAGGATAATGACAACATAACATGCTTATCAGAATTGTCATAAGACAACATAAACACATCCATCTGATGGTGTAATGATATTTGTGTTTTGACCACTAACTCCACGCTGCACTAAGCCTAGGAGCACACTGTCACATTAGCGACCACCAGCTTCATTTTGCCTATTGACTTTATTTTAGCATTAGCCACCGCCACATTAAAAGCTGTAAGTGTTTTCCCATGCCCACGTTATACAATGTGCTTTTTGCTAATAATTTTATTCTGCGTGTCTGCGTGTTCTTTCTCACCAAGGGCTTAGGCTGATAAGAATTTACTAGGATGATGTTTATGCTACGGCAGGGAACAGTTTTGTTTTGAGAGAGGGCACATTGGGATCTTGGCCAATTCCGACGTGTTCCTTTCAAACCTAACTTGAAGAAGCCAGCATTTTGCATTTTTGAATAACAAGGAGAGAGAGGGGAGGTTTCTAGAAATATCCTCCCTGGTTTGTTTATGGGACATAAGAGACCCAGGATTGACAGTGGGGAGATTCAGAGTCTTCGGTCAGGATTGAGACGTCAAAATGCCTGACATCCCAGGAGGGTAGATCTCTCTTTCTCTTCCACAGCCGATCTTGGAGTCTATGGCTTGAAGCTACTGAGAGAAAGATGAAGAAGCAGCTGTGCCCCATGGTGATGACTTTTTACTAATTATTTGCTTTGCATTATATATATAAATATAGTTATCTGTACCTTTGCATGTATATATTTGCTGTTTATAGATTGAAGAGTCTTTCTACATGTTTTCATTTATTGTTGAGCACATTTTAAACATGCACTTTTGGTTGTACTGACCTTCCTTTACAAGCCTTGGAAAGTGATTTAGTAAATGTACTAAGAGGTGCATTCCAGAGATTTTATTTACTCTTTTCAGTGTGTGTGTATTTTGGCTTGGTCAGCAGCAAAGAAAAAGAGATGGTAAGTCCACTGTGGGGCTCAGAATAGGAGCAAAGTGGGGGCCAAAATCATAGATGGGCCACCACTGGATGAAGATCGCAAACTAACTCTGTGGAATGAGCCGGGTGTTGGAAGGAGTATGCTATTCTACCATGTCATTTTCAAGTAGGAGTACCTCTGAAACAGTAAACATTGGGTAGGTGTGAGGTAACATGTCACCGCAAGCCTTATGGCATTTCATTGTTGGGGAGGAATTATGGCAGATGGGAGGGCATCGCATCAAAGGATGTGTCATAGCAGGGGACGTGACTCATGATGAAATAGGGTAAGAGATGGCATCAGGGGCCATGTACAAGGGAGTCTAAGGGGTGCTCACTCAGTGTGTTTGGGGAGCTGTGGGCATATGTAATGTGTCAGTCATGGGGGGAGTCACGTCCTGGCTGCTCGGGGGACACAGGAGGGGAGGTGTAAGCCATCTGCATCTCCTCTGGGAATTCTATGGGCCGCCTATGGAGGTGGCGGGCCTCTTCATGATGCAGATTTGTGCTCTCTGCACGCTCTACCAGAAGAGTGTGTTTTGCCATTTAATCGTGAGCGATGCCTGTGAGGCCCTCCAATGTAGGGTAATAACTCTCTTTGACAAGTGCAGCGCCAAATTTGTGAAGCAGGCCCAAACTATGGGGGTCATTATGACCCCGGCGGTAGGTGATAATGTGGCGGTGGTACCGCCAACAGGCTGGCAGTACGTACTGCCACATTATGACATTGGCAAGTTAGCTGCAGCCAACCCGCCAATTTACCATTCATACCGCCATGGTGGTAGCAGCCGCCGGGCTGGAGATATCTATCTCCAGCCTGGCAGCCGCTATAGTACAGACGGCGGCATTTGGAGCCAGCCTACCACCCTGGTTTTCGAGGCATTAGCAATGCCACGAAAACCATGGCGGTAGGCCCTACCGGTGACAGGGAATTCCTTCCTGGTCACTGGCAGATGGCTCAACTACACCCCCAACACTCCCCATACGCTCCCTGCCTCCCCTTCCATCCACACTCCCCCTCTTCCGATCCCCTGCCCCCCCATACATGCACACACTCGCAGACACGCACCACGCCTACACCCATTCACTCACACTGGCATACATGCATTCATACATGCATACATCCAGTCATGCTCGCACAGATTCGTACACACATTCATGCTGACATGCAGACATACACTCACATTACCATTCTTACACGCATTCACACACATGCATACACCCACGCAAACAACACTACACACACAGACATTCACGCACACACTCACACATTCATGCACACAACCCCACACTCACACACAACCCTTCACTCACACACAACACCCGCATCTCCCTCCCCTGTCGGAAGCCCAACTTACCTTCTTCCAGGCAGTCTTCCAGCAGGGAATTGGAAGGGCGCTGCTACTGCCAGCAGCGCCCGCCAGCAGAACACCAGGCTGTATCACAGGTCATGATACGGCTGGCGGCAGTCTACTGGCGTGGCAGTGCTACTGGTCGCAGCGCCACCTTACCAACATCCACCACAATGATCACTGCTGGATTTCCGCCCCTCTTGTGGCGGAAGTCCAGCAGTGATCATAGTATGGCGGACGGATGGTAGCCGCAGTGACGGTCTTTTGGTGGCCGTCACTGTGGCAGTAGGTGGTTTTTACCGCCAATTACATAATTAGGGCCTATATGTTTTGACTCCCTCTATTAGACTAGAACTGTTGACTCATGTATTTGGATGTGTGAATTCAGTAACAGATGTCTGGGCATCATCATGAACTGCCTTCCAATAAGTTGTGAGTATGGGGCACTCCCACAGCATATGTCAGAGGTCTGTGGTAACAGAGTGGCATCTGAAATATGTGAGGTTAGCAGTGGGGAACAAGTGGCTAGGTTTTGTTGGGGTTCGATAGGCTCAGAGTAAGACTGTGTAGTGGATACATTAAAATTGCGCGTTGCTGGAGATGACGTGAGGTGAGTGAAGCGCCTTTGCCCACACTGAGTCATGTAGTGGTCGCCTGATGTCACCCTCCCACCTCTGCCGCAGAGGTGTTAGGGAGTCCCTGGTATGTTCTCTGATCGCCTTGTACGGCCAAGTGATCAAATGATGCCCAGTACTGGTAGGGTACAGTATATGGACAGCTGCTTGCTGGATGGCACTTCATCTACTGTATGCCGCAATCTGCTGCACATTGCCAATACCAGGCCATGTAAGAGAAACTCGTCTGGGGGAATACCAGTGGTCTTGATGCAGCTGGGTCTGCTTGTGTGTCCCCGGGGTTCCATCGCCGACCAGGTTTGTTCCAATGCTGAGGTGAAAGGGTCACTTTAGCTTAATATCAGGCTGCCAGAAGACAGGGACGTGGGAATCTGTTCACTGGTTGCAGTGGTGCCCGTGCTCCAGTGGTGTTGTGGCATAGAGTCCCTTCAGCACAGGGTTCGACTCCCTCGGCCTGGACCCTCAAGCCCACTGCCCCAGTCCCTTTGAGTGACAGCAAATGGGGGACCAGAGGAGTCCAGATGTCTTATAGTGGGCTATCAAAGGTGCTCAGACGGACCGCACCCCAGTGGTGTGGTCCCCCAATGGTCTGTCAAGGGCTCTGCACCAGGTCACCGGGCACGTGTTTTCCCAATGTTGGGCCTCACCTGTTAGATGCCCAAAAGTCGCATCGTGGTCGCTGGTGCCCCTGCCAGAGCCAGTAGGAGGAGAATGAAAGGGAATCCCGCCGGGTGAATGAGGAGAATGTCTCTTGGTCGATGGCCTTCGGGAGGAGTTTGATCTGGCCTCTGCTAGCCAGTTTTCGCTTGGTTCCCTCACCGACTCTTGCAGTGGGGCACGGGGTTCCATTATGCCCCATGTGGCACTGATTTCCAGGTGCTCGTGTCATGCCCACTCTCACCACCGCTTCCAGGCTTTGCATTTGGACCAGCTGTGGGCATGCTCTTAGCTGCTGATGAGGTCAAACAGCCGCCAGACTCTGCCTTTGTTTAGCTGGTATCTGCCCAGGGGAACCGGGGGGAGAGGGGTGACAACAATGAGTGGGAGGGGCAGAAACTCTCAGTAAGGAAGCTCAAGACAGCCCCTGTTGGGATTGATGAAGCAGAAAATGAAGGATTTACATTTATTAACGCATAAACGTAGTGTGAAATAATCATGTGTGACTTTAACCGAACTAATAAAGATTGTACGGGGACAAAATGTGCCCTCAGAGTAGTTTGCCAACATTTATAAGCGTGCTTTATATAACGTGGTGTATTAGAATTGCACTAATCCGACATAATCGTAAACGTGTGCTATGATTTGCTCGTTTGAAATGTTTTAGCTTAGCATTACTTTAGTGCAGGCTTCGGCCTAGTGGCCTGGTCTCACGGTTTAGATGCTCGTATTTTTCCAATGTGCTATTAAACGTGTATTTCTGCTTGAAGCTGTACTTTTCCACTGAGATCGTTCACATGCTTATCTTAAGGTTTCGTGCCAGCCTGGCATATTTTCTCTTTACTCCAAGGTCGATCTGCAGGTGCGGACAATGGAAGCTCTGAAAGTGAGTTAATTGGTATAAAATGTTGCAACTTGCGTACCCATCTCCAAGGATAATGTATGCTTAAGTAAAAGCTTGAGAACTGTTGTTTTTGATTGGATAATTTGAAGCTAACCTATGAACCCTCCAATGGAAGACCCTACTGGATTTGAACTGTTGTCTATTTAAACCAGGTGCACGAGAAGAAGGTTGCCATTTTGCTGCTATTTTGCAGCCATTATCAGCCATTACCCGGACATTACACCCATTGCGCCATTTTGCAGCTATTATGGCCCACTTTGCTGCGACGCCATTTTGAAAGAGACTTTGATGCTTTCTCTAATCGAGAGAAAGAGACTTTAAATGATTCTGGCCCTAGAGACTTTAACTTTAACTTTGTCCCTTTGCATGAAGTAGTAGTTTTACCTTGCCGCTGTGAGGCAATTGCCCCGTCCACCCCTGCCCCTTTGCCCCGTCCCATGCTGATCGAAACTGTACCCATGCTGACCGAAGAACGGTACCTGTGAGACGAAGACTTCCTTGTATGCTGATCGTAATTGGTAAATATGAAAGAAAATTGTAAAATTGCATTGTGTTTCTTTTAGGTAACCAACTGCTGATTTTGATAAGAGCCCTAGTTAGGAGTTTTCCAAATTTATGTTGCTAAATTGTTTTGCATGAAGTCCCACATGCCGATGCTAATTTGAAGTTAGATGAGGATTCCTTTTGTTGCACGATGCAATTTGAGATCTTGTTATGCTGACTAAATGTATGCAATTAGTTCGTTACAGATTATAGTTTTAGTGATTTGCATTGCTATTATCGAATGCCTTGTTATTCAAATGCTACATAGACTGCACTTGTTTCGCCGTTATGGACAGCTATTAATGTTCATATATGTTTATCATTTGATGTTAAGACACATCTATATTGTGCTAGCTTTGTTAATATAGGGAAATAAAATTCACTAACTTTGAATAAACAGGTGTGGTTATTCCTGGCTGAAAGGTCAGGGTTCGCCGAAATGTATTCTGGATTAATTGTTAAGTGTTATGTCGATCAAGGTATTGCTTATGTTCGTTATTGATTATTGATTTGATGCAATCGATCGATCTAGAGTACGGAGAGTCCCACTTAGTCAAAAGATTCATCGGCCTAAAGAGCGTCCGAATACAGGTAAATTATTAGTACGGACCGCTCTATCAGTAGATGGTAGCAGAGGATGGTTTCATCTTTTGGGACCCTGTACTCTTAGAGTACATGGTGTTGAATTAACGGTTACGCATTTTGAGACCCCACTCGAGAAGTTGAATTAGATTTTTCTTGGGTAAAACAGATTGACAGAATGATGATGGGCTAGGTCCACCGCGACTTTCCCGGGATCTCGGAGCTTGCGAATGGAGAGAATGGAGGTGTGGGATCGGCGTTGGCGGTACTAGTGATGGTATGGGTGAAGTTAGGGTTTTGCGCTTGCACAGCTTATTGCCGCAGATTGTGTGAGAAGGTTGCGAGGGATTTTTTTTTTTTTCTTTTTTGAGGATAGCGGAGGTGCGACTCCGAGTGTAGAGGTAGAGAAGTCGTCGAACTTCATAGAAATAGCGGAGGTGCGACTCCGAGTGTGAGAGTAGGGAAGTCGTCGAACTTCATGTGCGTGTGGCGCTTTGTGCATAAAAAGGTCCACGTGGTTGTTGTTGTTGAGACGGGCCCTGCGAGGTCAAGAGACTCCGGAGTATGTTGTTTTATGTTGTGGTCTGGGCGGTTTAGTAGGTTGATCGGGCGTGGTCAACGAGTCGGTACGTGTGTAAGGGAGTGAAAGAAACTTCGACTTCGGGCTTTGACAAGATTCTAAGTGCACTAGAATAGATCATTGACAAGTTGAGTAGGTCTGCGGGTCAGATTTGCTTGCGAACGTGGGGACCGAGAAAGATGGAATAACTGCCGAGGCTAGTGAAAAATCCCTAAGGTCCTGAAGCGATTGTGTTACCCTTCCTGTAGTAAACCGACAGATCTGTTTTATTTTTGGTAGCTCGCGATACATGCAAGAAGTTGTTACGAGAGGAGCTGAGTGAAGGAGGACTAGCCGCAAGGCTTTGTCAGCCGCAGTGTGTGTGAGTGTGACGTCACTAGGAGCCGCGCTGGGATAGGTTGGTTGCAGAGAAGGGTCGCGCACGGATTGGACACAGTCCGTGGGGCTCGATTGGAAGGGGAAAGGCAAGCGAAGAGTATTCCGGGAATTAAAGTCACCCATTGATTACAAACTTTGTGAAATAAAAGGAAGAGAAAATGAAATTTTTTAAAGCATTAAGGAGTGCGATGAAGGGGGAGTCTTACATTAAAGCGAGCGTAGGAGAGGAAACGCCGCCCGAAGGCACACCAGCTTACATTGTAATGGAAGAGAAGGGGGTAGCTCCGTGTCTTTGGCTAAAGCAATGGCACAAACTGACAGAGAAACATGGGAGCGTAGCGTTCCCGATACATGGGACATTCAATATAAGGATTCTAGAGAATTTGAGATTCACGATGTACGACATGAAGGTGCCTCCAAGGCCAGCCCAGTTTGAGGCTCTAGCAATTTGGGAACTAATGGCTAGACAGCAACAGCAAAAGAAGTTCGAGACCAGAATGAGAAAGGTAGAAAAGACACTAGCGGACGCTAGATGGGATAATGCACAGAAGGTGTGGAGGTCAGATATATTGCAGGGGATAAAATTGTTCCCCGCAATTACTAAGGAAGAAGAGGAGACAGGTAAGAAAGCTACCTGTAAGACAAACAGGAGGTGTTCCAAGGATAGAGAGGACGAGGAAAAGTTGAGAAGAGAAGAGGAGTTAGAGGATGAGGAGTTAATAATGCAATTGCTGAACGACCGTCCACCACCTTATGCGGAGAGTGGACAAGGTCCAAGTACCAGTTCTGCCCCTCCGGCACCGGTACAGAACAGTGAAACTCAGAGTTCAGGAGCATCATCGGGATCTAAGGACCCGAGTTTACCGTTCACCCCGCAAATACCGCAGGTTAGGAGAATATATCCAGATGTGCCCATGTTGAAACCAGCAGAAAATTATCAGCCGCAGATGCCAGGGTACTACAGCAGTGACAACGGTGCAGGAATGATTCTAGAACAAACCGTAAGGGGAGTACAGAATGGTCACAACCAGACATTGGCACAAGCCGAATCAACCCAGTTTTTGATGCCTCAAAAGCAGATGCAGGGGGGAACAGCACATGCTCAAATGACGGGGAGCCAGATGGGCATGCCGGCAATGATGACCCATGGTGTGGGAATGAACATGCCTCAGAACATGGGGAATGGACAAAACCCAGATGCGATATCGCTACCCATTACTGTAGGTCCACCGGTACCTCTGTACAGTCAGCCTAACTTAGGTATGAGCGGTCAGGGATCAATGCTGCAGAATGGGACCGAAAGGAGGTGCATAGAAAACACTCCAGGGATAACCCCTATAGCGGCTCAGCCAAATGGACCCGGATCCTTGATGGAGTTTAGTCCCATATGTGCTCAGTCAACGCTGGTGAGGTCAAGCTCCCCACTGATAATACCTCTAACATCGAACACTGAAAAGTTGCCGCAACCATCAATGGCAGTCGATGTGAACACTACACTGATGGGGTTGAATGCGCAACAGCTGACGCAGTGGTTCAACAGTTTGAATTCCACACAAAGCTCAGACAGTGGGAAGGGAGAAGATTATATGAAAAGGATGAGGTTGAACATGGAAGCACAAGAATTGGTGGAAGGGACTATGGGTGTGAATAGGTTAGAGTCCTACTCGGAAGAAGAGCTGAGATACCTATGCCCAAGGATTACGAAAGAAGTGAATAAGGTACATAAAAGCTTGCAAGAAATAGCTGACAAAAACGGGGTGGATATAGACAAGACAAAACACTTGAGCAGGAGCTATAGATTGGATTTTGGGACCACAGATTTTGAACACATGAGGTCAGCAGGCATGAAGGCGCACCTTAGAGAATTGTTGCAGAGTGCACAAGTGTGGAGGTGCTTGGACAAATGGGAAAGCAGGTGGGTAAAGAGAAAGGAAAAGAGGAGGGACAGTGCTACAGAGCACAATGAGAAAAGACCACAGAGTAGTGAGGCAGTAACCATGTTACCAATGAGGGAAACAGCAGGGGAAAAATTAATACATGTACCATGGCACAGAAGCGATATTCAGTCTTTTACGGACGATTTTCCCAAACTGAGAGAGAAGCCGATTGAATGGTATCAACAGACTGATAGGTTTGTGAAGCTTGCAAAATGTCTCTGGGAAGACCTGAACACTCTATTTGAGATTGTGGTTCCAGCAGATTTGTGGGAGGATTGCAAAAGAGCGGTAGGTTGGCCGACGAGTGAACCAGAGAGAGACAGGGAGACGGGTGCACCATCGCCTATGGTAATGAGCCTGTACTATAAGGTGATTGAGCATTTGAAGACGAAAGTGGCCGCAAAAAATGTGGATTGGCAGAAGATTGATCGAACTGCCCAAGAGGCTAAAGAGTCGATTCATAGTTACTATGAGAGGTTGTTGAAGGCGTTTAAGAACTACAGCGGCACGGAAACAATAGAGGCGAAGGACATGCTTCATTTTGTGTTCAGATTTGTGGAAGGGCTGAGACCAGAGATAAGCCAGATGATAAAGTCGCATTTGATTTGTTGGCAATCGAAACCGATTGATGAGGTGTTGAATTATGCGAAATACTGTAGCGACGAAATTGAAGTGAAACAGAAAAGGTTGAAAGAGAAGGTGATGATGATGCAACTTAAAGCAGCTCAGACAGGTCTACAAGGTTTGCAAGGGATGCAAGGGTTCCAACAGCAGGTACCGCAACTGCAGCCGCAGTTGCAGGGAAACATGGCGTTTCAGCCACAGGCCAGAGGCAGAGGCAGAGGAGGTTTTGTGAATAATGGTCCGGATTTGAACACTGTTGTGACGGGTGTGCAGGCAATGAAGAAGGTGATGCCGTGTCACGTGTGCGGAATTGTCGGTCATTGGAAACGCGAGTGCCCGATGGTGGTGCAGGAAGGTGCAGGTGCAGGTGTTGGTCAGCAAAACAATGATGTCAATGCATTTCAGACAATGAGGGGACCGAAGATGAGAGGTCCAAATCCAAATTTTCAGACCGTAAATCAGTTGCAGGGATTACAACCTATGCAGCCGCAGCAGATGCAGATGCCTCGTATGCAGATGACGCAAATGCAGCCAATGCAACAGCAGTTACCCATGGTACCTAATCAGCAAATGCAAATACCTTTGGCACCAATGAGTCAGCAGCAAGTGATGGTTCCTCCACAGGTCTCGGGTCAGGTAATGAGTACAAATGGCACCGTACAACAGTTCCCACTACACAGTGAGAGTGGAATAAACAATGTATGGGAGAGTGAAAGTTCAGAAGAAGAAGGAGATTGTGTGCTTGCAGCATCCTTGGAAGTTGATCAAAAGGGTCCGTACGTAGAGGGAAGAGTAATGGGTCATCGTGTCTCATTCTTGGTTGACACGGGAGCCACACGTTCAACTGTTAAGGGCAGTGAAGTACCAAATTTGCCACTCTCAGGGAGTACAGTTCAAGTGGTGGGGGTAGCAAACAGGCACCTGACAAACCCAATAACAGATCTGGTACCAGTCAGCATTGGTAACTATCAAGGGTTACACAAATTTGTGGTATGTGACTCAAGCCCGATAGCACTGTTAGGGAGAGACCTATTGTGCAAATTGGGATGTTCGATCATGTGTTCGAACAAAGGAATAACAATCCAGACGAGCAGTGATGGGGAGGAAGAGGACAGTGCAGAGGGGGATGAGATGGAAACTGTCGATGAAGAGTATCCTCTGATTTGTCTCTTCCCGATGATAACTGAAGAAGATATTCCAGCTGAATTACGGGAAACAGTCGGAAGGGAAGTGTGGGATATGACAGGGAAAGAGGTGGGATTGATGAAAGGAGTGGAACCAGTGAAAGTGACTGTAAAGCCCAATGCGATCTTTCCCCAGACCCCACAATACCACATGGCACAAGACACCCTCATGAAAGTTGCCCAACTCATTGACGAATTTGTAAAACAGGGAGTACTGAAAGAAGTGTTAAGCAGTCCATGTAATTCACCAATAATGGGACTAATAAAGCCGAGTGGAAAGGTCCGACTCGTGCAGGACTTGAGGAAAATAAATGACATCATAGTCAAATGCTGCCCAGTAGTACCGAATCCAGCTGTAATAATGTTCCAGGTCCCTTGCGATGCCGAGTGGTTCTCAGTCATCGATTTGTCACAAGCGTTCTTCTCGGTGCCTCTTCATGAGGACAGCCAATTTCTCTTTTGTTTCAAATTCTTAGACAGAGTGTACAGTTGGTGTCGAATTCCTCAAGGGTTTTCTGAGTCACCGTCAATCTTCAATCAGATTTTAAAGAAAGATTTGGAAGCATTAGAATTGCCATTCGAGTCAACCCTAGTACAGTACATCGATGACTTATTGATTGCATCAAAGACAGAAAGTGGCTGCACAGCCGATACCATTGCTCTGTTGAACCATTTGGGAAGGAATGGACATAAGGTGTCCCCTTCCAAATTGCAGTTCTGTCAGAAGAAAGTGAAATACTTG
Source organism: Pleurodeles waltl (assembly GCF_031143425.1). NCBI lineage: Eukaryota > Metazoa > Chordata > Amphibia > Caudata > Salamandridae > Pleurodeles > Pleurodeles waltl. The sequence goes on from NC_090447.1 coordinate 1,503,956,668, forward strand.
GGTCACCAGATAGAGAAAGGGTCACGGAGAATAATGAAGGAAAGAATAACAAGTGTACTTCAAATGAGTCCACCAAAGACAAGGAGGGAGGTGAGGAAGTTTTTGGGAATGGTGGGCTACTGTCGCCAGTGGATTCCCAACTTCTCGACTCTAGCAAAGCCTTTACTGAAGTTGACCCAGAAGGATGCCTTGGATCAAATTGAGCTGAAAGGAGATGAGATGGATGCTTTTATTGAATTGAAGGAATGCATGTGCAGGGCTCCAGCTTTAGGTATGCCTGACTACACAAAGCCTTTCACATTGTTTTGTCATGAACGTGATGCATGTTCTTTGTCTGTCTTGACTCAAGCCCATGGTGGCGTAAACAGACCAGTAGCATATTTTTCAGCTACTTTGAATCCGGTCGCAGCAGCACTTCCAGGGTGTTTGCGCGCCGTAGCAGCAGTTGGTATCAGCCTCACTCAGAGTGAAGGAATAGTGATGGGACACCCAGTAACAGTAATGGTCCCTCACTCAGTTGAAATACTTTTGACCCGCTCCCGAACGCAGCACATGACTGGAGCAAGACTCACAAGGTATGAAACGATAATTCTGGGCTCACCGAATGTGCAGCTGAAAAGGTGCACTACGTTGAATCCAGCAACCTTGCTTCCTGGAGAAAATGCTGAAATTGAGAACGCTGAAGATGTCGAGCATGACTGCCTTCAGGTGACTGAATTTTGCACAAAACCTCGACCTGACATTAAGGATACTAAGCTTGATGAAAATGACCAAATTGTTTTCGTTGATGGTTCATGTCTAAGAGATGGGATGGGAATTTTGAAAGCAGGATATGCTGTATGCACTGTAACAGGTGTCTTGGAAGCGGGATGGCTTCAAGGAGTCTATTCTGCACAAGTAGCAGAACTTGTAGCCCTTACAAGAGCATGTCAACTGTCTGCATTGATGAAAGTTACCATTTACACTGATAGTCAGTACGGGTTTGGGATTGTGCACGACTTTGGACAACTATGGTCACAGAGAGGTTTCCTGACTTCTTCAGGATCCCCAGTGAAAAATGGGGAAAGGATAAGGGAATTGTTACATGCCATTCAAATGCCAGCCGAAGTTGCAGTGGTAAAGTGTAGTGCTCATACGAAAGGACAAGGCTATGTTTCTCTGGGAAATGCGTATGCGGATCAAGTCGCAAGATTTTGTGCCTTGAATTGTATATTACTCAGAGATGAATGGAATTCGATAAGTGAACCAGAACTCGAACCAGCTGAAGCATTTGCCTTGAAGGTTGTAGATACAATAGATGAACTAAAAGCATTACAGAATAATGTCAGGGAGGATGAAAGAGATTCCTGGATTAAATCACAATGTATAAAAAGACCAGATGAGTTATGGGTTTCAAATGAGGGAAAATTTGTTTTGCCAAATAGTCTCTTATCACAGCTTGCGCGGTTCTATCATGGGCAAGCTCACCTAGGGAGAGATGCCATGATAAGATTGTTCAAAACTGATTGGTTTAACCCCAGATTTCGTCAAGCTGCAGAAGCAGTTTGCCATCGATGTGTCACTTGCCAGCAGATGAACCCAGGAAAGGGAACAGTCGTGAACGCGAGCCACATTGGCAGAGCCAGTGGACCATTTAGTCGAATGCAGATGGACTTCATCGAGATGCCTTTGCATGGAGGTCTGAAGTATGTGTTGGTGATTGTGTGCATTTTTAGTCATTGGATTGAGGCATACCCCACACGTAGAAATGACAGCCTTACAGTTGCAAAGCTATTGTTGAGGGAGTTAATACCACGTTTCGGATTCCCGATCTCTTTAGAATCAGATAGGGGAAGTCACTTCAATAACGAGGTGATAAAGTTACTTTGCGAAGCGCTGAATATTGAGCAAAAACTGCATTGTAGCTATTGCCCTGAAGCCTCAGGACTGGTGGAACAAATGAATGGTACATTGAAATCAAGAATGGCGAAAATATGTGCATCGACAAATTTGAAATGGCCTGACGCATTGCCCTTGGTGCTAATGTCAATGAGAAACACCCCTGATAGAAAGACTGGATTGTCTCCGCACGAAATTCTCATGGGCAGGGCTATGAGACTTCCTGCAGTTCCCGCAAACGCGCTTTTGAATATTACAGATGATATGGTGTTAGACTACTGCAAGGGTCTGGCTGACGTGGTTCGCTCTTTCTCTCACCAGGTGGAAGCGACCACCTTGCCACCGATCCAAGGTCCAGGACACGCACTGAAAGCAGGTGACTGGGTCGTGGTAAAGAAGCACGTGAGGAAGTCGTGTCTGGAACCCCGTTGGAAAGGCCCTTTCCAAGTGATCCTGACGACAACTACCGCTGTGAAGTGTGCGGGGGTTCCCAACTGGATTCACGCCAGTCACACAAAGAAGGTGTTGTGTCCCACAGATGAGGAAGTTGAAGCGCTGAAACTGCCAGTGCCTGGTAAGACAGTGCTGAGTGCTGAGACAGAACAAAACCGAACTGAAAGCGAACAGGCAGAAACGGGAGAGAAAGAGATATTCTCTGAGGACGAAGAGACCAACTCGCTTGGGGGAGACCAAGGAGAAAGTTCAGACAGCGACGAAGCAGCTGAAGGTGACAAAGAACCTGAAGCGGCTGAGGGTAGCAAAGAGCCTGAAGCAGCTGAAGGTGACAAAGAACCTGAAGCAGCTGAAAGTGATAAAGAGCCTGACGAAAGTAACGGTGACGAAGGCCTCGAAAAAGGTGAAAAAGCAGGAGAGCCTGATCAGAGGAGGGCTTTCCCAGAAGCAGACGATAGAGAAAAAGAAAAGGAGAACGTGATTGATTCCCCAGAAGGAGGGGACAAGGCAGGACAGAACGAAAAAGTTCAAGCTTCCACAGAAAAGATCGCAGGTCCATCAAATGGACACGGTGCAAAGAGGAGACTAAGTATATCACCAATAAAAGAAAGGGCTAAAGAAAGTTTGAATGACGGAGAAAGGCCAAAAGTGAAGGAGAAAAGAAAGGAAGTGACTGTTGTGGAACAATCCTCAAGCGAGGGAAACGACTTGGCCAAAGAGGAAAGTACCAGCGAGGCAGAATCGAAAAGAGAGGCAAAATTGAAAAGGAAAAGGATACCGAACAGAAGGTATTCCGGTCCTGAATGGGCATATGTAGTTCATGACGATTGGACTGACGAATTTGTATCTCTTAGCCTTGAGAACGAAGAAGAAGAGATACCAATAGAAAAGAAAAGTTTTATGGACTCTGTCGATTGAAAGGGTGATAAATGACATTGCTTGTTACAATCTAACGTGATACAACCAGCTGAGACATTGCTAAACCGGATGAGACACTTGCTGAACTGATAAAAGACTGAGTTATTGCTGAATAGAGATTGAGTTATTGCCGAATTGAGACAAATGCTGCTAACCGATAAGTGACTGGCCTCTTGAAGAAGACGGTGTGAACATTGCGCTCGCTCAGCCTTGTAACTGAATTGCTAAATAGTTTCTTTTACAGGTGCTTCCAGCTCTCTGATTCTATACAGATCATGACTGGGTACGCTACACAAAACAGTAGAAAGAAATATTGTAAATATGTGTGTATAGGCTTGGTAACTGCATGTGTACTAATAATAATGGCAATAGTGCTTACAATGCATGGAAAGGGTGAGAATGAGAAAATTGACGCTTCTACCTTTGCTCCTGTTACTGTCACTGAACTAACCGCGTTGAAAAGACTAGAATTAGATGAGAGGCTCTTGCATGATAAGAAAGAACTTTCGTATAATGTTTTCTATCGCTTATTAACAGAATATGTTGAGACTATGGACGCGAAAGATTGTTATGTGTGTACACAGATACCGACATCAGTAAAGGAAGGGGTGACTTACCTTTGCTTATGTTCCTATAATAGCACAGCTAAGCCAGATTGCTAAAGATTGGGATGCTAAAATAATAAGGGAATTTTTCGAGCCAATGCAACCTTTTGAAACGGCTCACGCTCAAAGGGAAAACCTTACCTGCTCACTCTCTGCAATAGAAATAAGCTTTTTAGATCGCACAGATGATAGAAGAGCACAAATGAATGCGAAATTAGAAAAGGAGCTACATAAGAGGACTTCAGTAGATAATTATGATTTTGCCGCAATAAAGACACAAGGGAAAATAGCTTTAGATGCTTGGCATGTAGGGAAATTTTGTATATATCGGGGTGAATCCTATTATGACAATATTTTTGTAGGAGCGAGTGAGTGTAAACACACGTTTATTTTTAAGGCCAAATGGACATTCATGATGAACGGACTTGACCCTGTCATTCCAGGTGTATATTACATTTGTGGGTATAATGCCTATTATCGTCTTCCAAAGGGATGGTGGGGGAGATGTTATTTGGGTATAGTGTTCCCAAAGGTTTATCAACTGGATGACCTATCGATGATTAAAAAGACATCTGGATCCCATCGTATCCAGAAAAGAGAGACCGCAGCTGCTGTGGTAGGAGATATATTTGGAGCCATGATTTCTTCGTTGGGAGTTGTGTTGAATTCCATTAAAATAAGAAAGTTGTCTACTATAGTGGATAACATGTTGACAAAGTTTTCAGGTGCTATAATCCTGATAGATGCTGAACTTGCAGCGGAAAGAGCTATGACTCTTCAAAACAGGCTTGCTTTAGACATTCTTTTAGCAAAGGATAGCGGTGTTTGCAAAATGCTTGGTGCACGACACTGTTGTACATATATTCCTGACAATAGTGTGAAAATTAAAACTATGCTTGCTAATCTAACAAAAGAGTGCAGATTTGAAGGAACTGAAAGAACCAGGAGTGTGGGAGAAGGTTGGAAAAGGACTTGCTTCAGTGGGACATTGGATTGGGGGAATTTGGAATGGAATATTACTGAAAATAATACAAGGAATATTAATAGTACTAATTTGCATATTTGGAATTTGGGGAATAAAAAGGGGAATAATAATGATTATGGAAAGAATTAAAAGAAGGAAGGAAGAGAAAATAATGAAGAGAATGGCAGAAGAATACAAAGCGAAAACTAGGGGAATTAAAAGGAAAAGAGAACTGACAGAATTTTAATGGAATAAAATTTGTGGGCATGATTTGGTGTGATGACAAGTAGTCATCAGAGGAGGGATTGATGAAGCAGAAAATGAAGGTTTTACATTTATTAACGCATAAACGTAGTGTGAAATAATCATGTGTGACTTTAACCGAACTAATAAAGATTGTACGGGGACAAAATGTGCCCTCAGAGTAGTTTGCCAACATTTATAAGCGTGCTTTATATAACGTGGTGTATTAGAATTGCACTAATCCGACATAATCGTAAACGTGTACTATGATTTGCTCGTTTGAAATGTTTTAGCTTAGCATTACTTTAGTGCAGGCTTCGGCCTAGTGGCCTGGTCTCACGGTTTAGATGCTCGTATTTTTCCAATGTGCTATTAAACGTGTATTTCTGCTTGAAGCTGTACTTTTCCACTGAGATCGTTCACATGCTTATCTTAAGGTTTCGTGCCAGCCTGGCATATTTTCTCTTTACTCCAAGGTCGATCTGCAGGTGCGGACAATGGAAGCTCTGAAAGTGAGTTAATTGGTATAAAATGTTGCAACTTGCGTACTCATCTCCAAGGATAATGTATGCTTAAGTAAAAGCTTGAGAACTGTTGTTTTTGATTGGATAATTTGAAGCTAACTTATGAACCCTCCAATGGAAGACCCTACTGGATTTGAACTGTTGTCTATTTAAACCAGGTGCACGAGAAGAAGGTTGCCATTTTGCTGCCATTTTGCAGCCATTATCAGCCATTACCCGGACATTACACCCATTGCGCCATTTTGCAGCTATTATGGCCCACTTTGCTGCAACGCCATTTTGAAAGAGACTTTGATGCTTTCTCTAATCGAGAGAAAGAGACTTTAAATGATTCTGGCCCTAGAGACTTTAACTTTAACTTTGTCCCTTTGCATGAAGTAGTAGTTTTACCTTGCCGCCGTGAGGCAATTCCCCGTCCACCCCTGCCCCTTTGCCCCGTCCCATGCTGATCGAAACTGTACCCATGCTGACCGAAGAACGGTACCTGTGAGACGAAGACTTCCTTGTATGCTGATCGTAATTGGTAAATATGAAAGAAAATTGTAAAATTGCATTGTGTTTCTTTTAGGTAACCAACTGCTGATTTTGATAAGAGCCCTAGTTAGGAGTTTTCCAAATTTATGTTGCTAAATTGTTTTGCATGAAGTCCCACATGCCGATGCTAATTTGAAGTTAGATGAGGATTCCTTTTGTTGCACGATGCAATTTGAGATCTTGTTATGCTGACTAAATGTATGCAATTAGTTCGTTACAGATTATAGTTTTAGTGATTTGCATTGCTATTATCGAATGCCTTGTTATTCAAATGCTACATAGACTGCACTTGTTTCGCCGTTATGGACAGCTATTAATGTTCATATATGTTTATCATTTGGTGTTAAGACACATCTATATTGTGCTAGCTTTGTTAATATAGGGAAATAAAATTCACTAACTTTGAATAAACAGGTGTGGTTATTCCTGGCTGAAAGGTCAGGGTTCGCCGAAATGTATTCTGGATTAATTGCTAAGTGTTATGTCGATCAAGGTATTGCTTATGTTCGTTATTGATTATTGATTTGATGCAATCGATCGATCTAGAGTACGGAGAGTCCCACTTAGTCAAAAGATTCATCGGCCTAAAGAGCGTCCGAATACAGGTAAATTATTAGTACGGACCGCTCTATCAGGATCAGACCTCTTGGCACCCAGTACTGGCAAAGGCCTAAGGGAGGAAGGTGGGAAGTAGTCTGTAGTGCTAGCCTCCGCACAGTCCCAGGTAATAGCTTGGTTATTGGGCTAAGAAGGGCCTCGTAATTCACCTTAGGGTGCCCCATGCCTCTCTGCGCTCATATACTGTTGGTCCTTCAGGAGCAGTGTAGCGCCAAGCACAGCTTCCCCTAGCCAGTAGCCCCTCTGGACCGATGACCGCCCAGTCCCAACCAGCAGTCTAAAATCAGAAGGCCAGCAACAAGTGCGGGGGGTGCCTACGTCACGGTGTGAAGGCAGCAGAGATTAAAGGAGCAGTTCCTGGGCAGGCGGCTCTGGCAAGCATATCATTGCAGTTTTGACATCAGGGGGGAGAGGAGCCCACCTAGGCTACTTGTTGTCGTGTCCCAGGCCCAGTGTTGGTGTTGTCCTATGGCCACCGGTGTAGGCTGGGCCTCAGGTCCTCAGGAGAACTGCAACATCAGGGACTCTGAAGGCGGAAGGAGCAGCCCCTGGGCAGGTTGCTCTGCCAAGAGTCAAGGCCCAGGTGGAGGGGCACTCACCCAGGGCGTGTGCAGCCGCCTCCCGGGCTAAGCGTCGGTGTCCTCCCATGACCTCTGGTTCAGATCGGGCCCCTGTCACCCAGAGGGCCGAGACAGGAGATGCCATCAGGTGCATCCCGGCGACGCTGGTGACAGGTGCGGTGTGGGGGCTGCCCACTGAGCAAAACGTGCTGGGTCGTCGTCTCCGTCAGCAGAAAGGGTGTCAGTCACTGCCCTGGAGATCTGTGCACACTTCCCCTGAGTGATTGCCAGGGAGGTGTGCCTTTATTGCTAAGTTTTGGTGGAATCCCTGTCCCACTGGAGCGGAGCCTCATGGAAGGTGGACCGCCAGCTTGTGGGGTCAAGCCATGCCCCAATATAAGCCCTCATGATGCTAAATAAAACTGAATTGTATGTTAAATTTTCAATTGAACGCTCGAGCTATCTGGTGTCCACTAGCCAGGAAGTAACAAATGAAAGTGTGAACAAGTTTTTTTGAGTCATTTCTTTTTGTGATTAGACCTATATATTTTTTGTCTTGCATTAATATTTTGTACGGAATTCAGTTTTTATTGTACCTGTTCCTCCCATTTGCTGAAAAAAAAAAGAAGAGTGACTAGGTAAATTTTGAGCCGAGTACTGATATGCAAATAGGAAATATTCACAAAGTGCTTCAAATTGTAGCCTTCACTTGTGAATGTTCACAAATAAATTCCTCTTCACAACTGTCATTCTTATTACAATAGTAAAAAATAAAAGACTGCACTGTGAGTTTACCATTACATTTTGTGAAATCCAGGAGCGGCTTGCTGCACGTGGTGGGGACGGGGTGGTGCGGATGGTGGAGAAAAATTTATAATAAAACCAAAAAAACAGTGACCTGAATCCGCTGCCTTTGTCACCACTGCGCAGCTCCTCTTTCCTTTGCCGCAGGCTCCCAGCCTGCCCTGTGGCCAATCTGAACGTTGCACGACAGCAGAATTCCGATTGGTCAGAGCACCCAACCAGGGCGCTCCCAGGCAGACTGGGAGAGTCTGCCTGCTCTTTCCAACCCGACAGAGCTTAGTGCACATGTATGTTTGTCCGGCCTGGGACGGCCGGCCAAACATACATGCACACTGAGGGGGGAGTGCTGAGCACTGCCCCTCTGTGCTCGTCAGCCCCATGGCCCCGCCCCTTCTACAGTACACAAACAGTTTATTATCATTGTATTGCAGAAGTTTAGCAGCTGCTGCTGCTGGTGGGGGCGACGCTCCACGCCCTAGCGGAGGAGCTGCCCCTGGTGAAATCTTATCATTTTCTCCTAAATGCTCTTGGTCTGCCTTGTCCATCCTATTCTGTTTCTATGTGTTTTCCTCTCTGGATAGACATTGATCTTCCCCTTTGCTGAGTAGGAGAAATAGAAGGCAAAAGGATACAGTGTTAGACTTGGAGGAGAAACTTAATGATTCAGACAGTTAAATGTGTGGTCCACATTTGTAAATCAGGGCAGTTTAGAACTTCTACACACGTAGAAATGGGTGTTATGAAAGGAATGGGAGACTGCATGCATTTGTGCTTGCTGCAGGCAATGTTTGTGGTAATGTCAGGGAAATCAGCAGTAAATACCAGCCCACCAGACCATAAACCACGTCCATAAACACCCAAAACACCAGCCCACACAATGACCTATACAGACCAGCCCGCCACTGAACTGACTGATTACCCTGTAGGCCAGTCCAACCTTGGAAGGAGATAGGAGAAGAAGAAAAATAGAATGAAAATAGAGAAGTAAAGTAGGTGAAGTAAAGAGAGAGGGAAGGTAGTGCTAGTGATGAGGTAGAGAGTTAGCAAAGATATGGAGAGAAATAATGTAAAGAGACAAATTGAGGTAGCCGGGAAGGAACCTACTGAGTGGTAGAAAGAATAGAAAAAAGGCAGAGAGAGGTTGCGAGCTGGATCAGGTTTTAAAGTGAGGTAGAGAAAGCTAGAGACAGGGAGAAGGAAATGTGCATGGGGTGGGATAGTGGTAAGGTACTAAAGGAGATGAATAAGTGAGGGTTAGAGGAAGAGAGAGTTAGACCAATAGAGGCAGAGAATGGAGGAAGGCTGCTGTATAAAAATTGCAAGGTACAGAGAAAGTTGTGGGAAGTATTGAGAGTAGTGGGGTACAGAAAAAGGTAGAATGTGAGGGATGAAGGACAGAAAGATGGATTGTAGAGAGAAAAGAGGTAAAACAAAGAGACAGTTGTGAAGTAGACAAACAGAGGTCACCCTAGCACAGAGTTAGAAAGAGGAGGGAGAGGTGAGGTAGAGAGATGCACAAACAGAATGAGGTAAAGAGACGTCATATAAAGAGAGTGAGTTTAAATAGAAGAGGCACAGCGGGAGATAAGAACGGTGAAAATGATAGATTAAAAAAGGGAGAGGTGCTGAGGTAATAAGAAAGGAGGGAGGTACTAAATTAGTTGATAGCATGCGAAAAAGAGGACAGAGGGAGAGGTGAGCTAAGAAACGATGGGAGAGGTAAATTAACGGGTTAGATAGTGAGAGATAGGGATGGGACAGAGGGAGATGAGGCTGTGAATACGATTTGAGGTAGAGAGGAATGAGGTAGAGAGGTGATGGAGAGAGGAGTGAGGTAGAGAGAGGGTAATGAGGCAGGAAGTGAGAGGTGAGGTGCAGAGGGATTGAGAGAGATACGGATGTGTGGCTAAGAGACTGATGAGGTTGACAGAGAGCTTGAAACAGCAGTGAGAGACAGGAAGTGAAATGGGAACAGAGCAGTGAGGTGGCAAGAGGGGTGAGGTAGTGAGAGAGGAGCTGTGGAGAGAGGGCTTGGGGTATAGGTGTGGCGGCGGGTAAGGAGTGTGAAGGGATAGGTGACGTTGTGCAAGAGAGGTACAGAGAGGAGGGCAGTGAGAGGTGCATTTGAGAGAGAATTGAGGTAGAGAGGGTAGGGGTTGTCACATAGTGGTGTAGAAGTGATGGAGAGGGGTGAGGTAGAGAGGGTAGGGGTTGTCACATAGAAGTGATGGAGAGGGGTGAGGTAGGGAAGGTATGGGTTGGCATATAGTGGTGTAGAAGTGATGGAGAGGGGTGAGGTAGAGAGGGTAGGGGTTGGTACACAGTGATGTAGAAGTGATGGAGAGGAGTGAGGTAGAGAGGGTAGGGGTTGGCACACGGTGATGTATAAGTGATGGAGAGGAGTGAGGTAGAGAGGGTAGGGGTTGGCACACAGTGATGTAGAAGTGATGGAGAGGAGTGAGGTAGAGAGAGTAGGGGTTGGCACACAGTGATGTAGAAGTGATAGAGTGGAGTGAGGTAGAGAGAGTAGGGGTTGGCACACAGTGGTGTAGAAGTGATAGAGAGGAGTGAGGTAGAGGGTGTTGGCACACAGTGATGTAGAAGTGATGGAGAGGAGTGAGGTAGAGAGAGTAGGGGTTGGCACACAGTGATGTAGAAGTGATAGAGAGGAGTGAGGTAGAGAGAGTAGGGGTTGGCACACAGTGGTTTAGAAGTGATAGAGAGGAGTGAGGTAGAGGGGGTTGGCACACAGTGATGTAGAAGTGATAGAGAGGAGTGAGGTAGAGAGGGTAGGGGTTGGCACACAGTGGTGCAGAAGTGATAGAGAGGAGTGAGGTAGAGGGGGATGGCACACAGTGATGTAGAAGTGATGGAGAGGGGTGAGGTAGAGAGTGTAGGGGTTGGCACAGTGATGTAGAAGTGATGGAGAGGAGTGAGGTAGAGAGGGTAGGGGTTTGCACATAGTGATGTAGAAGTGATGGAGAGGAGTGAGGTAAAGAGGGTAGGGGTTGGCACACAGTGATGTATGGCACACAGTGATGTAGAAGTGATAGAGAGGAGTGAGGTAGAGAGGGTTGGGGTTGGCACACAGTGGTATAGAAGTGATAGAGAGGAGTCAGGTAGAGGGGGTTGGCACACAGTGATGTAGAAGTGAGAGAGAGGAGTGAGGTAGAGAGGGTAGGGGTTGGCACACAGTGGTGTAGAAGTGATAGAGAGGAGTGAGGTAGAGGGGGTTGGCACACAGTGATGTAGCAGTGATGGAGAGGGGTGAGGGAGAGAGAGGGTAGGGGTTGGCACAAAGTGATGTATGGCACATAGTGATGTAGAAGTGATAGAGAGGAGTGAGGTAGAGAGGGTAGGGGTTGGCACACAGTGGTGTAGAAGTGATAGAGAGGAGTGAGGTAGAGGGGGTTGGCACATGGTGATGTAGAAGTGATGGATAGGAGTGAGGTAGAGAGGTAGGGGTTGGCACATATTGGTGTAAAAGTGATCGAGAGGAAGTGAGGGAGAGAGTGTAGGGGTTGGCACACAGTGATGTAGGAGTGATGGAGAGGAGTGAGGTAGAGAGAGTAGGGGTTGGCACACAGTGATGTAGAAGTGATAGAGAGGAGTGAGGTAGAGAGAGTAGGGGTTGGCACACAGTGGTGTAGAAGTGATAGAGAGGAGTGAGGTAGAGGGGGTTGGCACACAGTGATGTAGAAGTGAGAGAGAGGAGTGAGGTAGAGAGGGTAGGGGTCGGCACACAGTGGTGCAGAAGTGATAGAGAGGAATGAGGTAGAGAGGTGATGGAGAGAGAAGTGAGGTAGAGAGAGGGTAATGAGACAGGAAGTGAGAGGTGAGGTGCAGAGGGATTGAGAGAGATACGGATGTGTGGCTAAGAGACCGGTGAGGTTGACAGAGAGCTTGAAACAGCAGTGAGAGACAGGAAGAGAAATGGGAACAGAGCAGTGAGGTGGCAAGAGGGGTGAGGTAGTGAGAGAGGAGCTGTGGAGAGAGGGCTTGGGGGTATAGGTGTGGCGGCGGGCAAGGAGTGTGAAGGGATAGGTGACGTTGTGCAAGAGAGGTACAGAGAGGAGGGCGGTGAGAGGTGCATTTGAGAGAGAATTGAGGTAGAGAGGGTAGGGGTTGTCACATAGTGGTGTAGAAGTGATGGAGAGGGGTGAGGTAGAGAGGATAGGGGTTGTCACATAGTGGTGTAGAAGTGATGGAGAGGGGTGAGGTAGAGAGGGTATGGGTTGGCATATAGTGGTGTAGAAGTGATGGAGAGGGGTGAGGTAGAGAGGGTAGGGGTTGGTACATGGTGATGTAGAAGTGATGGAGAGGAGTGAGGTAGAGAGGGTAGGGGTTGGCACACAGTGATGTATAAGTGATGGAGAGGAGTGAGGTAGAGAGGGTAGGGGTTGGCACACAGTGATGTAGAAGTGATGGAGAGGAGTGAGGTAGAGAGAGTAGGGGTTGGCACACAGTGATGTAGAAGTGATAGAGAGGAGTGAGGTAGAGAGGGTAGGGGTTGGCACACAGTGGTGTAGAAGTGATAGAGAGGAGTGAGGTAGAGGGTGTTGGCACACAGTGATGTAGAAGTGATGGAGAGGAGTGAGGTATAGAGAGTAGGGGTTGGCAAACAGTGATGTAGAAGTGATAGAGAGGACTGAGGTAGAGAGGGTAGGGGTTGGCACACAGTGGTGCAGAAGTGATAGAGAGGAGTGAGGTAGAGGGGGATGGCACACAGTGATGTAGAAGTGATGGAGAGGAGTGGGGTAGAGAGGGTAGGGGTTGGCACATAGTGATGTAGAAGTGATGGAGAGGAATGAGGTAGAGAGGGTATGGGTTGGCACATAGTGATGTAGAAGTGATGGGGAGGAGTGAGGTAGAGAGGGTAGGGGTTGGCACCCAGTGATGTATGGCATACAGTGATGTAGAAGTGATAGAGAGGAGTGAGGTAGAGAGGGTTGGGGTTGGCACACAGTGGTATAGAAGTGATAGAGAGGAGTCAGGTAGAGGGGGTTGGCACACAGTGATGTAGAAGTGAGAGGAGTGAGGTAGAGAGGGTAGGGGTTGGCACACAGTGGTGTAGAAGTGATAGAGAGGAGTGAGGTAGAGAGGGTTGGCCCACAGTGATGTAGAAGTGATAGAGAGTAGTGAGGTAGAGAGGGTAGGGGTTGGCACACAGTGGTATAGAAGTGATAGAGAGGAGTGAGGTAGAGGGGGTTGGCACATGGTGATGTAGAAGTGATGGATAGGAGTGAGGTAGAGAGGGTAGGGGTTGGCACATATTGGTGTAGAAGTGATCGAGAGGAAGTGAGGGAGAGAGTGTAGGGGTTGGCACACAGTGATGTAGGAGTGATGGAGAGGAGTGAGGTAGAGAGAGTAGGGGTTGGCACACAGTGATGTAGAAGTGATAGAGAGGAGTGAGGTAGAGAGAGTAGGGGTTGGCACACAGTGGTGTAGAAGTGATAGAGAGGAGTGAGGTAGAGGGGGTTGGCACACAGTGATGTAGAAGTGAGAGAGAGGAGTGAGGTAGAGAGGGTAGGGGTCGGCACACAGTGGTGCAGAAGTGATAGAGAGGAATGAGGTAGAGAGGTGATGGAGAGAGAAGTGAGGTAGAGAGAGGGTAATGAGACAGGAAGTGAGAGGTGAGGTGCAGAGGGATTGAGAGAGATACGGATGTGTGGCTAAGAGACCGGTGAGGTTGACAGAGAGCTTGAAACAGCAGTGAGAGACAGGAAGAGAAATGGGAACAGAGCAGTGAGGTGGCAAGAGGGGTGAGGTAGTGAGAGAGGAGCTGTGGAGAGAGGGCTTGGGGGTATAGGTGTGGCGGCGGGCAAGGAGTGTGAAGGGATAGGGGACGTTGTGCAAGAGAGGTACAGAGAGGAGGGCGGTGAGAGGTGCATTTGAGAGAGAATTGAGGTAGAGAGGGTAGGGGTTGTCACATAGTGGTGTAGAAGTGATGGAGAGGGGTGAGGTAGAGAGGATAGGGGTTGTCACATAGTGGTGTAGAAGTGATGGAGAGGGGTGAGGTAGAGAGGGTAGGGGTTGGCACACGGTGATGTATAAGTGATGGAGAGGAGTGAGGTAGAGAGGGTAGGGGTTGGCACACAGTGATGTAGAAGTGATGGAGAGGAGTGAGGTAGAGAGAGTAGGGGTTGGCACACAGTGATGTAGAAGTGATAGAGAGGAGTGAGGTAGAGAGGGTAGGGGTTGGCACACAGTGGTGTAGAAGTGATAGAGAGGAGTGAGGTAGAGGGTGTTGGCACACAGTGATGTAGAAGTGATGGAGAGGAGTGAGGTATAGAGAGTAGGGGTTGGCAAACAGTGATGTAGAAGTGATAGAGAGGACTGAGGTAGAGAGGGTAGGGGTTGGGACACAGTGGTGTAGAAGTGATAGAGAGGAGTGAGGTAGAGGGGGTTGGCACACAGTGATGTAGAAGTGAGAGAGAGGAGTGAGGTAGAGAGGGTAGGGGTTGGCACACAGTGGTGCAGAAGTGATAGAGAGGAGTGAGGTAGAGGGGGATGGCACACAGTGATGTAGAAGTGATGGAGAGGAGTGAGGTAGAGAGGGTAGGGGTTGGCACATAGTGATGTAGAAGTGATGGAGAGGAATGAGGTAGAGAGGGTATGGGTTGGCACATAGTGATGTAGAAGTGATGGGGAGGAGTGAGGTAGAGAGGGTAGGGGTTGGCACACAGTGATGTAGAAGTTATAGAGAGGAGTGAGGTAGAGAGGGTTGGGGTTGGCACACAGTGGTATAGAAGTGATAGAGAGGAGTCAGGTAGAGGGGGTTGGCACACAGTGATGTAGAAGTGAGAGAGGAGTGAGGTAGAGAGGGTAGGGGTTGGCACACAGTGGTGTAGAAGTGATAGAGAGGACTGAGGTAGAGGGGGTTGGCACACAGTGATGTAGAAGTGATGGAGAGGGGTGAGGTAGAGAGGGTAGGGGTTGGCACATAGTGATGTAGAGGTGATGGAGAGGAGTGAGGTAGATAGGGTAGAGGTTGGCACACAGTGATGTAGAAGTGATGGAGAGGAGTGAGGTAGAGAGGGTAGGGGTTGGCACACAGTGATGTATGGCACACAGTGATGTAGACGTGCTAGAGAGGAGTGAGGTAGAGAGGGTAGGGGTTGGCACACAGTGATGTAGAAGTGATGGAGAGGGGTGAGGTAGAGAGAGTAGGGGTTGGCACATAGTGATGTAGAGGTGATGGAGAGGAATGAGGTAGAGAGGGTATGGGTTGGCACATAGTGATGTAGAAGTGATGGGGAGGAGTGAGGTAGAGAGGGTAGGGGTTGGCACACAGTGATGTATGGCACACAGTGATGTAGAAGTGATAGAGAGGAGTGAGGTAGAGAGGGTTGGGGTTGGCACACAGTGGTATAGAAGTGATAGAGAGGAGTCAGGTAGAGGGGGTTGGCACACAGTGATGTAGAAGTGAGAGAGGAGTGAGGTAGAGAGGGTAGGGGTTGGCACACAGTGGTGTAGAAGTGATAGAGAGGAGTGAGGTAGAGGGGGTTGGCACACAGTGATGTAGAAGTGATGGATAGGGGTGAGGTAGAGAGGGTAGGGGTTGGCACATAGTGATGTAGAGGTGATGGAGAGGAGTGAGGTAGATAGGGTAGGGGTTGGCACACAGTGATGTAGAAGTGATGGAGAGGGGTGAGGTAGAGAGGGTAGGGGTTGGTACACAGTGATGTAGACGTGCTAGAGAGGAGTGAGGTAGAGAGGGTAGGGGTTGGCACACAGTGATGTAGAAGTGATGGAGAGGGGTGAGGTAGAGAGGGTAGGGGCTGGAACATAGTGATGTAGAGGTGATGGAGAGGAGTGAGGTAGATAGGGTAGGGGTTGGCACATAGTGATGTAGAAGTGATGGAGAGGAGTGAGGTAGAGAGGGTAGGGGTTGGCGCATATTGGTGTAGAAGTGATGGAGAGGAAGTGAGGGAGAGAGTAGGGGTTGGCACACAGTGATGTAGAAGTGATGGAGAGGAGTGAGGCAGAGAGGGTAGGGGTTGGCGCATATTGGTGTAGAAGTGATGGAGAGGAAGTGAGGGAGAGAGGGTAGGGGTTGGCACATATTGGTGTAGAAGTGATGGAGAGGAAGTGAGGGAGAGAGGGTAGGGGTTGGCACACAGTGGTGTAGAAGTGATGGAGAGGAGTGATGTAGAGAGGGTAAGGGGTTGGCATACAGTGCTATAGAAGTGATGGAGAGGAGTGAGGTAGAGTGGGTAAGGGTTGGCACATAGTGTGGTAGAAGTGACAGAGAGGAGTGAGGTAGAAGAGATGAGGTGAAGCAGGGAAAATGAATGAGGCCTAGCTGAGACAAAGAAAGCAAGATAGAGGGTGAGATAGAAGGTGGCACAGAGATAGTCAGCGAGAGGGACAGATAGAGAAAGGAGGCAGAGAGAGGGGTGGGGCAGAGAAGTGAGTTACAATAAGATGGAGAGAGTCCAAGTAGAGAAAGGGAAGGTAGAGGCAGCTGAGGTGAAGAGTAAGTTAGAGCAGAACCAGATAAACAGGAAAAGAAGGACAGGCCAGGTAGGGAGAGAGAATAAAGCAAGAGGCGGGTGTGGAGAGATCAAATAAGGTAAATAGAAAGGTAGAGATTGTGGAGGTGGGAACAGGTGAGGGAGACAGTCAAAGGTGGAGCTAGCCTGAGGCAGGTGGAGAGTTTGAGACAGAGGAAGAAACTGAGGAGCGAGAGAGAGCGAGATAGAGAAAGAGAGAGAGAGAGAGAGAGAGAGAGAGAGAAAGAGAGAGAGAGAGAGAGAGAGAGAGAAAGAGAGAGATCATGTTAAAAGGGGAGCCCTTGGAGGATGAGGCTCTGGGGAATTAGCCTCTGCGCCCTTGCCTTAAAACAACCCTGCACATCAGTGCATTCTGGGAGTTGAAACCTTTGCTCAATGTAAGTGAAACTATTCAATCCATGCATCTGAAAAAAAAATGGATTTTAAAAAACGCCCAGGACTGAAAAGTGGGACGGCCTTCAATGGAGGCAGAGTAGCTTCATGGTGCAGAGGTGGGAAGGCCAACATGATTGTTTTTGTATAAAAACCGAGGGACAAACCTTAGCACTTGAGCCATTTCGTGTCGCAACAACACCTCACGGCTCAATCCGTTGACAAAGGGAAGAAGACAGACGCGCTCACTGCAGTTTTTCACCACAAGCCCCGGCAACAGTGTAAGCTGGTGCACCCCAACAACTGAAGGTGCAGCACAAAGGACTCCCCGAGGCTCAGTTCACAAACACTGGGTGGGGGCAGGGCCGGCTTTAGTGTTGGTGGCGCCCTGTGCGACAGTCTCTGTTGGCACCCCCCACCCATGACCACCTTCTTAGATTCACTCACTACCACTCGGAAAATGTGCCCCTCATCTCTCCATAGCCCCCCTTTCACAAACATTCTTTTGTTTTAAAGCAGTGGTAAAGGCTGGCTTTACTAATCCACTCAGCTATCCACATAAAATAGAGTTCTCTTCTTTGCAGCAGGTACATTAACCATCTACGCTATTTTATGGTGAGTCAAAGCTGTCACTAGGCAAAACTCCCATCTCTCTCCCTAGCAGGAACATTAATCACAAGAGGTATCGTGACATTTTGTTTCCTGAAGGCTGGACGCACAAGGAACTTTTCAGCAGGTGCTTGTAAACGCTAGTTTTGTAAGTTATTGCTAAACAGAGCTCCCCCCTGAGGTCAGCGCCCCCACTCCAGGTCAGCACCCGGTGCAGCCGCACCGCTCGCACTGCCCTAAAGCTGGCCCTGGGTGGGGGACATCAAGAGGCTGTGGGGAGAGGCGAAACTTCACACAAGGGTGGTCTAACAGAGGAAGTGCCATAACAAAACTTGAGGGGCCCCCTGGGGAAATCCATAGATAGTGTCCCCTCCCTCCTGGACCCAGTCAGAGGCCTGACGGCCATTCACGTGTACTGTGCCGAGGGGGCCCCCATGAACTGGGGGTCCCCCAGCACAGCGGGGGCTGCAGGGGCCTTTGTTATGCCACTGAACAGAAGGTGCGTGCGATATGGCAATAGCTCGGGAGGGCGGTACCAGTGGCTGCCCCCAGACTTAGAAAATAATACAGATATTATGTTTGTTTCTTCTACAGCCACTGCTGTCAATTAGTGGTAGATGCTGACCCTGGTTTGCCCTTTGGTACCCTGGTGTCAGAGATCATGAAGGCAGTAGAAAGAGAAAACAGGCTGGGCTCTGTTAGCAGTGTTTACTTCCTGCAGTTTCCATTCCTTCCTCTTCCTCAGAGCCCCTGAGCAGCAAATAGGAGGCTGCTGAGGGGCCCAGGGTGGGACAAAGCGGTCAGATCTGTGATGTCACGTGCAGTGGGTTTAAAGGGAACACACTCATTTCCTCTAACCCTGGCATTTTGGTGAATTGACAGTTGTTATGGGGCAACTAAGGATGTGTTTCTCCTCTGTTGGGGTTGGCTGGTGTCAGTTATTTTGGTGCAGCGATAAAATTGTGGCCTGTGAGTCGTTTGCTGGAGTTGTATACATATTCCGAATATCTTATTCACTTGGTATTTTTATTCACTTTCCACCTTTTGTTCATCTAAGTTCCATAATTTTATATTTTCACCTGAGAGGACATTTACAAAACCAACTACTGAAAATAACATATTTACAATATTGAAATTGTGGGCTAATTCTCAAAAAAAAAAATTAAGGCTATTGCTAGGAAGCTGTCGTCGCTGTCCTAGGATCATTTCAGAAAACGTTTTGTGAGGTACACATGCACATTTGCTCTTGCAAAAATTCCACAGCTAGTGCAGCTGCATTTGTTATCTTTAGTACCATAAGGGAAACATTTTACCAACAGAGATACCCCTTCTCCTACATCTCTAACAATTTTGGGGGCATGCCCTTCTGCTTTACAGATTAACTTGTTTCCTTGATTTGAGTAAACTGGTTTCGCCTTTGTAATGGGCTCTTCAGCCGGGTAATTCAAGCATTCTATCCTTTACCTTATTATTGGTGCAGCTGATGCCATAAGCATGCCCAGACTTGGGTACCGGGCTCTCTGTGCCACTGGAACCAAGCTCTACCTGGTGGATGAGCCCTTATCGGGGCAAAACCAGTTTTAGGTTGCCTGTATTCTGGCTCAGGGATGATGTGGTTTGGCAGTTTGGACTGGACTGTTCCCATGAGGATCATGGTCCAGGCTCCTTTGCATATGGCTGGTTCCAAACTGAGGTGGCATGATGGGCAAAAAGTGATGGATTGGGGCGCGGCCTGGAGCGATCGCAAGTGGCTGAGTTGAATTAATGCACTCCATCCATCACCTTGTTATTGTTGCAGTTGACGCCCGAAGTGCGATGTGTATGCCAAAAATGAATGTCGCACTGGGCACCACCAGTGCTAAAGCCAGCCCTGGTGTCATCATAGCAAAGACCATATGAGAGACGGGCAGGACCTTGTGGCGACTGAGTGGAGACCATTTTACATCAGACACATACTCAGCAATCCTCATCTGATTATCACAAGGCTGATGACCTGGCTCTGAGAACATATTAAGGAGGGTATTCCATCTGATTCCCCAGTAATGAGGCTGGATTGTTCATCACATTTGACAAACTCACAAAAAGTGTAGTTAAAAAAGCATTTCACCAGACAGTCATGTGGTCATAGGCAGGACATTTTAATGCCCACTATTGTTGTTTCGGGAAATGGTGGTGGTTCCTCTGACTACAGAAACATTGAATGCTGAAATTGTTGAGTAGAGGTGGGCGAGCCACTGAAAGCTGGATGCAGGCTTGAGCTAGCTACCTGGTTCTGGCTCAGCTCACGGTCTTAGTGCCCTTGTGCCCAAAAAGAGTGGAGTCTTCATGTGGTTTCTGCCTTCCAACACACTCTAACCTCATGCGCCAAGAATTAACAACAAAGCACTGTCCTTTCATGTAAAACAGGTGACAGTAAGAGATACACAAGTGGCTGAGTTGCACAAATTTGGGATAAATCCCTGCTAGCCTGTTTGGCCAATTTGTGTGATCCTAGGCACATATTTTAAGTCACCGAGCCTCCTTTGTATTTATTATCAGACATAAGAGCACCTTCAAATATGTTAGTACAGGAAGTGCTCTGTACAAAATCATCTTGTGTTGAATGTCAACGACTATAATGTTCCTGCTTCCATAATAACAATCTAGCCCCCATAGATATCCTGAAATCCAAGCACTTGGGTGAAACGTTTCTGTATGTTAAAGAATTACACTTTGTGGAATTTTGAAGAGGAGACCTATTTTTAGATGTTTGTTGCATGTTTTACAATTCATGGCTTAGCTTTTGCACAGGCTCTTGGAGTCAAGTCAGAACCTTGGCTCGGCTCTGGCTCGGCTCTCCCTGTTTATTTATTGGCTCGCCCACCTCTATTATTGAGGCCAAGGACAGCAAAGTGAGGAGGCAATGAGAGCCGCTTGGTAGGAGGTCAGCTACTGAGGCTGAAGTACAGAGGCAATGAGAGCTGCTTGGTAGGAGGTCAGCTACTGAGGCTTAAGTACAGTGCTTCATTTGTAAATAAAATCATGCCGGTGCCCAAAGCTCTCCTCTTAAACACGCGGCTACTGCAAATAAATGTGCGAACACGGAATACTGAGCCAGCGTAATTTTGAAGCCATCTTGGGCCTCTTCAATACATTTACAGGCACTCCCTGTCCCTTCAGCTCACTCTTGCAGCTTTCGGCTCTCTCCTATTGTGACGCTTTTTTTAGTTTTTCCCTTCCTCCTTCTTTCCCATGTGTGTCTATTGCTCTCAGTAAATGCTTGAGGCAGAAAAATAAGTGCCGGTGCCCCACACCCCGGAAATAACAAGCACAAATTAAGCTCTGCTTAAGTAGCAGATGGAACTGGTGCATCTAAATGCACAGAGATCCCTTGGTGGCTGAAATCTGACAGCCACTACCTCCCTCCCCACCCAATCGTCACAACCACCACCTCCCCTCCCCCCCACACGAGGAACCCGCAGGTTACTTGCTGCTCGAGTCACAAACAGTTAGGAGCACACCTGCCTAACATCCCAGCAAATAATCTGCCCCATTGCATCATGATAAATGTAGTTTCCTCAAAAAACGAACTCCGTTACTTTTAAATATTTCACCTCTAAATAGGTGCAGCCTTTGTTGTGCATCTCTGGACACATGTGTTTCTGGGTTAATCCCTTCTTCAGCAGAGAACAAGTTTGCGGGGTGCTGGAAATGCTGCCATTAATCATCCGGTTTCAATACCTCTTCACTGGCATGCTCCAGAGCTCGTCAGCCCAGTGGCTCAAGGGAGCCTTTTTAAAGTCACAAACAGTTAGGAGCACACCTGCCTAACATCCCAGCAAATAATCTGCCCCATTGCATCATGATAAATGTAGTTTCCTCAAAAAACGAACTCCGTTACTTTTAAATATTTCACCTCTAAATAGGTGCAGCCTTTGCTGTGCATCTCTGGACACATGTGTTTCTGGGTTAATCCCTTCTTCAGCAGAGAACAAGTTTGCGGGGTGCTGGAAATGCTGCCATTAATCATCCGGTTTCAATACCTCTTCACTGGCATGCTCCAGAGCTCGTCAGCCCAGTGGCTCAAGGGAGCCTTTTTAAAGTCACAAACAGTTAGGAGCACACCTGCCTAACATCCCAGCAAATAATCTGCCCCATTGCATCATGATAAATGTAGTTTCCTCAAAAAACGAACTCCGTTACTTTTAAATATTTCACCTCTAAATAGGTGCAGCCTTTGCTGTGCATCTCTGGACACATGTGTTTCTGGGTTAATCCCTTCTTCAGCAGAGAACAAGTTTGCGGGGTGCTGGAAATGCTGCCATTAATCATCCAGTTTCAATACCTCTTCACTGGCATGCTCCAGAGCTCGTCAGCCCAGTGGCTCAAGGGAGCCTTTTTAAAGTCACAAACAGTTAGGAGCACACCTGCCTAACATCCCAGCAAATAATCTGCCCCATTGCATCATGATAAATGTAGTTTCCTCAAAAAACGAACTCCGTTACTTTTAAATATTTCACCTCTAAATAGGTGCAGCCTTTGCTGTGCATCTCTGGACACATGTGTTTCTGGGTTAATCCCTTCTTCAGCAGAGAACAAGTTTGCGGGGTGCTGGAAATGCTGCCATTAATCATCTGGTTTCAATACCTCTTCACTGGCATGCTCCAGAGCTCGTCAGCCCAGTGGCTCAAGGGAGCCTTTTTAAAGTCACAAACAGTTAGGAGCACACCTGCCTAACATCCCAGCAAATAATCTGCCCCATTGCATCATGATAAATGTAGTTTCCTCAAAAAACGAACTCCGTTACTTTTAAATATTTCACCTCTAAATAGGTGCAGCCTTTGCTGTGCATCTCTGGACACATGTGTTTCTGGGTTAATCCCTTCTTCAGCAGAGAACAAGTTTGCGGGGTGCTGGAAATGCTGCCATTAATCATCCAGTTTCAATACCTCTTCACTGGCATGCTCCAGAGCTCGTCAGCCCAGTGGCTCAAGGGAGCCTTTTTAAAGTCACAAACAGTTAGGAGCACACCTGCCTAACATCCCAGCAAATAATCTGCCCCATTGCATCATGATAAATGTAGTTTCCTCAAAAAACGAACTCCGTTACTTTTAAATATTTCACCTCTAAATAGGGATTAACCCAGAAACACATGTGTCCAGAGATGCACAGCAAAGGCTGCACCTATTTAGAGGTGAAATATTTAAAAGTAACTGAGTTCGTTTTTTGAGGAAACTACATTTATCATGATGCAATGGGGCAGATTATTTGCTGGGATGTTAGGCAGGTGTGCTCCTAACTGTTTGTGACTTTAAAAAGGCTCCCTTGAGCCACTGGGCTGACGAGCTCTGGAGCATGCCAGTGAAGAGGTATTGAAACCGGATGATTAATGGCAGCATTTCCAGCACCCGCAAACTTGTTCTCTGCTGAAGAAGGGATTAACCCAGAAACACATGTGTCCAGAGATGCACAGCAAAGGCTGCACCTATTTAGAGGTGAAATATTTAAAAGTAACGGAGTTCGTTTTTTGAGGAAACTACATTTATCATGATGCAATGGGGCAGATTATTTGCTGGGATGTTAGGCAGGTGTGCTCCTAACTGTTTGTGACTTTAAAAAGGCTCCCTTGAGCCACTGGGCTGACGAGCTCTGGAGCATGCCAGTGAAGAGGTATTGAAACCGGATGATTAATGGCAGCATTTCCAGCACCCCGCAAACTTGTTCTCTGCTGAAGAAGGGATTAACCCAGAAACACATGTGTCCAGAGATGCACAGCAAAGGCTGCACCTATTTAGAGGTGAAATATTTAAAAGTAACGGAGTTCGTTTTTTGAGGAAACTACATTTATCATGATGCAGTGGGGCAGATTATTTGCTGGGATGTTAGGCAGGTGTGCTCCTAACTGTTTGTGACTTTAAATAGGCTCCCTTGAGCCACTGGGCTGACGAGCTCTGGAGCATGCCAGTGAAGAGGTATTGAAACCGGATGATTAATGGCAGCATTTCCAGCACCCCGCAAACTTGTTCTCTGCTGAAGAAGGGATTAACCCAGAAACACATGTGTCCAGAGATGCACAGCAAAGGCTGCACCTATTTAGAGGTGAAATATTTAAAAGTAACGGAGTTCGTTTTTTGAGGAAACTACATTTATCATGATGCAATGGGGCAGATTATTTGCTGGGATGTTAGGCAGGTGTGCTCCTAACTGTTTGTGACTTTAAAAAGGCTCCCTTGAGCCACTGGGCTGACGAGCTCTGGAGCATGCCAGTGAAGAGGTATTGAAACCGGATGATTAATGGCAGCATTTCCAGCACCCCGCAAACTTGTTCTCTGCTGAAGAAGGGATTAACCCAGAAACACATGTGTCCAGAGATGCACAGCAAAGGCTGCACCTATTTAGAGGTGAAATATTTAAAAGTAACTGAGTTCGTTTTTTGAGGAAACTACATTTATCATGATGCAATGGGGCAGATTATTTGCTGGGATGTTAGGCAGGTGTGCTCCTAACTGTTTGTTACTTGCTGCTCGAGCAGGTATTTAATTACTAAAAGGAGAAAGTGAATAGTATTTATTCTGTATGGGATATGTATTATGTGTACGCACGTGGGGAAAGGAGATTTAGCCAGTGTTGCCAACTTTGAAACAAGGGCAACTGGTTTGAGTCCTGGCTTCGGCTCAACATCTTGTGATTCTGGGCAAACCACTTAACCTCCCTGTGCTTAATTTTAAAAAATCTGATTTTGTGTAATGTAGTGTGGTGCACGTGGAAAGCACTCTTGTTCACTTCTGCCAAATTTGCGCTATATAAAACTGCAAAAAAACTAAAAAAATAGATAAGCTAGATTGCATGACTTTTTCACAAAACTTTGTCAGATGGGCCAAACGTGCATTACTTGTTACTTGCACATGCAAAACTGTATGTCAAATGGATAAAAGGGTTAAATAAGTCAGCTTTATCACAATAAAACTTTTGAAAAAATAGCATGCTCTGTCCTTTCTGCAAGTCATGACTTGTGCATGCGGGAATGAAATGCAAGTAATACGACTATCAGAACTATACTGTAGTGTGAAGGATCACAGGGTGATGGGCATACTAACAACGTCTGTAAGAGCATCGAGAACATGATAGTTGCAACATGTGCAACATGACCATGTGAACAAATGCTCCACAAGATCGCTGCGACCTCCACACTTTCAAGAATGTCCTCACCAGAGTGTTCTGCCTCAGCATCATTCCCATCTTCGCTTTCAGCTGCCTAATCTTCTTCTGACGTCAGCACTTTCCATTGATTGGCTGCTTTGTGGAAGATGCAGCACATCACAGTGACCTAGAACATTTTCTGAAGGTCAAACTTAAAGTCACCGACAGAGCTCTTCAGAGACAAAATATGATTTTTGGCAGTTCAAATGTTCTCTCGATTTTATAGCTGGCTTTGATGTGTGCAACATTATTTTTATCAGCTTCATCTTTTTCATATTTCTATTTTTTTTATTTATTTAAACATAAACTTATACAGCTCAGATTATGGGGGTCATTCTGACTCCCGCCGGCTGCGGTAACCGCAGGGCCGGCGGGAGCCGCCGAATGACCGCACCGCGGTCAAATGACCGCGGCGGCCATTCTGGCTTTCCTGCTGGGCCGGCGGGCGACCGCCAGAAGGCCGCCCGCCAGCCCAGCGGGAAAGCGCCTTCAACGAGGAAGCCGGCTCCGAATGGAGCCGGCGGAGTTGAAGGCGTGCGACGGGTGCAGTGGCACCCGTCGCGATTTTCAGTGTCTGCTTGGCAGACACTGAAAATCTTTGTGGGGCCCTGTTAGGGGGCCCCACGACACCCGTTACCGCTAGCCTCTTCCTGGCGGTGAAAACCGCCAGGAACAGGCTGGCAGTAAGGGGGTCGGAATCCCCATGGCGGCGCTGCCTGCAGCGCCGCCATGGAGGATTCTGCAGGCCAGGGGAAAACTGGCGAGAAACCGCCGGTTTCCCTTTTCTGACCGCGACTTTCCAAGTTTCCCATATCTTTTTATAACTCCCTGGGCAACCTCTACTTTTATACATGGTGTTTTCAGCCAGAATGCACCAATCCATATTGGTCTCCCAATATGTAAAGGTAGGGCCAGCTCCAGTACCCCAGTTCCTTGGGTTATCTCTCCGTGGTACCACTACTCCTATAATACAAAATATTTGGGTGTACCTAGAAGGAGTGTCCTGTGGCCATAATCCAAGTGTGGAGAGCTTGGGGTTTGTTCCATATAGCATCTGTGTTACTTGTGCCATGGACTCTCACTCTGTTCACCAGAACATCTCTAATTTGGGGCACGCCTAAATCATGTGGACAAAGGAGGTCCCTACTAGGCCACAGTCTCTCAGTCAAAGATCAGATTCAGCCCTGCCCTTCTGAAGCTCATTATTTGGATTGTGTCATAATAGACTGTGTAATAATTTGAGTTGCATCCAGCAAAATCCCAACTTAATAGCCACTTCCTGAAGTATTGGATTACCTTTTCCTATTCTCGATCCCTTTTGTCCCCAAGCCGTCTCCCCACTCCCAGTCCTCTACAGTCCCCAAGTCTTCTTCCCACTCCCAGTCCTCTACGGTCCCCAACTCATCTTCCCATTCATGTCCTCTATGATCCCCAAGTCTTCTTCAAGTTCCCTGTTCTTTCTGGTCCCCAAGTCTTCAGCCCACAACCAGTCCTCAATGATCCCCAACACATCTTCCCATTCCTGTCCTGTGTGATCCCCAAGTCTTCTTCCAGTTCCCTGTCCTTAATGGTCACCAAGTCTTCATCCCATTCTCTGTCCTCTGTGGTCCTCAAGTCTTCTTCCCATACCCTGTCCTCTATGGTCCCCCAGACTTCTTCCCATTCCCTGTCCTCTGTGGTCCCCAAGTCTTCTTTGCACTCCCATTCCTCTACGGTACCCAAGTCTTCTGCCCACAACCAGTTCTCTATGATCCCCAACTCATCTTCCCATTCCTGTCCTCTATGATCCCTAAGTCTTCTTCCAATTCCCAGTCCTCTACGGTACCCAAGCCTTCATCCTATTACCTGTCCTCTACGGACCCCCAGTCTTCTTCCTGTTCCCTGTCCTCTATGGACCCCAAGTCTTCTTCCCATTCCCTGTCCTCTACAGTTCCCAAGTCTTCTTCCCATTCCTTGTCCTCTACGGTCCCCCAGTCTTCTTCCAATTCCCTGCCCTCTATGGTCCCCCAGTCTTCTTCCCATTCCTTGTCCTCTACGGTCCCCCAGTCTTCTTCCAATTCCCTGCCCTCTATGGTCCCTAAATCCTCTTCCCACTCCCAGTCCCCAAGTTGTCCTCCCGGTTCTGCCATTGTGCTTGGTGTTTTATTATTCAAGGTTTTATATATGAATGAGGTGGCATTTTTATTGAGAGGTTCTGCTAGAACCCTGTTCTCTCTTGGGTAAATTCAAAAATCTTGGTCTAAGGAGCTATATGAACCTTCAGTTCATCTGTCAGTCTCATATACCAAAGCAATGTTGTGTTGATGAAGTCGAATTTAATTAAAAGTTCCTCATACAATTTCATTCCACCTTGTCGCCATACACCCCTCAGGCGCGACATGGCAAATGCCTCCAGCTGCTTAACTTAACCTTTAAGTACTTTGTTCTTTTAAGTAATGTCCTACCCATAGTGAGATGTCTTATGGCGGAACCCTTTTAAATCTCAATTCTGCAGTTGCCGGGGTAATTTGTTTATTGTCGACTTTTGATTGTGGGTGAACTATTGGCTGGATACAATTCCACCTTCCCACAACAAAACCCCACTGTTGCAAAGTGAAGCAAATATTCAGCATTTGATAAATGACAAAAACTCTAGTGTTTGCTATTTATTTGACACTTAACACTAGTTTGTCTGTGTCCTGAAGACCATCCAGTGAAATAGAATGTAGCAGTGCCTAATTTGTAAAAAACACAAATGTCCAAGGTTTTCTTCAGAAGTCGGTGGCCAGCATTATTGAAGCTTACAGTGCCACATACCAGTGTCTAGTCTTGGTTCCAAACGGATGTCTGTTTAATCCACCACCCGGCACTTCCTGGCTCTTTATCTTACTCTTATAGTTTGCTGCAGCGCCACGGAATCCTAGCTATTATTTATACTGTATAGTGGGTTCTGCGCTAGAGGTCAATGGATCGAAGCAACATAGGCTTGAGGGGATGTCATCAATGAGTAATGTAAACATCAACAATAATCAACATAATCAAAGATATTTAACCTCAAACAATAACCACATCAGTTTATTAAGAAGATTTATAAAATGTATTTCCCTAGATTAACAATGCTAATGTTACGAAAATAACTCTCAAACACAAATGGTAAGCATATAGAATTAATAGTGGTTGATTAGAATGTCTTATATATGTAAATTTAATCAAAACAATCAGACAAATAATCTCCAAAGGAATTACACTTATTAATAAGACCAGAACTGATAATAATGGCAAAGGATACAATAGTACAACACCCAAAAGATGTCAGTGTAAATCATGAGCATTCCAAGTTAAAACCCTCTCTAACCACAAATTAGCATTAACATGTTGGGCTTCATGTAAAAAGAATTTAGAAACACAAATTTAGAAAAAACTCTTCAACTCAGGTTATTATTAAAAAATATTATTAATATGCAGCAATCAAATTATAAGTTGCAGCTGGTACCTGGTAAACAAAAGAAATACATATAACATCACAATGTATAACGTTACCCTATTCGATCATAACATGTAGACTACTTCAGCAAGGGGACACCATCAGATATGTCTTCAGAAGAATCGGGCCTAACAACAGCTAAACCCACACTGCTAATATGACTCAAACCATCTGCAGGAACACTAAGGGCCTGATTACAACTTTGGAGGAGGTGTTAATCTGTCCCAAATGTGACGGATATACCATCAGCCGTATTACGAGTTCCATAGGATATAATGGACTCGTAATACGGCTGGTGGTATATCCGTCACTTCACCGTCACTTTTGGGACGGATTAACACCTCCTCGAAAGTTGTAATCAGGCCCTAAATCTGCATCAACTGTGACTCATCTCTCTTCTCTCTCTAGAAAATCCTACCTAGGTTGTTATACTAATCTCTAAAAAGCTTATGATTGGTCAGTTCATGGGGTGGTTATGATTCAACCATTAGGAAATTTAATTGATAACCTAAAATACGACAATACTATATTAACTAGAACATTTTCTCAACAGTAACTTTTCCTCTTCCATCTCATCTGTAGCTCCGTTGTTCCATCTTGCCCAAACTTCTCAGGAAGAAACTTTTACAGTTGCAAATTCCACTTCCATCCTCGAGGAAGAAATCACGTATCAGTAACATTCTCAAACAATAGAACATTCAACTTATCCAATGTTCAGTTAAAACATGGCTTTGTAGGACATAATACAACATCCCACTAGAGGTAGCTGTGGACACATCTAATTAAAACACTGAATGCACATTTATGTAAGTATTGAATCATGAAAAATAACAACAACATTTAGTTCGAATTTTGCTCAGTTAAGAACAGAAAATGAACTGTAGCGACCATTTTCAAAAGTCACCCATCTTACACGTTAATTCATCATACATTTAGTATACCAAAATCATGAATAAACCTGTTCGAAAATTCACACTCTCACAATCTCTCCTCTGATGACTATTTATGTCATCACATCAATCTAAAATAAATTAATTTATTATCACCAATTTTCAAAATTTTGTCTCATTCGTTTTCACATTATTTCTCTTTCTCCTTTTATTTTCTCCATAGAATTTATTAATTTGTATTTCAAAATTTCTCATATTCTTTTCCGATTTTCTTCTTTTAAAACATTTTATCATTTTATATGGTCCCCAGATTCCAATTAAACAAAATACAATTATTGACACTCATTTTGCCATTGTCAATATAATACTTCTTCCCACATTACTAAACCAATTTCCCACAGCTGTAATTCCCTTGCCAGCTTTTTCCCAAACTGTAGTTTCTGTTAGTTCTCTTAAATCTTCTTTATTAGTCGTTGCAATTTTAATTAGCTCTTTAACTTTACCTGAGTTATCAGGTATAAATGAAGAACAATGATTCGAGCCAAGTAATTTACAAACTCCGCCCTCTTTTGCTAAAAGAATGTCTAACGCAAGGCAGTTCTGAAGTGCCATAGCTCTTGTAGAAGCCAACTTTGTTTCTAGAAGAATAATACCTCCAGAATATCTTGTCAACATGTTATCCACTATTGTAGACAACTTCTGTATTTTGATTGAATTCAGGACTACTCCCGCTGATGGAATTATAGCGCCAAAAATGTCTCCCACAATGCTAGAAATTGATTCTCGCTTGTGTCTCATTTGAAATTTCATTGTTTCAGGAATCTTACTCAAGTCTTCCAACTGATTGATTTTCGGAAAAACTATTCCCAAATAACATGTTCCATACCATCCTCTAGGAAGATGGTAATATGCATTTCTCCCACAAATATAATAAATTCCCGGCACTGGTGGGTTCTGTCCATTCATCATAAAATCCCACTTACTCCTAAACATAAAAACATGTCTACACTCACTCTTTCCTACAAACACTCTATCATTCTTACTCCAAGGTCTGTATATACAAAGCCTTCCCACATGTTCAGCATCTATTGTTAGTTTTCCTTGTTTAGTAATATCAGTATAAGCATAATCAACTCCAGGTCTTCTACTTATTATTCCTTAATCTATCTTTGCCTTTATTTCTCTTCTTCTATCTTCTGTGTTATCTAAAAAATTCTTTTCTACAGGACTTAATAAATACGTCAGATTATTTCGGTGAGCAAAGGCAGTTCCAAAGGTTAAAGTAGGCTCAAAGAAATCTCTCATGATAACTATGTTATTATCTTTGGCTATTTTATTCAAATAACCTATGACAGATACAAATGGCAATACCATGCCATAGTTTGAATCGAAATACTGGATATATTCTTGATTATAGAAACACGTAAGCAAAAGACTGCAACTTATAGCGTAAGTAACAGGCAAACAATGGTAAGTAGTTCCTTCTTCCACTGAAGTCAGAATCTGTGTATATACCTAACAATCTTTTGCGTCCATCACCTCAACATACTCATGCAGTAAGCGATAGAAAACATTAGAAGAAAATTATTTCTCCTCATGTAAGTATTTAACATCTATTCTAAATGTATCTCTCATTAGTGATGTATCAGTTATATCCAAAGAACTATCAATCTTCATAGACTGGTTGGCTCCATTCATCTCATAAACAGACACTCCTACGAATAACAATAAACACACTAACACACTCAATACTGCCAATCCAATACTTTAAACTTTACAAACAACTAATTGTACTGTTTTGGTCTCTCATATGTTCCATAGTCTAAAAAGAAAGAAAAGAAAAAGTTTCCAAAATTTTTAAAATTCAAAATAATAATCAAAAATCCCTCCTAATTATTATTTTTTTTTTTTAATTTAATTCACTCTGGACAGTCTCCTTGTCAATTTCAGTGTAGCAGCTTGTCAAATCCAGTTATTTATTTGTCGATTCCAGTAAGTATTATTGTCTCTCTTAAGCACGACTTTCATATAGTTTTCCAATATCTTTTCCCAAAGTCTTTTCTCGCAATCTTCACATGCCAAAGTAAAAATGTTCAATGTCTCTGTCAAAGCAATAGCTCAAAAATTATTCTTGCCTGTCATTCGTAATTAAGTACGCCAATTCTGGCCCTGCATATATCTTGCTTGCAACTCTTTTTCTTTTCGGTCTTCTGCCACTTTCACCTTCTTCTCCACTAGTATTTTCTCCTTCATGCAATTCTTTTTCTTCTTGAATTGGTGGAACTACATTAACCCTTCCACTCTTTGAGCTTTTCTCTGGCCAATTGTCTCCTCTCAATGTCTTTTTCATCAACAATTTTCTCAAGATTGAGTCTTCACTTGCCTTTGAACCTTTTACTTCTGACTTTCCCGCAACTGGTTCAGGAAGAGTATAATCCACTTGGGCGGGACTACCCTCAATTCCTTTCCCAATGGGGTCTGTCCTTTCTTCAGTTTCGTATATCAAACCACCTGCTTCTGGGGACACCCTCCTCTGAGCAGATCTTCTTTCTGTTGATTCTTTCTGCTCATTCTCATTCAAGAACCCCCTCCTCAGGTCACAATCAGTCTTTTCCCTTTCTTCACAGACTGACTCTTCTACTCCTTTTAAAGATTGTTCAACTTCCTCTGTATTTTGTTCTTTCTCATCTGTTATAGGAGTAGGCACATCTCTGTCATTCTCAACGTGCTGTTCACTTTCTTTCTCTTTGCTCCCAGTATTTTCAACTGCTGGTATTCTCAACAGTTCCTCCTCCCTTTCTGTTGGATCATGCACTTTTCTCGTGTGGCTCTCATGTACCCAATGCGGTAAACCAGCACACTTTACAGCTGACGTTGTAGTGAGCACGATTTGATATGGACCCTTCCACAGTGGTTCCAGGCAAGACTTTCTCACATGCTTCCGTATGAGCACCCAGTCTCCAGCTCTCAAGCTGTGGCCTTAACCTTGTGTTTGTTGTATTGTTGTTGCTTCCACCTCATGAGAGAAAGACCGAACCACATCAGCTAGGCTTTTGCAATAATCTAGCACTATATCATCTGTAATATTCACAAGTGCGTTTGCAGGTATTGTTGATTGTTGGCAATCGCATTGCTCTCCCCATCAAAATCTCATGTGGAGACAACCCAGTCTTCTTATCAGGAGTGCTTCTTATTGACATTAGCACTAGTGGCAAAGCATCTGGCCATTTTAAATTTGTCGAAGCACATACTTTTGCCAATCGTGATTTTAATGTTCCATTCATTTGCTCTACGAGTCCTCAAGCTTCTGGGCGATAACTACAATGTAGTCTCTGCTGAAAGTTTAATGCAGAAAAAAGCAATTTTACCACCTCATTATTGAAGTGTGTTCCCCTATTCGATTCAATAGAAACCAAGAAACCAAAACGTGGAATCACTTCTTCCAAAAGTAACTTAGCTACTGTAAGACTGTCATTTCTCATTGTTGGATATGCCTCAATCCAGTGACTAAAAATGCATACAATCACCAACACGTATTTCAAACCAGCACACACAGGCATCTCACTGAAATCCATTTGCATTCTACTGAATGGACCACTCACCATACCTATGTTTCCTATGTTGACAATTGTTCCTTTGCCGACATTCATCTGCTGACAAACTACACACCTATGACAAACTAGTTCAGCCACTTGCCTGAATTTTGGATTGTACCAAAACTGTTTAAAACTCCTGATCATCACATCTCTCCTATGTGTGTCTGACCATGATAGTATCTAGCCATTTGTGTCAACAAACTGTTTGGTAAGACTACTTTCCCCTCTACTGTCATCCAAATGTTATCTTCCCTTTGAATGCAAAGATGTTTTATCCAATCCCTACGCTCTTCTTCTGGAACATTGTTCTGTATGGTTTTTAACTCCTCCAATGTCTCAATAATCTGCATTGTAAAATTTACATACACCTCATCATTTTCAGACATCAGTTCCCAATTTCCTTTGAATTAAATCCCATTCAAAGCACAACATTTTGCAACCTGGTCTGCATAAGCATTTCCCAATGTTACATAATCTTGTACTCTCTGGTGTGCACCGCATTTGACCACAGCAATTTTCTCAGGCTTTTGTACAGCTTGCAACAAATCATGTATTCTTTTTCAATCTCTCACAGGTGAGCCTGAAGAAGTCAGGAACCCCCTTTGTGACCAAATTTGCCCAAAATCATTCACAATACCAAATCCATACTGACTATCAGTGTAAATCGTTACTTTCATTTGGTCTGACAATAGGCATGCTCTAGTAAGAGCCACCAATTCTGCGACTTGTGCAGAAATTACTTCTTTAAGCCATGAAGCTTCTAGTATGCCAGTAACTGTACACACTGCATATCCTGCTTTTAAGGCACCCTTGTTGTCTCTTAAACAAGAACAATCAACAAAGAGAATTTGGTCGTTATCTTCCAAACAAGTGTCTTTAATATCATCTTTTGGTTTGGTGCATAGTTCTGTCACTTCCAAACAGTTATGTTCAATATCATCTATTTTATTTGGATCTTCTCCCTCATTTGGTAACAATGTTGCCGGGTTAAGCACTGTGCACCTTTTGATCGTTACATTTGGTGCTCCAAGAATCACCATCTCATATCGTGTAAATCTTGCATTTGTTAGGTATTGTGTTTTTGACCTGGTCAATAGAATCTCTATTGAATGAGGTACCATCACAGTCGGAGGATAACCCATCACAATGTTTTCACTTTGAGTCATACTCTGCTCAACTGCTGCAGCTGCTCTAAAGCATCCTGCTAAGGCTGCTGCAACATTATCCAAAGTAGCTGAAAAATATGCTACTGGACGAGTGACACCACCATGTGTCTGTGTCAGGACAGACAAAGAACATCCATCTCGCTCATGACAAAACAATAAGAACGGTTTTGTGTAATCAGGCATACCCAAAGCTAGAGCTTGACACAAACTCTCTCTCAGTTCAGTAAATGCTCTCGTGCATTCCTCATCCATCACTATGGGATCTGAAACACCCTTATGTGTCAATCTCTGCAATGGTTTAGAAATAGCTGGAAAATTTGGAATCCACTGGCGACAATATCCTACCATTCCCAGAAACATCCTCAACTCTTTCTGTGAACTCGGTATTTTCATTTTCATTATTGCCGATACTCTTTCTCTTGACATTCTCCTTGACCCTTTCTCGATCAAATGTCCCAAATATTTCACCTCTTGCTGACAAAACTGCAGTTTAGTAGGGGATACCTTATGATCGTTGTCTCCCAAAAAGTTAATCAATGCAATCGTATCCTTTCTACAACCTTCCCTTGTCTTTGATGCAATCAACAAATCATCTATATTCTGTACTAATGTCGATGGGTAAGACATTACCAATGACTCCAGGTTCTTTTCCAAAATCTGATTGAAAATTTATGGTGATTCTGAAAACCCTTGAGGAATTCTACACCAGCAAAAGACTCTGATCAGGAACTTGAAACAAAAGAGATATCTGCTGTCCTCACGTAGGGGTACTGAAAAGAAAGCTTGGCATAAATCAATTACTGTGAACCATTCTGCATTGCATGGAATCTGAAACATTATCACTGCTGGATTCGGCAAAACTGGACAACATTTCACCACACTGTCATTTATTTTCCTCAGATCCTGAACAAGACAAATATTCCCATTTCGCTTTTTCAAACCCATTATTGGTGAATTACACAGACTGCTCATCACTTCTTTCAAAACTCCCTGTTCCAAAAACTATTCTATCAAAGGTCTTATCCCTTCGATTGCCTCATTTGTCATTGGATATTGGGCAGTCTTCGAAAACACTACATTCTTTTTCACTGTTACTTTGACTCTTTTGACTCCTTTAATCAAACCAATGTCTTTTCCTGAAAAGTCCCAAACTTTTGACTTAACTCTTTCCTGTAGATCGATCAGCAGATCTTTTATTTCGAATACTGGAAAGAATTTAATCAAATCTACTGAATTGTGATCCTCAATTGCCTGCTCATTTTCGTCTGTCTGATCATAGAGATTTAGCAAATCAAATTCTCTAGACATGGTTTTATTTCCAACAGCAACTGACAAATCTTCTTCTTCATCACTGTTTGTCTTGATTTCAATACCTTTTGTTGAACACAAAATCGAACAATTTATTTTACACAGTAAGGCCCTCATTCTAAGTCTGGCGGGCGGCGGAGGCCGCCCGCCAGACTTCCCCCCTCCAAAATACCGCTCCGCGGTCCAGAGACCGCGGAGGGTATTCCAAGTTTTCCCCTGGGCTGGCGGGCGGCCGCCAAAAGGCCGCCCGCCAGCCCAGGGGAAAACAACCTTCCCACGATGAAGCCGGCTCGTAATCGAGCCGGCGGAGTGGGAAGGTGCGACGGGTGCTACTGCACCCGTCGCGTATTTCACTGTCTGCTATGCAGACAGTGAAATACTAGCGGGGCCCTCTTACGGGGGCCCCTGCAGTGCCCATGCCATTGGCATGGTCACTGCAGGGGCCCCCAGGGGCCCCGCGACACCCCCTACCGCCATCCTGTTCCTGGCGGGCGAACCGCCAGGAACAGGATGGCGGTAGGGGGTGTCAGAATCCCCAAGGCGGCGCAGCATGCTGCGCCGCCTTGGAGGATTCATTTGGGCAGCGGGAAACTGGCGGGAGACCGCCAGTTGTCCCGGTCCGACCGCGGCGTTACCGCCGCGGTCGGAATGCCCAAGGGAGCACCGCCGGCCTGTCGGCGGTGCTCCCGCCCCCGTTGACCCTGGCGGTTCTTTACCGCCAGGGTCATAATGAGGCCCTAAGTCTCTTCCCAATAATGACACTGGACTAGAATCACAAACAACAAAGTTATGGTAATCTCCAAAGTTTCCAACTTTCACAAGAACTGGTTCTGTAAGGGTACTGACCAACTGTTTATTCACAACTTCTACTATTTGCGCTGTCTTTTCTGAAATTGGTATGTCTGGAACTTCTATAGTTCTTATTGTTGAGCGTGGTGCTGCTGTATCAACCAGAAAATTAACCTCATGACCATGTACTGCACCCATCACATAAGGACCTCTCTGATCCACTTCTAATGATGCAGCCATCATACACTCCTCCTCATCTGAGCTATCCAACGGTCATTCAGCTTTTATTTCATCCTCACTGTGTAAAGGAAATTGTTCAGCTGTTTTTACACTTCTGCTCTTACCCTGATTTGTGACCACTTGCGAAAGCATTACCTGTTGCTGATCCATAGGGCTCTGTATCATTTGAACCTGTCTTGGCATGTGATTTTGCTGTACAGGCACCATCTGCACCTGTGGCTGCATTTGTTGCATTTGTGGCATTTGTACCTGATGTACCTGATGTTCTGTACCTGTTGCTTTGGCTGTAAAGGCTGAAAACCTTGCATAGTCACATTGTTCTGCAAATTTTGGCTTTGACCCCCCCAACCTAGGTCCTCTCATGCTCTGATATGTATTGATACCATTTGTCTGCTGTACAATTCCTCCTTGATTTAACATTGGGCACTGTCTCTTCCAATGCCCAATTACTCCACAAATATAACAAGGTAACACCTTTCACCTTTGCTGCTCATTTTGCATCACCACCGAACTCAAATCCACATTTCTATTGACTACCGGAAGCATCATTCCACCTCAACCTCTACCTCGACCTTGCCTCTGAAACAAACCCTTCCCCTGGTGCAGCTGTTAAAAATTTCCCTGTAATCCTGTCTGTGCAGCCGTAATCTGCATCACCATCGCTTTCAGCTTTTTCTGCTTCTTCTCAATTTCATCACTACAGTATTTAGCATACTGCAACACCTCATCAATCAGTTTTGCTTGCCAGCAAATTAAATGATTCTTAATCATTTGATTTATTTCTGGTTTTAATCCTTCAACAAACCTAAACACCAAATGATTCATGCTCTCTTTCTCAATTGTTTCCACACCACTGAATTGTTTGAACGCCTTCAACAACCTTTCATAATATGCATGAACCGATTCCATTCCTTCCTGTGATGTTCTATCTATGCATTGCCAATCAACATTTTTCGGCGAAACTCTTGTTTTCAGAAACTCAATAACCTTATTACTTATTACTTATTACTTATTACTTATTATTATTATTATTATTATTATTATTACTTATTACTTATTACTTATTACTTATTACTTATAACCTTATTTCATTACTTCAGAAGATGGCGCACCTGTTTTCAAATCTCTTTGCGGTTCGCTTGTTGGCCAATCAATACTCCTTTTGCATTCAATCCACAAATCTGCTGGAACAACAGTATCAGAAAGTGTATTTAGATCTTCCCACAGACACTTCGCAAGTTTCACAAACCTATCTGTTTGCTGGTACCACTCCATTGTTTTTTCTCTCAACCTCGGGTAATCATTTGTAAAGCTTAAAATATCACTCCTATTCCAAGGTACATGTATAAAATTCCCTCCTGGTATTTCTATCATTGGCAGCATTTTCACTGACTCTCCTGCCTGTGTCACATCATCTTTCTTTGGTCTTTCTCTTTTCTTGGCCCATCTGCCTTCCCATTTATCTAATGCTCTCCAAACCTGCACTTTCTCAAGCAATTCTCTAAAATGTGTTCTCATCCCTGCAGACCTCATGTGTGTAAAATATTCCTCCTCCATGTTTAATCTGTAACTTCTTTTCAAAGTTTTCATTTTTGACAACTCAATGTCATAACAGTCAGCTACTTCTTGTAACTGCTGGTAAACTCTCTCTGTTCCTCTAGGAATTATTTTACATAGATATCTCAATTGAGCTTCAGTATAGGACTCAAGTCTGTTCACACCCATGGTCCCTTCCAGGAGCTCATTTCCTTCCATGTTCAATCTCACTCTGTTTGTTGTTTCTTCCTCTCTATATTTTCTCTCTTGTGTTTTAGAATCACTTAAATCTTCCAACCATTTTGTTATTTCATGTGCAGACAAACCTTTCAAAGAAAATCCATTAGCTTGTGCACCTACAACTTGCTCTTGTCCTGAACTCGCGCATTGTTGTAGAACCATTACTCTCTGTTCCTGACTATTATAGAATATAGTCCCAGAATTCTCAACAGGAGACAAATCTATTAAAGAATTAGTCTCATTCAAACTTCGTCATTGCCTAGGAATTGGATTTTCCAAAACTCCATTCTGAACATTGATCAATGAACTCACTCCACTATTATCTATACATGCATATAATGAAGTTACCGGACCCATCGTGATAGGTACAGTAATTGCATCTGGATTAGCTAAAGAGCCTACCCTCTGCATCTGTCCTACACACATGCTCCGCATTTGTGGAATCTGTATTTGAACAGGCTCTCTTATGTTCATTCCTTGCTGACCTTGTGACAACACTAAATTAGTAGTCGTTCTCACAATCTGAGCCTCTGACTGTATTTCAGGAATGTTTATTTCGAACTGCTGTCTGTTGTTCAATGAATCATTGAAACTACTCTGCATCTGAACTCTCTCATTGTTCAAGATACCCCTTGATAATTTTGATGTCGATCGTGCAGTAGGAATTGTATTACTAATTCCACTCCCATTTGATCCATTATCACTTCTCTGATTCACATTTGGTTGAGGATAAGTCTCTAAAATCTGAGAAACTATCTCATCTTCACCCATCTCATCATCATCATTAAACATGACTCGTTTCAAGTATTTTAATTTTTGTTCTTTAGTCTCTGTTGAACCCTTTTTCTTCCCATCTTTTGTTTCATCCTCATCCTCCTTTGTCCTTGTAGGAAATAATCTAATCCCCTGGAATGTTTCTACTCTCCACCTTTTCTGCTCTTCAACCCATCTAGCTTCCGCTAGTGTCTTTTCCACTCTCTCATTTTCTTTTCAAATTTTAATGCCTGTTGCTGTCTGGCTACCAGCTCCCAAAACGCGAAAGCTTCATATTGTGCTGGCCTCGTGAAGGTTTTAAACTGTACATTTTTGATCTCAAATGATCCAAAATTCTCAAATTGAAAGTTCAATTTTCCGGAAAAGTCAAACAACCTTCTTTCCTTGTAGTTTTGACCCAATGTTTCAACCAAAGACATGTTCCTGCACCCTTCTCCTCAAATACAATATATGCCGGAGTATTCACTGGCAGACAAACCTCTCCTTCGAGTGCCGGAATATACTCATCACCTCTCAGTGCGCTTCTCAAATCCTTGAAAAACTTCATTTTCAACTGAAATTTATTTAAACTTGAAGTCCAGAACACAAATTATTTACGAACTTAATTAGAGTAAGCAAATATAAATATTAAATCGAATGAAAAAAGAACAACCAATCAAGAAAAGTGACTACGATCCCACAATTCTCTTCGACCCTCTCACCTTCCAATCGCGTTACTCAATTGTCGGACTTATTGACAAATCCGTGCGCGTCTCTTCTCACTAATCAACCAATCCCAGCGCGGCACCACTTACGTCACACTAAAACATACATCCCTCCTAAGCTCGTTCGCTGAGACACTGACAAAGCCTATCGTACCGATTCCTTTCACAACCCACACATAAAATCAACACAATATTAATTCATGAGCTAACTTAAACCAAAAAAAAAAAATAAGAAAACAAATTCGCTCATTTACTACAGGTAGGGTAATACAATCGCTTCAAAACCTTCCAAACAAAATAACCTTCATCTTTCGCCTACTCTTTTTCACAGTTCCCACAATCGTGAGTAAAATTCGACTTGTGAACTTCACTTCTCAACTGATTCTTGGACTGTCGTCTAGCGCACTTAGTACTCACCAAGTCTTCAGTATAGTTCCAATCACACCAATTATCTCACAAACTCGACTTACCAATCACGCCGGATCGGTCTATTAAATGAACGAATGACAACATAAACCAAGTGTCTCACTACACTTGTCAATATACTCCAGAGTCCCAGACCTCTCTCCTTAGGTCTGTCATCAACAACCATGTGGATAATGTTTCCTGCATTAAGAGCCACACTTAAATGAAGAACACCACTTCCCTACTCTCATGCCTATAGGAGTACGCCCACTCCATCTAAAAATCTACTTGAGTATCTCCACTCCTTTAAACTCATATTCACCTCAATCATGTGCAAATTAGCTAAAGCTGTGCAAGCGCAAATCACATCACTCAGTTCAACCAAACACCGCTAGGAACATACCTTCAACCTACAGGGTCTCCAAGAACCGGGGAAAGTTACTTAAGGCAACTATCAACTCATCTTGTTAAGTCCGTATAACATTTTAGAAAAAGAAAACCCAACAAATTGTATTTTCACCAAGAGAACCTAACATTAACCTCATTATGACATCATCAAACATTGACGTAACCGTAATCTGCTACCAAAAACTGCTGCAGCGCCACGGAATCTTAGCTATTATTTATACTGTATAAAGGATCCTGCGTTAGAGGTCAATGGATCGGAGCGACATAGGTTAGAGGGGATGTCATCAATGAGTAATGAAAACATCAACAATAATCGACATAATCAAAGATATTTAACCTCAAACAATAACCACACCAGTTTATTAAGAAGATTTATAAAATGTATTTCCCTAGATTAACAACGCTGATGTTACAAAAATAACTCTCAAACACAAATGGTAAGCATATAGAATTAATAGCGGTTGATTCGAACGTCTTATATATCTAAGTTTAATCAAAACAACAGACAAATACTCTCCAAAAGAATTGCACTTATTAATAACACCAGAACTGGTAATAATGGCAAAGTATACATTAGTACAACAACTAAAAGATGTCAGTATAAATCATGAGCATTCCAAGTTAAAACCCTCTCTAACCACAAATTAGCATTAACATGTTGGACTTCACGTACAAAGAATTTAGAAACACAAATGTAGAAAAAGCTCTTTAACTGGGGTTATTAATAAAAAATATTATTAATATGCAGCAATCGAATTATAAGTTGCAGCTGGTACCTGGAAAGCAAAAGAAACACATACAACATCACAATGTCATACGTTACCCTATTCGATCATAACATGCAGACTACTTCAGCAAGGGGACACCATCAGATATGTCTTCAGAAGAATCGGGCCTAACAACAGCTAAACCCACACTGCTAATATGACTCAAACCATCTGCAGGAACAATAGATCTGCATCAACTCTGACTCATCTCACTTCTCTCTCTAGAAAATCCTACCTAGGTTGTTATACTAATCTCTACAAAGCTTATGACTGGTCAGTTCATGGGGTGGTTACAGTTCAACCAATAGGAAATTTAATTGATAACCTAAAATACGACATTACTACATTAACTAAAACATTTTCTCAACAGTAACTTTTCCTCTTCTGTCTCGTCTGTAGCTCCATTATTCCACCTCGCCCAAACTTCTCTTCTCAGGAAGAAACTTTTACAATTGCAAATTCCACTTCCATCCTCGAGGAAGAAATCACGAATCAGTAACATTCTCAAACAATAAAACATTCAACTTATGCAGTGATCAGTTAAAACATGGCCTTGTAAGACATAATACAACAACCCAGTAGGGGTAGCTGTGGACACATCTAATTAAAACACTGAATGCACATTTATGTAATTATTGAGTCATCGAAAATAACAACAACATTTAGTTAGAATTTTGCTCAGTTAAGAACAGAAAATGAACTGTGGCGACCATTTTCAAAAGTCACCCGTTTTACACGTTAATTCATTATACATTTAGTATACCAAAATCATGAATAAACATGTTAGAAAATGTACACTCTCACAAAGTTCTTATCCATCCCTACTTTCTCCCATTTTCACTGTTCTTCCCTCTTTATCGCAGGGGTGTAGCTTGGTCTGTAAGATTGGGGGGGGGGTGAGCTTCAGATTCTCCAACAATCATGCTGGCATGTAATGTTAAAATACATTACACAACAAGCAGGGCACATGAGAGGGTTGAAAGGGGCAGAGGAAAGGGAGACAAGTGTGAACTGTAGGGGTTAAAGGGAGAGAAAATAATATTTTGTACAATAACCAACATACTTAATGACTGTCAAAGCAGAGAGAGTGTCTGTACGTTTGTGTATGTTTGTATCTAAAAATGATTTGTGGAATCCAACAGACACCTCAGCGTATGCAGCTGAGAGCCCCCGCACCCAACTATTTTCCAGAAGATACATTTATTGGGGAAGTGGGGTGGGTGCAATACCCCAAACTGAAGCTACGTCTCTGGTTTATCTTCATCTTTCATTCCCTCTGTTGTTTTTTTCTCTTTCTTGCTCTAGGTCAAAGATTGTTGAGAAAAAAATTAGCACTGATCCTCAAAAATGAGTGCTGGTGGGCCCCTCCTACAACCGCTGGCTCAAATTAAGCACAGCAACTAGGGCACATGGTCAGAG
Organism: Pleurodeles waltl; assembly: GCF_031143425.1. Taxonomy (NCBI): domain Eukaryota; kingdom Metazoa; phylum Chordata; class Amphibia; order Caudata; family Salamandridae; genus Pleurodeles; species Pleurodeles waltl. Next base: position 1,503,999,150 of record NC_090447.1, read on the forward strand.
TGGATTTGAGTTGACTGACCCCACACATTATTGATTTTAGGGACACCGGAACTTGGGGTGTGGGAGGTGGTGCAGCACCCACAGAATAACTTTGCAGGAGTTCAGTAGGAGAAGGATCAATAAAGCGGTCTTTCAATCATGATTTTTGTCTTGTAGCCATTGCAGTGCGTTTAAAGCCAGGGGTCTTATGTCAGGCTATGTCTTGTGACAAAATGCAGCTTTTTTTTTTTTAAACATGAAGATTAGTGGTTATTTTCCCTTCTCCTACTGAAAAGTGAGGACATTTTACTATTAAATGGTAATCAAAATGTAAATACTTGTAAGTGAACTTTACAAATCTTTCAAAATATATAAGCAGCAAGTAAAGAGTAAACAAGGAATATTTATTTTTAACTCTAACAATGCAAACAAAGATTTTAATATGATCAAAACAAACCAAGACACTCTCCTTGTGTGCTATGGGCACAACAAATAACTTTCCACACATTACTTATTGTCTTATTTGGGGGTTAGTAGTAACACTGCATGTCTGATGCACATTTAATGAACATTTCAAGAGGTCATTTTAACAGGAAACATGATCTCTGTAGATGGCAGTACCCTGCCCCTCCATGCTTTACTCATATATTAGGGACTATGTGCATCCAAATGGACCACTGGATACATAATACCCTACCATTCTCCTGCGGAAGGGACATGGCTGATTGGCTACACTTCTTCTTTATGTAGCGCTTTGAGTTTTTCCAGATGGTGTGGCTTCGGTGACCTAACTCTAACTGGAGTAACCCCACTTTGAGATCAGACATCACTACTTCTGTAGCAGTGGCCTAAGGGACAAGTCCCTTTTAATGCGAGCTGAGCAGTGGTGTGTTCTTGTGTCCTATCGCAACAACTCCTGGGATCAAGGCTGGACTGGCCGTACCGGACATTGGGCGTTTCCCCAGTAGGCTGGAAGGGTCAGGGGCTGCTTTTGTTCCTGGGGCCTGATTTTGTAGCAGTGCAGTAGTTTTAAAAGCACTGCAGAATTCCTTGTACATCCAACCGCTTTCAGGCAACAATAAAAGTGCCAAGATAACTCTGACAATAAATGTACCTGCTGGAGAGAGCTGAGTTTTTGTCTAGTGGTATGTTTGACTCATTTAAGATAATGCAGAGGGTTAATATGCCTGTTGCAAAGTACCGGTACTGTGCAGATCAGAGAACAGTATTTTATGTGCAGTGCTTAGTGGGATACTGCTTTTGCAACAGAAATTCTTTTGTTGCTGTGCCGTTCATACGTTAAAATCATAATCAAGTACAGTGAGCCATGAAATGCCATCAAAGAGCTGCATGCAAACTGCATGATACAGGTTTGAAAGTTATGGGTTTTCCCAGTGTTTCAGTATCCTAATTTTGTGAAAAAGGGTTTGCTTGTGTAGGAACCAATTCTTATTAGTAAAGTCAACCCTAACCACTGTGGTAAGTTCTGAATCCTGGGTTTATTCTTTCCCAGACCAAGCACTCTTAAAACTGCCTACCAGTATGGATGCTATGTGAATCCTACACTTTGAAATCCCCTTTGATTTATGTAACATTTTCTATAAACTGATTTACACATGTATGATTCTTTGTCTGTGTGTGTGATGTAAAGTGCTCTGACATCCTACACTGACAACAGAGGCGCTATAAAGCAAATTAAATACATGTGAGAGAGGGGCTATGGAGAGATGAGATACACTGTTGGACGGTGATAGTGAAGGAATCATTGAAGAGCCCCAATAGAAATTGCTGTATCCTGGTTTACTGTAAGGTCATAATTAACAGTGGTTCAAAAAAGAATACAATTAAATACATAATGAATATATAAGAAAAATGTGTTGTAGAATGCACAGTTTTTGCCATGTTTTCCCAAATTGCCACCTTCTAGTGGTCAGGCCCGCAATGCACCCTGTGGGGGCTGATCTGATTAAAATTTGCCAGGGCTGCTTTGAGGTCGTAGTCCCTGCCTGGGATGTGTAATAATTGTATGATATCACACACTCCCAGTGGCTACGGCCCCGGGGGGACAGGGGGCATGTGAAGGCCGGGCCAGCCCATATTAACCTTTGTCCCCCTCCCCAAATTACACAAGCAGTTGGCACACTATAGTCAATAAATCCCACTTTATTAAAAAAAAAACTGCATTCACATCTGAATGCATACAATGTAAAACAAAGACTGGGCCTCCAAATGATGCAGTTTTTCTGAAGGGAAAACACTGCTATTTGGAACCTATGAGGAAAAGCAGTTTGATGCTGGCAGCCTGCAGAAGCTTGTCCAGGGCTTGTCCTGGGTGTGACCTCTCAGGGGGAGGCATCTGCATGAAGACTGAAGCTCCCTCAACATTCATTGTCTCTGTTGAGTTTTGCAAAGTGCCTATGCTGATCCCCTGACCCAGATTGGAGGGGTCTTGAGAAAAAGAGCAGGCGATTTCAAAGGCAGACAGAACGTCTGTGTGCTTGTGTAGCCTGCTTGTCTCTTTCTGACACGGGAAGTAGAACAGGGCGATGGAACTGGCACGGATACCTGTAGTGTGGGTACGTTTTGCATTTCCCTTACGTATGTAGTCTAGCAGGAAGGGAGCCATTGAACACCTTTCCTGATACATTGCAGAGATCAATACAACAAAACAAATATTTGAAATACAAAGGTCGTCCTGCAGGCACATTCCCTGACTTCCTTGTATTTTACAGCTTGGAGTTTGAATGTGCATTTTAACAACAATCAACTGCAGTGTCAGGATAACTCTGGTTGGTGTTTTTTAATTTATTTACAGATTAACAGTACGTTCCAGGCACACACTTCAGAATTGTTGCATGCACACATAGAGCTGCTCCCAAATATCCCATTATTATGTGTAACACCATCTACCAGTCTTAACCAGTTTTATCTAATAGCACTTTGCATTTTTGCTATACCACAAAAACATACCTGTGCGCCTCACTGGCATGTAAGGTAGTGTTGGCTACAATCGAGGACTGCTGGAAGGTCTAACACATCATGATGCCCCTTGGCAGCTTGGCACACCTGTTCCTTCCCCACTGCTGCCAGAGTGTACATGTTTTCTGAGGGAGGTTAGAAGTGCAGATTCTCTCCTGTCCTGCATCTAAGGTTGCTGCTGTTCCAAGAGAAAGATACTGGCTATGAGTTCACATTTTAAGTTTCTGCAAAGGCCGGTACATGATACTTAAACAGAACGTTAAACAAATTGTCTGTTTTCATATTTAACAGAGCCTTTCTCTCTTTATTAACACTTTAATTATCAGTCAGGATTCAATGATGCAACTCTATAACACATTCTAAAGGGATTTTGTTCATATAACTACTGGTTCAAGTATGTATTGGTTAGAGGAAAAATTACAGACTTTGGATGATTTTCCTAGTTTTTGTGCTGGCTGGAACATTAAAATACTGGTCATGCCAACAAATAACTGGCCAGGTGGGAACCCTACCTGCATCTATTTTGTGAGGCAGAGATGCTCTGCTACTCCACATATTGCTGCTTTGTGTGAGTGGGGTTTGCACAGCTGGTGTCCATGCTGTATATTTTGTGAAGAGAAGTTTAATTGCTGCTTGCTTCCAGTACTTTACCTGCACATGCTAGTTATGTTTAGCCTGAAGGAGGTTTGCACACTGTGCATAACATCCTCTACCTACTTTGTGAGGGAGGTTCCTACTAATACTTCTTTTAACTGTATGAAGTGGCTTGCACCATTGATTATTGTGATGCACCGTGTTGTGTGAGAGATACCTGCCCGGATCATTTCCGTGGTGCTATTGGTGCAGCTCCTTTGCCTGCAAGCGATTTTCATAGTCGCTGTCTCTAATGTGCCTTTTTTGTCGTTGTCTGAGGAAAGCTTGCACTGCTTATACCCAGGTTTCTGTGTGTGATGGAAGCTTGCATAGCTGCTTTTGTGCCTTGCCTCTTCTGCTTAACTCCAGTGCCAGTGTGAGCAAAGCCTGTAATGCTTCTGCCTAAGTGATATCTCTTCACTGTGTGATGAAATCTCATCTATCCCGTATTCTAACTAGGGTTTTTGTGTGTGCATGAGATCTGGAATGCTGCTATCTGTGAAGTTCCTGTGCTCCATATGAGTTAAGTTTAAAATGGCGCTGCTTGTGCCGCCCAGTAGCCTATGAGAGAGATTTTATTTGTTGCTGGCTTCAAGCGTTCTCGATGACTAACCCTTGCGCTCGACTTTGTGCTATGCACTCAATCACTGTGTAATAAGTAATATGGTGAGAAACTGACTTGACTGGGCTGAAGGACTTCAGGGTTGTGCACTGCAGAGTTGAGGCACAAGGGGAAACCAAGTGCTGGTAAAGAAGAGGGAGGGCACCAGGCAAAGAGGGGAGGGAATGAAAGCAAGGGGGAAAGAAAAAGAAAAGCAAGGAAAATGAAGAAGCTGACCCTTGATACAATGTACCATTGCAACTACCACTCTAGTTCTCTCTTTTCTTCTCAGCAGAAGCTTTAAAGTGGATATCTTGTTCTTAAATTAATATTGTGTAACACAGCATGGCCTCCTCCATCATGTGGAAGCAGATGTTCTTTAGCGCTGTAGCGTACGACTTATAGTGCCTTTGATCCAGGGTGACCTGTGAAGCAAGGTTTATTCTGTGTCAGTGTCCAGAGTCATCTAGGCCCATATTTATACTTTTTTAGCGCCACATTTGCGTCATTTTTTTATGCAAAATCGTAATATATGATTATATTATGGTTCCAGGGCAGGCCTAGTTATAACTGGTCACCTGGGTAGTTGCAGGGAGAGAGGTCTCTGGACACTTGTTGTGTCCCTGTAACTCAAACAGGAGGCCAGCCAGCTGACCCTTGGAGTCACTTCTGGGATCTTGGTTCAAGGACAACATGTTGAGTTTTCCTTCAGGTTCTTCAGACTGCAGGGCAGACCTTCTGATTCCTCACAGACCCAGGACTGTTCTGAGGAGAGAACTGTGAGGTCCACTTTTATACTGAATGCCAGCCTTTGTCCACCCCCTAAATCTGTTCTGGTCAGTTCCTCCCCTCCCACCGGGTCGAGTGCCAACCTGGCTGAAGGGACAAAAGAGGGGGGAGGAATAGGTGTGCGCTTCATCTGCCAGTAACAAGGCTTCAGTAAGGGCTGGGCACAACCTCCAAGGTGATCTTGACAAAGGAGGCATTCCCCTCCTCACACCCAGAACCCTTAGTCCGCAGTCTGGGAGTAGTACAGATCTCACTCCAGAGGAGCCATCGGGGATGAGTTGACAACTGGAAATCCTTTTGTTTTTTGGCAGGAAAATGGCAACTTTCTAAAAGTTTCATTTTCAAAAAAGTAATATAAAATCTGGCTTGACCATTACGTTGAACTTTAAATTACTATTAAATTGAGTCCCTGAACCCTTTTCTAGAAATGCCCAAACTGAATTTAGCACTTACTCAATGTAATAGTGTGAATCACTGTTAACCTATGGGGGAGACAGTCTTCCTACAGTGAAATACTCCTAGACCGCGGCCACACCGCAGTGCCCATACTCCTCGACCTCCCAGCAGCTTTCGACACAGTCTCCAACAATACCCTGCACACCAGACTCCATGACATAGAAATCCGCGAAAGCGCCCTGGAATGGATCTGCTCCTTCCTTTCCGGGAGGATGGAGAGGGTCAGACTCCCGCCCTACACATCCAGACCCGCAGGAGTCAACTGCAGAGTCCCCCAAGGATCCTCACTGAGCCCCACACTGTTCAACGTATACATGGCCCCCTTGCAGCCATGGTACGAACATTGTGTCATATGCCGATGACACACAACTCGTCATTTCCCTCACCGAAGACCGGGACACTGCCAAAAGGAACTTCCACTCAGAAATGTAAGCCGTCGCCACCTGCATGAGCGAAAGCTCAAGCTCAACTCCGACAAGTCTGAGCTCATCACCTTCGGAAAAGCCACCTCAGCTTGGGACGACTCCTGGTAGCCCACATCCCTTTGCGCCCCCACTGCGCACGCCCACAACCTAGGCATCATCCTTGACTCCTCCCTATCCATGACCCGCCAGGTAAACTCAGTCGCCTCCTCCTGCTGTCACATACTCAGCAAACTTCAGAAGATCTTCCGATGGCTCCAAGCAGACTGCCGCAGGACAGTCACCCACACCTTAGTCACAAGCAAGCTCGACTACAGCAACGCCCTTTACGCCGGCACCTCAACTAGAAACATCAAAAAACTACAACTCATCCCGAACGCTGCCACCAGACTCATTCTGGACCTCCCATGCCGAGAACAAATCTCCCAACAGCTGAGGACTCTCCACTGGCTACTGGTCGAGAAGCGAATCACCTTCAAGCTACTCACCCACATGTACAGGGCCATACACAACACAGGACCAGCCTACCTGTACCACCGCGTCTACTTCCACACCCCACCAGATCCCTCCACTTGGCCCAGATGGCCCTGGCCACCAACCCTTGCATCCGCAAAACCACAGCCAAAGGACGATCCTTCACCTACATTGCAGCAAAGAGCTGGAACAACCTCATCCTGCACCTCAGACAAAGCCTGTTGTTCACCATCTTCAGGAAGATACTCAAGACGTGGATCTTTAGATGAGGTTCTCCCCCCCCCCCCCCCAAGACCCTCGAGACCCTCAGGGGTGAGTATCCGCGCTTTACAAAAACTGATTGATTGATTGATTTAAATACGACTTTGGAGGTTTTTAATTGCCAGGACATGCAAAACATTAAATATACATGTCCTGCTTTTCAAATACCATGTACCCTGCCCTAAGGGCCTTTGTGGCTTATGTTGGGGGTGATGTATCAGCATTAATAAGGAAGGGAATGTTTACAGCTGGCAAAGGTTTATTTTGCCAGGTCAAAATTGTAGTTTACAACTGCACTCCCAGGCTGTTGTGTTAGGTCTTGAGACATGTTTTGCAGTCCTACTGCAGTGGGTGGCACAATGGGTGCTGCAGTCCACTAGTAGCATTTAATTTGTGGGCCCTGGGTACAGGTGGTACCATTTACTCGAGACTTAAAGGCAAATTAAATGTGTCAATCAGTTCTATGCCAGTGTTATCATGTTTGCAAAGGAGATCACACTTAGTTTATTACTGGTTAGCAGGGGTAAAGTCCAGAGAGTTCTACAGCAAACAATAACAGAGTTCAGTGGAAAAGCAAAAATCCCAGGTGACTCTGCAGGAAAGGCAAATTATTTCATGGAAGGCACATCAATTACAAAAACATAAAATATTACTTTATAATTATGGACATATTCTGCTGTAATGAAAGTCTAAAAGAAATGTTAGAGGTTATGAATATCTGTGTGTTTTTGCTGATTTATATTGTTTAAAAAGTGCTGGTCTTGTCCATTTATAGTACAATACTTCTACTGAGAAGTGCAGACGTTGCATAATTATAATCCGGGCCTGGTAGTGCATGGATCGCAGCTGTCTTTGTTTGGCCCCATGGTCATAGGTTTGAATCCAAGCTCACTGGCCCTGCCTTCGCCTTTCTGAAAAAAATAGAATTAATGCCATTGAGTGGGGTGATAATGAGGATCTGTATTTCATCAAGCTGGGTGTGCATGCACTTTTTAAGTAGGCCTTTTATACTAAAGCAAAAGACAACAAAGCAGGAGAGCGAGAAGGAAAGATAAGGTTGCTTCTCTTCCCTTTATAGACACAACAGTCCATGAAAATGAACTTGCTACCAAGATCCACTGAATCTAAATGCCCTCCTCTCAAGTATGTAGGAAAACCCTTTAGCTTTGATAAAAGAACCCTCACCAAATAAAATTAGTTAGTGGCATGCTTCATCATAGGGTTCTCCAATCTCGACAACTAGTGCATCTAGGTGTGCGGCAACGTCTGAATTGCAGCGGAGCAGAGCTTCGGGTTACGTTGAGTATGGAGACCACTACCTGACACATAGTAGACGACGCCCTCCAGGCCACTGAAGAAGATGACCTCTGCCTCCTGATATTGCTAGACCTAATATTGCCACAGCTGACACACCATAGACACACAGTTTTACTTGAAAGGTTCCTCTGTTTCAGACATCGAACCCCTCAAACACTGCCTAATCAACATCCAAACCTGGATGCCTCAAAGCTTATCCCAACCAAGACAGATTTCCTGTTGTTTGGGAAGAACAGCAAACAAAAAACAGTACAATATGAAGCCGGCACTGGGTAATCAGTGCCATAGTTGTAGACACATTTGACAATGACTAGTATTGTACTTTGACGTTCACTGGAAATACGTTTCTGTAAATGTTGGTGAGTTTTATATTCTTCCAGTTGTTTATTTGCACATTTTTATATGCATAGTGCTAACCAAAACATTTTTGGAGCATCACAAGGATGGCAGTCAACACATTTCACTTCTCTTGGCACACAGGCCTGGGGCTTTCTCAGGGCTAATACTCGCTTGTCCATAGGGCCATGATGGGCAGAGTGGAGCATGGAAAGTTGATTGAGTCTGCTTTAATATGTACCTTAAGAAATGCATGCATTCCTTCAAATAAACTCATATTAAAAATGATCAAAATGCACTGTGCGCTTTGAAACCTCACATACTGTATGTTTTCCTCTACAATAATTTGGGAAAGTACTCACCGAGTGCACAGCTTTTTTGTTTGGTCATAGCCGAGGGCCATACCCACCTAAAAATATACTTCTGGCCACTGGCCTGTGGATCCCGCGGTGTTATTTCCTCCCCCAGCTGCATTCACTTTAGCTCTGGAAACGAAACACTAGAGGGCGCTCCTAGCGCTTCCATCTACAGAAAGATCCGCCCATGGTTTACCATTAAATTACTGTATGATCTCATTAATGGGGTACAAAGGTGTCAGCCATTCTATTGATTTGTGGCAGTTTATGGCGGCTACTAATGAGCCGAGGAACGCCTTTTTGGGACTTTGACTCTAGTAAACTCGTACTAACAGGAAAGAAAATCATTATTTTTTTGCAACTGAAAAAAATGCCTTTTTATATTCATAAAACATGTTTCTATGCAGTGCCATTCTCTAAAGCGCTTGCGCTGACCATGGAAAGACCTGAATCTGTGGCTTGCATGTTATACACAGATGTCAACAAGGAGTACTTACATTTTGCTGAGCTTTATCACAACTCAAGAACCTAAAGTGCTGCGACCTAACCAATAAAATATATACTGTATTTTTGTTTATTCTTGGTTTATTACATTCATGTACATAGGCTTGTCTGAACTATTTCAAGGTCTGAGCAAAAACTTTATGGTACGGCATCTGGGCTAATTATTATGGAAAATGTTATCCAGGGAAAGAGAAAACGTGGCACCTGGCGCCCTCTAGTGGGGTGCCACATAAACTGTCTCTTCACTAATGAACAAGGAAGGCTAGCGTCATTAAATAGAAATCTATAAAAACAAGCATTTGCAATGCAATGGGTCTCACGTTTGCTCGAGTTAGAGCTATTAGCTCTGTAAATTCCTAACTGGACTTTTCTTGCCATATAAATTAAAAATTAAAAGTAAAACAGTTGACATAAGCGAGCCAATTCAAATCACCATGGCCGTCATGAGCATGAGCGCGAAGGAGAGACACAAAAGGAAAAAGAAGTTCGCTCGCAGTTAAACATATCCACAAAAGTGTAATTATCCATGTAAAAGGGTCTGTGTCCAAGGTGGTAACAAAACCGTCCCAAGGGGGGACAAACGTAAAGCATTCAACAATGACAACAAAGGATTTTTGAATGGCAAGCCCACAAACAAGTGATAGTGATGGGCGTGCGATGGGAGTGGTTAAAAGCCCACAGATAGATTACAAGAGGCCAGAGTGCTTGCGCACTCGACCTAAAATTTTTTGCTGCGGCAGCAATGGCCCTGAAAATGCGGATCCCAGAGCATAATACCCCCTGTGCTGCCAATATGTGATGGCCTTTCATATAAGCATTTAATTATAGTAAAGATCACTTACGATCAATGACACACACTAAAGAGGGTCATAAAGTTTCTTGATTTCACTCTCACTATGTTCAGTGTGTTTCAACATTATTCCTAATTATTTATTTTTAAAAAATATATAAAATGGCAGTGCATAACGACATGAACTTCCAGTTCGAGCTGGTACAATATTTTGCCCTCTGCCAGGAGGTGTTTGAATGTCTCGCCTTTGGATGGCAGGAGCCACAGTCTCACCAGTCCAGGCGCCCTGTACATTTAAGAGTGGCAGATGTCCGAGCTTCAGTCTTGTATATTTTTTGACCTGCAAGTGGGAGCTTTATTGGTCTGGCTTGGCAGCACAGCTATCTGCAAGACCTATTGTCACCAATTCTTTAAAATATAATAGCCGGGTTTTGGCTTCGCCCAGAGGAGTATGTCTCTGACACCTCATGCTATTGGTGTATTCCCATTGGCAGCCTAAGCACCATACAGCAAGTCTACCAGGGCGGAAGGCACTCAGGCTTGACCACATTTCAGATGCATTATTTCCTTTGGGGTGTTGGCAATTACTAGAAGGCACCACTGCCATGTCCTGGCTACTGATTTGTCAGCAGCGGAGAAAGCCACAGGTCCAGATTGGAATAGCTTTGATCTCATACGCTTTTTCCAAAGTCGCCAGAAAGTCCTCTAAGGAGTATATTTACTAGAACTCACTCAATGAGGGACAGCTGGGCAGCGTGAGGAGGAATGAGCAAGATAATTTACATCTACAGAGATATGGTACTCTCTTGCTCTCTCCATAGTGTTGTCGCACAACCAGGCTGCCTTACGCCACACGCACACATTTACACCATGGTGCAAAGGTGTCTGCTATAGCTTTTGTATTGGAAGGGTGCCATACCAGTACAAAATACTAAGACCCATATTTATGAAAAAGTGGCGCATCAGCTGTGATGTGCCATATTTCTTGCACCCCCCTACTGGCACCTAACAACACCATGGGTGTGCTGTATTTCTGATACGGTGCACTGTGGCGGTCGTTAGCACAGTAGCGTCAACATTTTTGATGTTTTTTGTGATGCTTTGCTACACTAGTATCAAAAATTTTGACTCTAGTGCAGCAAAGTGAAAGTAGGCCCATAAGTTACTATGGGAGTATCATTTTAATGCCTGCTCTGAGCAGGCATTAAAAATTATGCCACAAATGGCGCACTGAAATCTGTTAAATTTCACTGTGCCATTTCTGTGAGCCTCCTAGTGCCAGAACACCCCCCCCCCCCAAGTATACATTATGCCTGGTGCAGGCACAATGTGGTGCATGGGTTTACAAAGTGGCGTAACGCATGCATTGCGCCACTTTGTAAATATGGCACTGCAGAAAAGACACTTTAGTGCCGCCTTGGCGTCAAAGAATGACATTATGGCTAAGGTGGAGCTAGGGGCTCTTAAATGAGCCATTATGTCGAAATGAACTTTAAACCTTTTCACACTTTTATTGTGTGCTGTACAGTGCAGCACACGTGCAAAACCTGAAACGTTTTGAGAAATACAAATATTTCTCTATATTATCCCCAATGTCAAACTGGCGTTATTTTTTGGCCTAAAACCTTACACACTATTGTTAGTAGAAAGGGCTTTGGGTTAAAAACCATGGGTGGTTGCATGTAAATGGAATAAAAGGCCTGTCCGGCCCTGGGTCCTAAAGCACGTCGTGTCCACCCCCTGGAAAACGCTGCCTCTTTCAGAACGGGTTTCACTTAGGCCGCGATTCGGCTGCAGCCAAAAGGTTAGACTTGTTGAGGACCGCGTCCCATTACATTTTTAATGGCCTGCGGCAAAGCCAGGCCGCTAAACCGAGGTGGATTAAATAGAAAAATTATCCCTCGGCTGGGGCCTCCAATCACAAGCGCTCGTCCAGCTCGCCCACCTGCCTGAAAAATTAAACGAATGAGTGCAACAGAAGAAAAAAACATAGCGGGGAGAGCGTTAATCTTCATTAGACCTTGAAATTAAATCTGTGCACTGGGCCAGGCAGCCTGTTACAACAAGCAGATGGTTATTGCTTATAAACTTTGATTGCGCGCGATTACCTGCTCCTGCTTGAAACAACAAATCCTGCTGGCAAGCCGCTGCAATAGAGAGTCAGATTCAGCGTTTAAAACTGCACATTTAAACTCTCTGAAATGTGCTGTGACGTCAGTACTACACGTCGAAGAACCGCATTTATGAAACGAGATTGTTAAAGCGTTGATTGGAAGGCCCTGCCTCCTAAGTGCCGCACGATGCATCCCTTCGAGCTGTCCTTTGGGAGGACAGGACATATTTACCTTTATTTACAGTGACCGAAGGTGCGTGCAAACTGCAGAATTTTCAGTTATCAAAGCCAGAACAAACTGGAAAACTTGATGTACAAATATAAGTCTCACCTCCCAGACAGGGTTTCAAAAAGACCTATTGTCAGCTACACTTGGCTTAGAGCCTGCCCATTGCTTTCCATCGCTTGGCTTTACAATCCCCCCCATTCGCTTGCTTTCTATTTGTTAGCTTGCATAGGCTTTCCTTCCTTATCTTGTGTTTGCTTCTCCTGTGCTGCATTGTTTGGGCACTGCTTTTTTTCTTTTTGGTTATGAGCTCAATGAGAGTGTATGTGTTTTCCAGTTGTCTCCGTTGTATACTTCTCTTTGCTTCCCTCAGTCGCGCTCCATGTTGCTCTCTCTCACGTGTGTGCTTTTCCATGCCCCTCAGTGTTGCGCTCACACTTGTGTGCTTCTCCCCCGTGTGTTACTTTCAGGCTCGTCTGCTTCTCCCTCCAGTGCTACTTCCACCTGCTTTCTGCTCCTTTTCTCCTTCAAGTGCTGCTTCCCCCTTTCACCCACTCGCTTTCCACTGATACCCCTGACCTTTTCTTTTAATTTCTTTTTTTCTTTAGGTGCCGAGGACCACGCCTCAAATTTTGGCTGGCCCATATGTGGGCAGTCAACCCCTTGCCACACGTCCTTCAGCACATAGTTCCAGCTTGGTGAGCTCAGAGTGCTTTCAAAAAATGATGGCAACCTCTCCTGGGCTCATGAATTTCATGCCCCTCGAGACTTACTGTCCCTTTTTTAATGCTGCAGAGGGGCTGCTGCACTACCTGCAGCCCCACAATATTAAAAATAATGTTTTCTGGTGTCCCTGCCTAGTGTTGTTTGAAAACCTCTAGGCCATCATGGGGCGCCCCTTGCTGTAGACATAAATAGCCATTTTTCATTGAAACTTTTCCTGTCATACACGATTACCACTGGAGCTCAGTGGGGACAATAATGAAAACTAATCTTTTGAACTATACATAGAAGTAGATCTACCTTTATAAATGAGTAAAATGCCCATTAGTTGTACAAGGTATTTAAACATTGTCAAAATGAGATCAAAGCAATGCACTGAACTGTCAAAGTTAATATATAAAAAATAAACAATAGTAACTTTGAAATTCTTTATGACCTTTATTAATTATCATGATTCAAAGTGCTTAAAATAAATTGAACATTTAAAACAAAATAAGGAAAAAACAAAACAAAAAAAGGAAAAGATGTGCAAATAAACAGAGGAATTTCAAAAAGAAGGATTCTTAGCGCATGATTACTCATCTGAACATCTGTAGATGTTCCAGACAATGGTGGCCATTGAAGGACATTGCAAACGTGTAGTTTTCAATCATTTCATTGTGACAGCAGCTCTGTGGATTGATAGTAATTATTTTCTTAGGTACATGTAGATGCCTGTTTATATAGATCTGCATTATCTCTCTGTAAATTGAGCCACTGAGGTTGTTCTTAACGCAGTATCTTTCTAATCTAATGAATGATAGCCACTGTAGAGATGTTGCTTTTTACAAACATACCAAAATACACAGGCTTGATAGAGTTGTGCATTGTTCGACAACCTTTGGTTTTCTTGAGGAAATGCTAAATTGGGACCACAATCACTGATGAGACTTTATGTGCCTGTGGATATTCCATACGTTTTGCACCCAACACTTCTCTTGTCCCGCCCCTAACTCTAAAGTTATAGCAGCAGGAAATACTGCACACTGGTGGGTTGTCTGCCTCAATTAATACTAAGTAGCAATATGCATCTACTATTATACTATACCAAATACTATACATTGTAAATTAGGATCCATAATTTACATCTCAATAGTTTCTTTTCATTAAACAGCCAGGTTATGCTTGAACATATGCTGTTTTGAGTTGATAATTATTGGGAAGAACCACTGTTTCCAGGAGTCAATAACTATTGGGAAGGACCACTGTATCTATCAGTCAATGACTACTGGGCAGGACCACTGTGTCCCAAAGTCAATAACTACGAGGCAGGACTTCGGTGTCCAGGAGTCGATAACTGCTGGGCAAGGCCACTGTGTCCAGGAGTCAATAACTATTGGGTAGGACCACTGTGTCCAGGAGTCCATAATTACTGGGCAGGACCACCATGTCCCACAGTCAATAACTACAAGGCAGGACCACAGTGTACAGGAGCCGATAATTGATGGCAGGACCACTGTGTCTAGGAGTTGAAAAAGATTGGGCAGGACTACAGTGTCCAGGAGTCAATAACTACTGGGAAGGGCCACTGTGTTCAGGAGTTGATAACTGCTTGTCAGGATTGCATATCAGGGGGTGGTAATTACTGGGCAGTGTAGGAAAGTGCCTCTTTTGACATGGTTCCCTCCCACTATTTTTGCCTGGTTTCTGGGGTAATTTTGACTGAAAGTACACTGGGTCCCTGCTAAACAGGGCCCCCGTACCAAATCTATTTCCCTAAAACTGCACAGTTGCTTTTCCCAATTGACAAACCTTTAGTTGCCACAGTAAATCCCCAGTAAATGGTACCCCTGGTACCTAGGGCATGAGGTACTACAGGAAGTTCCCTGAGTGCTGCAGCACAGGTTTTGCCACCCTCAGGGACCCTCTCACCTAAGTGCACCCAGTGCTGCCTCTGCAGACTGCGTGTTGTGGTGCAGACCCAAAATGAACACACAGCATGGCACACAGCCTGTGTGCCCTGTCCAGTAACACTGCATGTAATATATGTAAGTCAACCCTTTGGCAGACCTTCTAGCCATAAAGACAGGGTGCATTATATTACATGTGAGGGCATGCCTGCATGAGAAGATATGCCCATGACATGTCTGTGTCGATTCTCAGACATAGTAAGTGAACAGTGAAGCCGTTTTAAGTACATGTGCTGGACACTGGTCACTACGAGTTCCCCAGATACACTATTGCTTCACTGAAGATAGGGATGTTTGGTATCAAACATCTCATATTAATAAACCTTCACTGAACCCAGTGATGGATTTATAAATACTGCAAAACCTACCAACTCCTAGCATGGGCACTGACTGGTCAAAACCAGTATAGCCAACTTAGACAAAGTTCTTGCCCCTTAAGGTGAGAGCCAGTGCTTTCGGGGGCTCAGAACACAGGCCTGCTCTGGGCAGAGGTGTGACCTCCTCTCCCAGGCAGGATGGACATTCCAGGGCAGGGAGCTTCCATGGCCTTGCCGCCTTTGAAATGCGTCCCAGGCCTCTCCAAATGGTGGAGGAGGTTGCCCTCCAGTTCCAGACCCCACTTTTGGTGGCAGAACTGGCAGGAAAATTAAGTAAATTAGTTGGAGTACACACTTCATGCCAGTCCCACCCCTAAGGGGGACCAGCTGAAGTGGACACTACATTTACAATTCCTCCATCTTGCATGGAAGGAATTGGACCAATAGGGTTAGGGCTATGCCACTTCCCAAATGAAGTGGCCCTTGAAAAGGGTGTAGTCACCCTAAAAGTGAGTAGCCCATTGGCTACCACCTGGCACTCCCTGTAACACCCCTAAATTCAATATTTAGGTGGCACCCCTGAACCCTAGAATCAGATTCTTGCAACCTAAGAAGAACTGGATCCATCAGCAGCAGAGAAGACTGAAGACACCCACTGACTTGGCCCCAGCCCTACCGGCCTGTCTGCAGCCTTCAAAGAAACCTGCACCCAGAAGGTGACTGTCTTGCAGTCCAGCAGTCTCTAAAGCCTTGGGAGTACTGCCTGACTTTGAGAAAAAGACCAAAAACTCCAGTGGAGAGCAGACCTGTCCAGAAGAAACCATCTACAAAGAAGAGGAAGCCTGCCTGAGGAACAGCAACTCCTAACACCAGAAGTGACCACTGCACCTATGCCCCTGGCCCGAGTCCAAGTAGCCCACCCATCCACTGAAGGTTCCCCGGTGCTTTCAACCAAGAGTCCACTAAGCGCTGACCCCAACCGGACTCCTGAGCAACGCCTGCAGTCTAAACCTGAGGGATCCCCTCAACCTGCCTGGTGAGCAGATTCTGATGTCTAAAGACACCCCTGCACCCGGAGTCCCACGGCCTTAGAGACATGAACCGATGGTTTCCTTATGACTACTGGCATCTCAACTTACCTGGGTAGCCGTGGGTTGACCCCACACGGCCCCCTGGCCAGAGACTGCAGCTCATTTCTGAAATCCATCTCATCCATTGAAATACATTGGGTGCCCGACGCAATGTTGGCACTCTGCACCCGGCTGCCCCTGAGCCGCTGAGGGTGTAAGTTTGGTGCTACCTTGTGCCCCCCCCCTTGTACTTACCTCAACTTCAGGAGATTGACCTCTGATCCCGCTTAACTCACCTGATAGCAGCGCTGCATCGGATTCCCCCTTCTCTATTGGATAGCATTGGTGGCCTGACACCGTGTTGGCACTCTGCACCCTGGCGTGCCTGTGCCGCTGAGGGTGTAAGTTTGGTGCTGCCCCCCCAGTGCTCATCTCAACCCCCGGAGACCAACCTGTACCACCGCTGGTACTTACCTGTGAGCTTCATGTCAAACCAGCCTCCATTGACTAACATTGGCACAACCCTCCCATTAAACTCTGCACCCAGCCGCCCCTGTGCCACTGTGGGTGCACCTTGGATACCAACCTGAACCTTGCCCGGTGCTAGTCTAAACCCTGAAGACTGGGACCGTAAGTCACGTACTTACCTTGTAAACTACATCTTTATTTCCCTCTATAGGTTAACATTGAAGACTCTGAAAATTGCACTGTCGATTTTTGAAACAGCAAAGTATTTTTAATTTGAAAACTGCTTACCTTATAACAAAGTTCTTTGGTTGAAAGCATATATAAAAGCAACTGTTATCTTTCTAAATTGGTCTCGGGTTTATTCTTTGTGTTGTGTCTCATTTATTGCTGTGTGTACAACAAATGCTTAACACGACTCCTTGATAAGCCTAGCTGCTCACCCACACTACCACAAATAGAGCTCTAGACCTATCTGTTTCTGCCTCTGCACATCTTTGGGGATCCCCTGGACTCTCTGCACAGTGTGCTTCATTTTAGAGCAATATATAGAGAGCCAGTGTCCTACAGGCAGGACCACTGTGTCTAGGTGTCAATAACTATTCAGCAGGACCGTTGTGTCCAGGAGTAGATAACTACTAGGCAGGATTACTGTGAGCAGGAGTAGATGTCTATTATGCAGGACCACCGGTTCCAAAGTCAGTAATTACAAAGCAGGACCACCGTGTCTGGGAGTCGATAACTACTGAGTTGGACCACTGGGTCCAGGAGTCAATAATAACTGGGTAGGACCACCATGGCTAGGAGTCAATAACTACTGAGCCGGACCCTCATGTCCATGATTTCATACCTACTGGGCAGGACCACCATGGCTGGAAGCGTATGTGCATCCCCTTCCTCGGTATGAGCCAGCTCGCTTTTTCTGCTCTCCACTACCTTCATCCCTCCCCTCTACTCCCTTGTTCTTGACTTTGGTCTCATCGTTCCTTTTCCTCTTACTTTTCACTGAGTTGCAAAGCTGGCAGGTGCCATATACAAAAAATCAAAGCCCGTAAATAAAGAGACTTCAGAGTACACAGTTAGCATCCAGAGACAGAGTGGACCTGCATCCGAGACACACCAGGTCACAGCCATAGGCCGCCTCATGAACACAGTACTCTCTCTGAAGTGGTTAATATAGGCAGATTTCTCTCAGCTGAGAACTGGATAAAAGACTGCATAAAGAATAGTGCACACATGAACCACCACAGAAATCATAACTCAATCATGTTGTGTGCCCCACGCGCCACACTAATCAATCATATGGGGCCATGAGGGTAGCAATCACAGGACACAGAAGTGGGTAACACTGACCTTTGGCGCAAAGCCTCAGGCACCTTTATTTCTATATACCATGCTCTACGGCCACAGGCAGGGGGAACACCTGGTCTCATCATGAAGGTCTCCCCTCACTGGTGGAATATCCCACAACATAACATTCCTCCTATACCCACAACAGACTGAAAATACAAATCTCAACACATAGAAGGCAAAGAAGAATGAGGAAAAATAAAAGCAAAAATAAAGCAAAGGAAACAAAACAAAATAAAGCCCATAGCCATGGGCTAGGCTTGCTGTGTCTTCACTTGGTAGGGACAGCATTACTGATCCTGGTTGCTCGGAATGTTGCCAGGGACCTCAGGCATTCTCACATTAGGACAAAGACTCTCATGCTGCTAGAAGGCTGGGGGTGGGGTCGCAAATGATACCTCCCGGAGCTGTCTCTCAGAGAGATGCTCTCTTCTGACGATGCTGGACTGCTCACTATGGATGATCTCTCACTCTTGTTTCTCCTGAGGGCCACAGACAGGTCAGTGATCTGGTATGGCTCTCTTTCTGGCATGGCATGCAAGACATCATTCTCAGTAGGTCCAGTGAAGATTTCATCATCCTCCTGGCTCTCAGCATACTCGGGGGGTATCGGGCCTTTCGTTGGCAGAGGTCCCGTACTCCCAGCCTTCAGACTGGTAGTGCTTGAAAAACGAGATGTTCCTGGTTATGGACTCCTCTACACATGTTGAAGTGATCATGGTGTTGCGTACCTTCGCTACTATCCATGGCACTGGTTCAAAACGGCAGCTTGAACTCCCCCCTTACCTCCCCTCCGGAGGCATCAGTTCCTGACTAGTACCCGGTTCTTCGGGCGTGTCTTTTCCTTGACATGTGGTCATTGTTGGCATTGCCTTGGTGTAGCCTCGGCTGCATGTTCCTGCAGGGTGGGGGAGGGTCTTGTGGTGCAGAATTGTGTCACTGAGCATATGGTTTAAGCACAGGGCACTTGGCGGTACCTTAGTGGTGGTATGGGGCATAGGCCAGTACTCCCTCAATAATGCGTACAAGGCACAGTCTGTGTTCTGCCCCTTGGCCACAGCAATACTCAGGACTTTGTTTAGAATCCTCATAAACCGTTCAGCCTCACCAGTCTCCTTCGGCCAGCATGGCGTGATCTTGAGGTGATGGATGCCCTGGGAGACCAGGTATTCTGCAAAGTCCTGACTCAAAAACGGTGACCCGTTACCCATCCTGAGTTCCTGGATGGGGCCATGCGTAGCCATGATCTTCTTGAAGCACGAATAGTCTGTTCCACAGTGGTTACGTCTAGAATCTCCACATCTGGATATTTGGAGAAGTCATCAATGACGACTATTATATGTCGTCCATCGGGCTCAGTGATGACGGGAGCTAGGGATTCACTTGGGGCACTGGCCTGACAGAGCTGGTAGTGTTGCATGACTCTCTGCACATGTTGGTCCAGCCCCGGGGTTCACACCTTGCAACAGAGTCTTGCCTTGGTCTTAATGACTCCCGGGTGTGCCAAGTGGGTGAGGTCGATGACTCTTCCTAGTAGTGACATGGGGACTACTAGCCTCAGACCTCACAGCAGGCACCCCTCCGGTGATACAGCTAATTCTTGCCTGACATGGTGAAGGGCTGACAGTGTACGGTACACCTGTTCTGTCCTTCTCGACAGGTTGTGTGACATGATGTGCCATCTTCCCGTTGTGACACCCGATATAGCCAGCTGAAGACATTCATCAGCTTTCGTGGCAGCTTTGATCTCTTCCATCGACACCGGTAGCGGACATTTATGCTCAACCACCAGCTGGATGTATTCCTCCATGGCATTCTTCTCAGCTTCCTCTTGGGATGTGGCTGGCCTGGTGTACTGTGAAAGGTAATCCGTGGGGGTTTTAGGCCCCTGGTCGATAGGCTACCATGAATTGATATTCCTGCAATTGGAAAATCCACTTTTTGTTCCTTGGAGGTAGTAATCAGAGGACGCAGGAGTGGGTAACACTGACCTTTGGCGCAAAGTCTCAGGCACCTTAATTTCCTCACCCCTGGCATCAGGAGCGTACTATCCTCTGCAGCCATGCACAGGGGAAACACCTGGTCTCACCACAAAGGTCTCCCCTCACCGGTGGACTATCCCACAACATAACAAATCACTTTACAAGAGACGATCGAGAAAATGCTGCCTACCCTTCCATCAAATTGAATGATATCTTGAGACTGCCCCGGATCCTTCATTTTTTATGGATAGATGAATTAGCTTCTTTTGATTATCATGGTGTGCAAGATTGTGTAATTTTCCCCAAAAAAAATTACACGAAATGTTGGAAAATTGTTCAAAATAGCACATAACTTACACATAATGCATTTTACAGGATCTTGAGTGAAATTTGAACAGGGCATAACTCAAGTTAAAAACATTGCTTGAGATATACACACGTGGGCGCTAACAAAATGTCTGGACGTCAGTTAGGGGTCACCAGGGGTTGCAGCTGCTGCCCTTACGACCCCTGGCCTCAGCGGTGGCAAATTTAGTGCCAGGAACACTGGGGCAGCTCGTCCCTATGGACGTCAGTTGGGGCTTTGCTCGCATTGTTTTGTGTCAATTTGTATTACACTAACAGTGAATAATGATATATTATTCACTATTAGTGTAATACAAATGGAATACGATTAGCTGAAATATGTCCTTCCATGGCAGCTGAAGTAAGTAAAATAATGCTTTTAAATGTATGTTGTGTGCGTGCTTGCGGGTGAGAGTGTGTTTATATGAGAGAGAATGCATGAAAGTGCGAATTTGTGAGTGTGTCTGTAAGAATGTGTGTATGAATAAATGTGGAGGTCAAAGGGCGCGTGATGTCACTTCTGCTCTCCCTGGCATTCTGTGCTCTCGTGCCACATATTTTACTTGAACCAGTCTCCTGCGAGATACTTTCTGCTAAACCCACTCCTCTGCAGGAAAAAAAATTAAGTATTTTCACGCTTATGTGATTTCCTACATTTCGCATTATTTGCATAGCTTGAAATTTGCAAAACTTGAAATTGCCTAAATTACAAAATTACCTGACAGTACTTGAGAATTTTGCACAGCCCTTGAATGCATCACCTTGCAGAATGAGGATAAACCGCAAAAGTAAATTTGGATAATATTCTGAACAACTGATTTGAAAGGAAAATTCAATGGCATTTCAATGCCAACATTATTTGTTAATTCCCTAGATACATTTATGACAGGCTTTATGGTGAAGAATGAACCAATATGTTTTTATTTTTTATTACATGTAAAAAACAAAGATTAAAGTGATGTTATAGTTAGGTTTGGTAATAAGATCCTAACATATCTTGCCCAATCTTCTATAAGCAATTAACTGATAATGAACATAACCTTTGCCAATGTGCAGGGCATTGCATATCTGTCAACTCAACAAAATCTGGTAAATGGCACCCGTTTTATACAAATTTTAATCTGTTTAACAAACAAAATGACTCTATAGACTTCAGTGGAATCACCCATTTAAAAAAAAGAAAACGTCAACAGCCTCCAAGAAAGTATTTATATTCTTCTCACCTTAATGGGATTAGTCTCTTAAACACACTCGACAGACCCAGTTGACAGTATGCTTTGGCTACTCATAAGGCAGCTTCATCAATCCTGTGTAGTATGATCGCATACTCTACACACACTGCTAGATGAGCAGAATAGTGTCCAATACTAGAGTTTACAATCACATCATGAACTGAAACATGTCTGAGTTGGTCACCCTTGCACTGTAGATTCCTGAGCAACTCAGCATCCACATGGAAGTGCTACAGTTAAACACTCTTGCCTTATAAATCTTGCCTTTACATATAATTTGTCTATAGCAGTCTACGACAACAGTTTGATTTTAACATATGCCCAGACATCCTCAGGTAGATAACCTGTTGTAAATAGAAGCAATGGCTTTCTAGACAGATTTCTGGCAACACGCTTTGCCTTCAAGGTAGAACCTACTTGGAAGTGTGTCCCTCAAAAACAACACAATGTGCATTTAGCCTTTATCTTGTTTAGGAAGCTGTATAGATTGCATACAAACCCTCACTGGTGAGTAAACCGTGCACTATATAACTTTAAACATACACAGGTACACTTGATGCAAGGTGTACCCAATGTCCATTCTATGCACCAACATTTAGACACACAGTAATCTTACTCTGTATTTGACTGTAGTCCCTTTACTACCAATTATTTTTTTCCAAAATGATGTAAGGCTTCATGGAATAATGTTAACAAGAGGCTCATGGATGATGTCATCAGTGACATCATCAACAATGTGATTTGAGATATCGTTAGTGATGTCATCAACAATGCCATTTAACAAATCATGAGTGGTTGTAATACGTGAGGTTATAAGCATAACATGAAAGAGATGCAAGCCATAGCTCATTGAACTGTAACGAGTGGATTTCAGTGGTTTTTAGTAGGGGTGTGTGGAACTACGTAATTTGCTTTTGTGTAATATGTGAAAAGTCAGGAAAATTATGTGATATTACACATAATTACATTAAATATAACTCCACTGATTAGTGCTATAGTCAGATCCACTGTATTTATGCGGCAGGATAGGGCCAAATTATGCATTAGGATTGAGTAAATTTTGCAGCAAGAAAAGGCAAATTATGCGGCATAATGTGACACATTTTGTAACAGTATTAATGCATTATTTCTTCATTTTTAAATATGGTCTGGGCATTGCTTGAACTCCATTAGTACCAATTTAACACTCAAAGTAGCAATAAGCTATAGAAGGGTGACAGGTCCAGTATTGCAAACAACCCGGGCGGCAAGACTTGCTGCTGCATATTTATTAACTTTTGAATCGTGTGAGCTAGAAATAATTATTTTAGTAAAATCTGCAGATTACGCAGCACATAATGGATTATGGGGGTTATTACAACTTTGGAGGAGGTGTTAACACGTCCCAAAAGTGACGGTAAAGTGACGGATATACCACCAGCCGTATTACGAGTCCATTATATCCTATGGAACTCGTAATACGGCTGGTGGTATATCCGTCACATTTGGGACGGATTAACACCTCCTCCAAAGTTGTAATAACCCCCTATGTGTTAAATGCGGCAAATCCATAATTATGCGAAAATCGTCGTGGCCGCTCAATTGCATAATTCCAGTGGCCCGCGCTATAGTTTAGCTCGAATTGTGTCCTGGCATAAATTTTTTGATGCCAGGACCCATTTTGCAGTAAAAAAAATAGTAAGAAAAACACAATAGGTCTGAACAACATTTGCTTGTGTTCTGTCAGTTTGCATTATTCCATGATGCTCACAGTAAAATGTTGCCGCGAATGGCATGTAATTACTGGACTTGGCATAATGGAATAGTTTCCAGAATTTCATATAATAAGGAGAATACGAAATCTCCAAAATTATGCAAATTACCTCTGTGTAATTTAAATTTCACGCAGACCTAGCTTTTAGGTTTTATTTAATAACCATAACTGCATTTAAGGTGTGTTTTTTGAATACATTTATTTTTCTAATAACACATGTTAGCATCTTATTACCAAACCTAAATATAACGTCACTTTAACCTTTGTTTCTTTTATTGAATTTATGTGTTTTTATGGTCATATTCTAAGTTGATATTTTTTAGACCTGTTCTCTGTTTATGCCTAACTTCTAACCTGGGTCTGCAACCAACGCTCTACTGGTGGGCAGCCCCGGACTGCACATAACCACAGCTCATCCCCTGCTGTACACTGACTTCAGCAGGAGGTTGGCTACTGAGCCTGGCCAGAGACCAAGCCCTTCGTCCAGCCTTTGCGGGCTGCCAGCCCTGCTCTTCACAGCCAAAGGCCATGTGCAGATCACCCAGCCGCCGACCAGGCCCTGTGGTCAACTCTTTGCGGGTGTACAACCCCACTGTGCAGGGCCTGTACGATGGAGGTTGGCCGCAGAGTCTGGTAAATGACCAGGGCTTTCTAGCTTTTTAAAATATATATATATTTTAGCATCCTTGGATCATTCTCATATTCTTAAATGGAAGGCCTTGCTGGGATCCACAAATCCAGGCAATGAATTAGTGGATCCCATGACAAAATGTGCTTAAAAAAAATATTAAACACAGAGAGGGTCACATGGATCCAGGCCTGGGGGTCAGAGTGTGCTCCCCATGCCTCTTTATGTGCTATTTCATTTTAGTTTTCAGGACTTGGGGGCTGACTTCCTGAGTACTGTAATGACAGCTGTAAAATTTTCGTTTGGTGTTGTGACCAGCCAAACAGATTCTATTGGATGTGCAGATCTTCCTCAGCGATCTTAGATCTGAAATGACAGATTGGAGCAAAAGCTCCCTTAGCAAACAGGATTTCTTTATTTTTTAACTTTTGGAAAAGCAGATCCTCCAACAATCAAATGGTCAAGACATCTCTATCTCTTTACTCCCTTTATGCGCACCCCAGCACATTTTTAAAAGCATATTTCTTGAAAACTACTGAATGGATTTACACCAAACCAAGCAAAGGCACTTCCTACAGTAAAGGTTGTCCTCCTCAAATTTGCGGTGATTACATTCAGCCGTTTCTCTATTGAAGAGAAAAACTTCCGATGTGAATTAACATGGAAAACCAAACTTATGGGACCCTATTTTTCTTTGCCCCACTTGTTGCAGATATTTCCACAAAGAAGCCAAAAAGGATTAACCTAATTACTGGAAACGTTTATGCAGATATGCTAAGCTGCACTAAAGATATTAGGAAAACAAAAAATCCTTTCCTATAGAAACTCAAACCTAACTATAACTACTTTGGCACTATCACTGACAGTGTAATGTACACACACACACATATATATATATATATATATATATATATATATATATAGAGAGAGAGAGAGAGAGAATGCATAAGTGATAACTGAATACATGTGATCCAATATCTCAATCAATAAACCAAGAGGCCAAAGATTGAGTTGTTTGTAAATGTCACCGAAACCACATGATGACAATAAAGGACTACTTTACATATCACAAATAAGGTTAAGACTGACATCATGAATGACATCCCTGTGAACCACCAAGGCAGTGTAACTCTGTACTTCCAATAGCCAACCTTTATCTCAGCAACTGTTTTTAGGGCTGGCCTTTGAGACAGCTTTATATGTCTCGCCAGACTATTGTTTTCCATAAAATCTGATCTAATATGTATACAGAAGGACTTTTGGGTATCAGATTTCATCCATTGTTCAATTCAAGTGTCATTCACAATTTGCTTCCATTAAACACAGCATGGTGGCATTGGCCAACCTACTTTTCACATTGGCTTCCTTCACTCTTAGTGACTGTAAAAAGCCTGAAGACATCGTTCATATCCACCTAAAAAATCCTTTCTCTTCAGTGGGAAAGCTGGTTCGAAGTGTTCTTTTTTATTGTGTTTACGTTTTATATTACCTGTAAATAACAGCTATTAATTGACCTGCACTTCAGGTGCACAGTTAAAAAGTAATTTATTTTCTCTGTGTTTTTTAACTTAGTTTTTGTAAAGTTTTTAGATGAAACTGTAGCATTGCAGCTGGCTGTGATTTATGTGCTTTGCCAGGTAGGGATTTATTCTTGCATCCTCACACATAATAATTATCAAATGCATGGCATGACCAAAAGAGTTGTTATTTAAAAAACATCACTAGCAAAACAGCCACATATGCAAAATGTGTTATTGCAAGCCACATTTATGGTGGCCATGTTTGGGTGGCAACATATTAAAATGTTATTTTTGTGACACATGCTTGCAATAAAAAATGAAGAAAAATGTAACCATGGAACTAACGTGCCAAAGACAGACTTGCTAGCTTTGCCAATTCTAGTTTATTTCAGAAATAGGACAACAATCAACCACTGAACCAAGAAGCTCATCAAACATGTACAAATGTGCCTTTCCATAATACTGTTCCTGGTGAGTAGTAGGGGCAGACTACAGTGTGGGTTTTACAGTTTTAGTTGCCTTAAAGTAACTCGCTCTTTGGACAACCCATAACCCAGCAGCTCTGAAGAAAGAAAAGAAAATCTCCCACCCACTAGAGCCACCCCTGACCTAATTGCCTGAGGCATCTTTGAACATATTCATTAAAATACCTTCCCATGTCCCATATCTACCTGTCTGGTGCCACAAGTGACCTCCAGGGCTCCAGGAGATGCCCATGGCAGGTGGCCCCGGGTAGGAGAGAGACACAAAGGGGGTTCTGTAGGCCTCTGAGGCCTCCCCATCCTAGGGTATGACTAAGCTAGTGCACTTGGGCTAGTTTGAGGGATGTCCCCTGACAGTCAGACATGGTTTCTGCGGTTTTCAAAGATGAGGTTTTCTTTTCCAGGACCTCAGAAGGTGGCGTGGTGGGGGAGATGGAAGGCTATTTTGTACAGTTCTACTTTAAGACATATTTTCAAAAACATTATAAGTGTGATAATCTCTTAAAGTACAGAATCAAAACAAACTGGTTCAATTGGTCAGCAACGTCCTGGCGTCATCATGTTAAATTTAAAAATCTCAGGGTGTGCAATATCACAGCCGCTCCAGCTCTGCTTCAGTTCCTCCTTCTATTGGTAAATCCACAAGAACAAATATTGGCCTATTTTGAATTTCCAGAATAGAGTGAATTTTTGTATTGTAGCCTAGAAAGTAGCAGTACTAGTATTTCCACATATTTTAAACAAAACCATATGCTGTCTGCAGATGTTTTTAGGCTGCATGTGTGTTTTTTCCAGAAATTGTGTGCGCTGAGGTAAGCCGGACATAATACTGATGCTCAGTGTAATTTTCAGACATGGCTGACTCCCCGTTAGGACAATGCTAGACAGTCAGCTAAGGTGCTGCAGTAAGGGGGCGCCAGAGTAAGCCCAGATGTGTCACATATGGCTCAATTTTCAAGAGAGTGGACACCCAAATGTCACTTTACCTAGGTTGTGCAAACTTCCTGCAACCGGTCCTTTTATAAAAACATGAACAGTGCTGTTTGTTAGAGGTCTGACTGAGAGTAATGACAGTCACTTAGTACAGGTTTTCAGCATCTTGACAATACTGTGGGTACACTCATTCTTAGTGCAATTAGGATGAAACATCCTGGGTGAGATACATTACAAGTCTGGACCGTTCTTGTGCTCCGATGTCTCAAGAATTATTGGGGTAGATGATATGTGATGTGTACTGACTCAACTGAATAATATTGCAAAACATTTCCATCCGTTGAAATATCTTTACCCCAAAATTCCAGATGGAATACAACGGTGTTCATCATTATCTACTGTGACGAGTCTCGGAAAATAAAAATGGGGTAGAACTTCTCTCTCCTATATCCATGAATCACCTTACAGCATGTTAGCTTTAAAGAACTGAAGTCAATGTCTATGCAGCAGAGGCATTTAGAACATGCTCCGAGTGTTCCTGTGGGTCTTGGGCACCAAGTCTAAGCTCTTTCCAATTTGCTAAAAATTGTGCTTTCTCCATGGAAAAATTATATCCACCAGGCTCTGCTCACTCAGATCCAGAGGCACTAATCAGCCACATACAACAGCCTAGGAGTTTGACAAGTTAGGTTGTTCCTGTATTTTTATGGGAAACATGTCTACAAAGTTGTGCGTACAGGGATTGCGACACTTCAATAGATGCATGTTGTACATGAACCCTTAAGAAGATCCATTGTCCTCGATGAATGAAGTTCCACACTCAGGTCCTCAGGTTGTTCCACATTTTCCAATCAGGGGAGATGGAGTGGGTGCAGACTTGATGCCAGGAACACGATGCTGACTTGTTTTATCAGTGAAAAGACATTGACACAACCCTAGAACAGATGTCAAAAATAGACAGATCAATATCACAATTCCTCACAATTTTTCCTCACACAACATTTTGGGTGTATCATATATTACTAATTACTGCCATAAACTTTGAATTTTCTATATCAGAATATTGTTCACAAAAATATTATCTGACAAGAATAATAAATATCTCACAGAAATACTGTGTCATAAATATCTTTAACAAAAATATTGCCTACTGGTTGTAGATTTTAGGTGATATATTTTTTTTGTAAACTACATTTAGGACAACATAATTTCCTCAAACTATAGTTTGGCTCTGCTGTGCCGCAGGATACAAGGTGTACCTCAGTGATGATGCCTGAAAAGGCCGGATCTGGTCTGGGGTTGCTCGTGTTCCCTTCTGGAAGGGGCTTCGTCTGGCAGTGGAGGGTGGACTGCTCCCATGAGTAGCAGGGTCAATACTGATTTCTAGAGTCTACAGTAGGTGAAAAATGATTGGTTGGAATGCATCTGGAGCAATGGCCAATGGTTTAGACTTTTTTGCTAGCATTTTTCCCATCACCTTTTCTGTGTATGAGTTACTGGTACCACACCTTTCGCAATCCGAGCATTGAACCAAAGGTAGTAATTCTGACAGCACTCTGGGTCATTCTGCATTTCTGCTCAGAGCTGGCCCACAAAAATGATGATGGGCATCTGAAAATCCTTTATTATGCATTACAACGGCTCGACTAATAGTATGGCACTGTCCAAAAATCCTTCAATTCTAATTTGAGTGCAATTCTGACTTACCTTTTGCTAGTTTTGCTAGTTTGCTAGTTTCTAGGTCCATCTGTTTTAAAGGTAGGATAGTCTGACTTCCTGCTGGTGCCTGGGACTATTTGGAAGGAATGTAGAAGTGCCAATGAAAGGGTGGTAAAACGTGGGCACTGCAGAAGTGTAAGGTAAGCCTTTGCATGTACTGCCAAATCTTCAAATCTACTAGCCATCAATATTGGTTTGGATCCAGGCAGGAGACCCAACAGGCATGTCTCGTCATAAATGACTGAAAGCTTTTTTTTTGTCCTGAAGATGGTCTCATATACTTGCAACATCTGAAACCTGGCTTTAGATATATTCACATGTATGGCTGGAGGATTTGCATTGCATATGTAACCACATGCATGGTGCATGTATGTGGAACAGCCCTCATACTTAAGTCCCTATCTGTGTTGGCAGACACTGAGATGTGTACTGTGTCACCCATTTCAAATAGCTATTTAGTCTGTTAGGTACCTGAGTTTTGCTTACCTACAAGTAGGCCATTTCCATATTGTCCAACCTGGAATCGCCTGACCAGGCCAAACTGGAAATACCTGACGTGGAAACCAGATGACTGGAGACCGAAATGTTGATGTACTGACCACCACAACTATAAAATCTGAAGGGCACAGAAATGTTTTTCCTCAAAGAAGTGATTCCTAAATTATAAGGAGGACTGTTTAATTAGGTGGTCCCTGTGTTGCTTTGGATCACTATGGACTTCAAAGTTTTATTTTTGTGATCTATCTTGGTGATCTGTTGTTGGCAACAGGAAAGTATGATTTGCTTATGACCTTTCGTTTACCTGCAGATTGGAATGAATGAACTGTATTTGATGTTCACATGTATAGACGTTGACATAATCTATTGTTGATTTGCTATTCATTGCATATTGTAGAAAGGGGAGCTGGTGCATTCTTAACTGCGCCTTCGTAAACAAACTATTAAGCAGACATTTTCTTCTTCAGGAGATTCCCTGGTGTACAGGAGTAAATTGTGAGTCCTCCAGCTAGAAAAGCCAACAAAGAGTACAAGATGTAAGAGTGTTACACAGACATGTATGAATATCTAACTTTCAAGTGGGTAGTGGGCAGCAGGTATGGGCTGATGAAAGTAGTTAAGCAGGGTTATACCTGGTTTCACCATAGACTGGGGGCCCATTACAGTATTGATAGAATATGTGTTAAATTTAGAATGTAACTATATGTGTATTTGATAGAAACTATGGGGCTTATTTACAAGGAGCTTGCTCCGCTGCTGCATCATTTTGTGTTGACGCATCAGCGGTGCACTCTTAGCTCCATATTTACAAAGTGACATTAGAGGCCTCTAGTGTCACTTTTACCTCCCATGCGTCAGTTTTTCCTAGTGCAAGATCCGGCTGCGTCAGGCAATGACAATAATATGAAAGGTAGGCGTTCTCGCTTTAAAAAAACAAGCAGAACTGACAGCGCCATATTTACAAGGATTTAAAAAAATGACACTCCTTTGGCAGAAGTCGCACAGAGTCTCCAATGCATCAAAAAATTAACGCCTTGTAAGACCAGGCATAAAAAGTATGCATTGGCACTGGTATATTAGGAGAGCATACCTAAATCACTCAGGCACGCTCTAGGATACCATGGATCTACTCCTACTGCAGCTTGGAGCCCCAAGACGACCATCACCTCCACCATCACCACCACTATCACAACCACCTGCACCATGGAGGCAGTGCAGGAGAAGGGAGCATATCTATCAACAGTGTATGTCACTAATTGGACTCAGGGAGGAAGAGGTAATTACCCATTACCATCTGAGAAGGGAGTAGCATACCATACCGTACCATAGTACGGCTGCTACACCTGATTGCACCAAGACTCCAGGCTATAGTGGACAGGGTTACCAACATCCCTCCACACACAAAACTTCTGCTGGCCTCGGGGTGCCTCCAGACAACAGCAGCAAGAGTGGGCGGAATCTCTCAGCCATCATTCTCCCCATTCCTCCCCTCTGTCCTGGGTGCCATCATCTGTCTGACACCCTGCTACAGCGTCTTCTCCAACACCCAGCAACAGCATCAGGAGATCAAACAAGGATTTTATGCCATTGCTGGGTTCCCACATGTGCTGGGTGACATGGACTGCATGCACATGCAATTGGTTCCTCCTGCTGCAACTGCCCATCTCTTCCATAAGAGGAAACACACCCACTCCATCAAAGTCCAGGCCACTGTCGACCATTTTGGGTTATTTACAAATGTGCTGGCAAAATACCCCGGCAGTGTGCACGATGAGTACATAATCCAGCACTCAGTCATGAACAAGCGATTCCAGGTTGGACAATATGGAAATGGCCTACTTGTAGGTAAGCAAAACTCAGGTACCTAACAGAGCAACTATCTATTTGAAATGGGTGACACAGTACACATCTCAGTGTCTGCCAACACAGGTAGGGACAAAGGTTATTGTCTTCAGCTGTGGGTGATGAATACTCCTATAGACCCACATACAGAAGCCCAGTGGAGCTTTCATCATGCTCTAAGCAGGACCTGGTCCCCCTAAAGAGGACTTTCAAAGTCCTCAAGTACTGCTTCAGGAGCCAGGATATGTCTGGGGGCCGATTACTCTACTTGCCACCAGTGGTTTGCAAAATGTAGCTAGTGTGCTGCATATTACATAACATTTGTGTATCGATAGATGACAATGAGGAGCACAAAGTTCCTGACGATGAGGCTAAGGAAAATGAGGAGCAAACTCAAAATTTCCAATTAGTAGCAGCAACACGGCGGAGAAACCATACTCTACAAAATTTAGTCACAAATGCTTGAATGAGTTTCATATTGTCACACAATTATGACTACATGAATTGGTGTACCGATGTGAAAATAAACATATAAGCACTACCATTGTGTAAACAAGTTTACTTCATAGTCACAATAAACATCTGAGCACTCACATCACATTTGCTAGTAATCGTCACACAGAAAACATGTAGCTATGTGTGACAAACGCACTGTACAACATCTGGTACATCTGAAATGGTATGCATGGCAACAACCTGGAAAAAATAGTCCACCTCTGCTAAACACAATGAACATGGTGTCCTAACATAGAAAGTGTGCAATTACTGTGTGTGTCTCTAGTACAGCTAGCCATTTGTACAGCCTCATACTTGTGGAGGATAGTAGAGTTCACTCATAGTATGATGACTGTGAAATGACCCACATAGTATGTTCATGGAAACACAGTCCAATCCATATAGTCTACCTACGCAACATACAAATCTGCAACCACATATCAAATCCATTAGGAGACCTCATATTACACATACAAATGCTAAATACTAAACCTTGCCAGTGTAAGAGTGTCTACCTATTACCAATGTGCTCACATTTGCTCCACTAGGCCATGAAGCCAATGGAAACAGAAGTGATATTGGCTACCATCTTTGTGTGTTGCACTCAGATTACAAACGATGGCTTCACCCTTATGAGTTCAGTCTGGGTGCAAATATGAGAACACACCACTAAAATGCTGCGTATGAAACAATTGTCTGTTACAAAGCACAAAAAGCAAGGTTCATCCACCCAAACTTCCAGGCAATGATGCACCTCAAGATATGTTGTTTTGATGTGGCTGTACATGTGCAGGTGAACATCATGTCTGAATGCATACCTATCACCCAACTTTAAGTATTCACACAATATAGACACATAGGGGGTCCTTCCGACCTTGGCGGTCCATGACCGCCAGTGCCGGGGACCGTGGAAGCACCGCCAACAGGCTGGCGGTGCTTCCCGGCCAATTCTGACTGCGGCGGTAAAGCCGCGGTCAGAAAAGGGGAACCGGCGGTTTCCCGCCGGTTTTCCCCTGGCCAAAGGAATCCTCCATAGTGGCGCTGCAAGCAGCGCCGCCATGGGTATTCCGACCCCCTTCCCGCCAGCCTGTTCCTGGCGGTTTACACCGCCAGGAAGAGGCTGGCGGGAACGGGTGTTGTGGGGCCCCTGGGGGCCCCTGCACTGCCCATGCCACTGGGCAGGGCAGTGCAGGGGCCCCCTAACAGGGCCCCATAAAGATTTTCAGTGTCTGCTTGGCAGACACTGAAAATCGTGACGGGTGCCACTGCACCCGTCGCACCGCAGCAAATCCGCCGGCTCCATTCGGAGCCGGCTTCATCTTTGCTGGGGCTTTCCCGCTGGGCCGGCGGCCGATCTTTTGCAGATCGCCCGCCGGCCCAGCGGGAAAGTTGGAATGTCCCCCGCGGTCATCTGACAGCGGGGCGGTGTTTGGGCGGTTTCCGCCCGGCGGGCGGTGCCCGCCGCCCGCCGGGGTCGGAATGACCCCCAAAGTGTGATGGGTGTCAATGGTCAACATATATATGATTGTACTACACCTGACGGGTTGTGGCTAGACAAGCTGACTTCGTGATCCACAAACTTGAAAGTGAGCCTGAGACGGAAGAGAAGGAGTTGTTGCAATGTGAATGTGCATTACATATGCTCCAAAATACCAGCCCATACAGCCGATGCTTGTGTGGTCTAACATGTTATGGTGTGTGTTTCGTAAGGCTTTCTGTTAACCGTTGGTATGCACATATCAACATGGGTCATTAATACTACCACACATACGGAGCCAGTTTGTCACCTGTATGCGACTTACACAATAGAGTGGTTGAAACAAACAATGTTGGTCACCCCCTGAGTGGGTACACTGCAACCCTAGGGCAATCTAGAATGGCAAGTCATACAGATATGAGCCTAGGTACCACAGACCGGTGACAGTGGTGTCACCCCACTATCGGCCCATCCAGTGGTACAACCCTCTCCATATTATCCCTGAAGCTGTGCAAAGCCTAGCCATGTGGATCATCCTGTACTCATAACTATGGAGTAAATTAACACACCCCAAGAGGCTCACAGGTGTTACCCAGTGTAATGGGTATATCGCAAGAACCTTGTTGGTGCATTATTGCTGAACAACCCCTATGGGTTATCTGGATGACTCATGTAAAATGTGGATGCCAACATGGGCCTGTATAAAAGGCCCAACAGTCCATCCAATCTTCTGTCAATTGGCATAGATTGGCAGAAGACTGCGCTGTCTTAGATGTGGGTGTGCTGATCCCATGCCAGAGCAAGTATGCAGCTTCCTTGGGGGTACCTCAAGCAATGTAATCAGGTGCCAATACATAGTTGGTATATGGGGCAACTCTTGTAAGGTGTGCCATTGCACTCACAGAGGGATTGATCCCTATGCATAGTATGATCCTAGTAATGCATGCACTCACATATGTACACTGTCAACACACACTACACACATGCAAAGACAGGAAGCAGGTAACCCCAACTATTCACAGTCAACACAACAATCTCTGTAACTGTTTACATGCATTGCACATCACATCATACGTACATAAAAATACACATTTGTACCATTGCATCAAAAAAGAAAAGACAGATGAGTCCAATGTGTGTTTTTACAGTCATCGTGTCATCCAAAAATTATGCATCCCATCCTATACGTCTGAATTACAATATTGCGCCTTGACAGGCCTTGTTTGGAATCCACCCTTTGACTTGAAGCATCAAAAAAATCGATGCATCAGCTTAAAACATGATGCAATCCACACTTTCACTTGAAGCATAAAAAAAATGCATTTTAGCTTAAAACATGATGCATCCGCCCAGGAAGTGATGCAATGGATTTCCCATGCTGCAAACCAGGAACTGTGAAGTTACTTTCATTTTCTCTTTATTTCACAGTCCATTTGTCTGTGCTTGAGAGACGTTGTGTTGTGGTGTTGCTGAAGAGAGGAGTGGTGTTCTTGGAGTCTGTTGTGCTGTTTGCTGTCCCTGTGGTGGCCCTAACATTTACATTGTCCTTTGTATTTGTATTTTGTATTGTACTGTGTTTTATTGGGTGTATGTCTTAGGGGTATTACTGTTGTTAGGGGTAGATTTGAGTATCTGGGGTTTTTGGTTGTGCAGAGTGTGTTTGGGGGGGAGATGTTGGGGAAGGGAAGGGCGAAAACAAAGAATCCCCAGGAGTTGGGTGAGTTCCTGTGGTTCATAACCCACTACTGCCCAATATGATGGCAAGGGAGGCAGGGTCGCCTAGGATTACAGGACTGAGGCATGGAAGATAAGTTCGGAGAAGGTCTGCGTCCATGTGCAGAGAATGTTCGGGGTAGAGCGGACAACCTATCAACTCAAGCATCGCTGGGTGGATGTAATAAGCCGGGAACGTGACCTCATGGAATACCCTGGAATTAAAGTTGGTGAAACTGCTGGTAAGTACACATGGTTTGTGATTTATTCTTTGAATCTCATTTGCCTATAGATGTTTTGTGCCATAGTGCCAGTGGGTCATATATGTCAGGGTACAAATTCCATGCCCCCACAAAACATGCCACAGATCCTTTAAAATACTGGGCTGTCATGCTCTCACACTGACCAGTGGCCCTATCAAACCTACTTAACACATTCTCTGTTTCCACCATGGTGCACGTTAACAGATGTGCTGTGTGCAAGCTGACGAAGTGTGCACATTTCTATTTGATGGCTTGCCTCAAGGACATTTGCTAACTTGTGCTGCCCTGGGGTATGTGATTTTTCAGGAGCTGTCCTATTTTGGGACACTCCAGTTGTTTATGTCTCATGTAAATAAGGCCTGATGTATGTAACTCTGTACAGAGATCTGACGTGGAATGTCATACAAGTGAACATATCTCAAACATGTTTCTGTTTGATTTGCAAAAAAATAGTTTTGGGGATGCACAGGAGATGTATGATCAAAGTCTACAACTATGCAGCACTGACAGATACTGATTTCTGTTAAATGAAGGAAGAAGGATGGCTAATGTGTGACGTTTATATCATAGTCATGTGCACGTGAAGAAAAGAGTAAGGCATGGATATTGCTATACCTGGCTGAGTGTGATATGTGAGTTATTTAGGTGCAGAATGCCAAGAAAGTCTGCTACCCTTGGGAAATACTGTAGTAGTGAGTCATTTCAAATGGTTCTACAATGTGCCCACCTGATGTATGTATTGCTTCCTCATATGTTTGTATACATGTCAGCCTGCCTTACAATGTGTCTTATTGAGGCGTGTCAAATGAGCCATTTTAGTTGCTACAACAAGAATGGTCACATTGCCAATTGCAATTCATGTGTAATGTGCAATATTTCACCACAGTGTATGTGTCCTACAATCACAGTGAAATTTATCATGTTATGTCTTGTAGGTGGACCAAAGCTTTACACTGCTGGAGAGAACATTTGCTTTGCGTTGGTACTTTGAGCATAGTAATGCAGGTGATGATAGATATTAGGCAGATGTATGATCGCTTTGACCTTTAAAATAAGTTTTGGATATGGAAAGTGTAACTTGTGATATTTGAAGATAGGATTAATGTATCATGGTTGATGTCCATTTTACAAGTTACCCTTTGTATGGCATGTTTTCTTTATGATCAAACAGAGAACGTGACCTGGGAGCAGAAAAAGCAGCACCAGATACGCTAGGAGCAGTAGAAGCACATCCAGAAGGCTTATCTAAAAATGGCCAAAACATACGAAAAGGAGAAGTCATCCAGGAAGTGAGGAGCATTTCCAGAGGATGCACCAACTCTTTCCCAGCCTTCCACCATCAAGGCTCGAGGAGCAGACAAGGATGGATCTGCAGATGTAGGACAATCCACCTCTACAGAAAGCCACAAAGGACCACATGTCTCCCAAGCTCTACCACCAGGACTCACTGCAAACTTTGAGCAGGACATGTGTAAGGAGATATCAGACCTAAAACTTTGTGTAGCGGGCCTGGAGCACAAAATGGACAATATGCCCATTCTGCTAAATGAGATCAAGCAGGCAGTACAGAGAACCTAGAAAGCAAAATGAGCCACAGACACCCTTTCTTCCCTGTCGCTTGTACAGAGTTGTTTTTAGTGTAGGAGTTTTTATATAGCTTATTTTAGGTTAGTCTGTGTAGTATACAATAGGTTTTGTTAGTAGGGTGGGTACATTTTTAGAGGTTTGGTTTTATCAGGATTTTTTGTGGGTGGGGGTTGATGTGTAATTTATGCGTTTCTATAAAATATAAAAATACAAAAAAATATAACATAATTATATATATATTTTACCCTCTGGCAGGTAGGACCATCTTTTCCTTGAAAAAGCATTTTTTGACTTGCCTATATATATGGCACTGTTTCATGAATCTCCACAAAATGTTCTCTGTGATTCTTGTTGCGCACAGGACGTTTCGGGGTTATCCGTCAAGCGGGGGCCAAGAAAAAGGTGGCTAAAAAAACATTGCATTTCTCATGTTAGTTCCCATAAGACCCGTCAACACATCTACAGCCCGAACCACTGGACGGAATTACACCAAATTTGGCAGAAAGCTAGATGCCGGTACCCAGATTGCGCTTTTTGTTATTTGGTGTAAATCCGTTCAGTAGTTTAGAAGATATTTAAGGACAAATATATAGGTGTTTTTTAGGGGCAAATTATAGGTTTGATTTACTTTTGCGTCATGGCACATGATATTTGTGAAATTTCTCAAATTTTCATGAATTTTTGTGATTGATGTGCAAAATATTTGCAATTATGGACAAATTTGAAAGTAAACGACAGACTCATTTATACTCTAATTCACTTACTCATACATGCACTGAGAGGCTCATGCGCCCACTCAGACACAAACTCAGACGCTCACGCACCCACTCACACATCCACTGACAGACACATGCCCTGTGGCCAACCTGCACTGCCCACAGCCAAGGCCTTGTGTGGCGGGGGTTGGGTGGTTATAAGGGCTTGGCTGCAAGGCAAGGCCTTGCGACCAACCCCCGCGGGGTTGGAATAACATATAGAAATTAAAATTACTTTACGTTAAAAAAACATAGAAATTCACTGAAAAAAACAACTGTTACAGGGACATTATAGCAGTGGCGGTTGGTGAAGTTTGAGAATGGTGGGGCTGGGCTTGGCCCGGGGTGGGGGGAGGAAGAGGTTCACATTGTGGGGTGTGGGGAGCATGGCAATTTTTGCGATGCTAGTCACCATTTCAATGTTTTCAAATTGGCACCAACCCATTTTTCTAAGTACAATCACATATATCATGTTAATTGTACTGTCTGTTTTTACACCAACACTAAGATGGTGTCTGGAGAGAATCTGTCTCCCTGGCCACACAACATGTTTGCACTAATGGATGAATCCATCACTGCCCCCTAAACATGTTAATGGGCAGTTTCAACATATACCGTGTTTGGCATGTTTTTCGGTCACAACTGTGCGCACACTTGGCACCTTCCCCTGCAGGAGTTTTAATGGGTTTGCATGCCCTTTGGGGACTTCTGGCCCAACGTTCACTATATCTGCTCTGTGGCTGGTTCAAGGGAGAAGCCAGAAAATTGAAACACCACGCACTCCGAACAAAAGCTCTTACTATATGGCACCAAGCAAACAAAGCAAGTCATCACATCCCTTCCCAAAAGAGCGCTCCTGTTTTAATTGTATCCATTCACCCTTTCCTCCTTCCATTTGCCTGCTGATATCCACCATTTCATTCTGTCATTCATTCATTATTTCATCCATCATTCAGTCTTTCACCATTCTGTCTGTCCACCCATACATTTCCAGTCTATCCATTCATCTTAATATGTAGCCATCAAACCTATCCATCCATGCACCTATCATTCATCCATCCTTTAACACATCCATCTTTTCAGTCACTCACTCATTCATCCATCCACCCTTTCATCAATCCATCGACCCTACCTTTCACTCATCCATCCATTATTTCCCTCATCCATCTATCCACCCTTTAATCCATTTATCAATCCACCTTCCCTTTCACTCATCCATCCATACTTTCACTCAGCCATCCTTTCACTCATCCATCCATCATTTTATCTCTCATAATCTTTCCATCCATCCATCATCCAACTATCCATCCACCTTTCACTCACCCATCAATTCACTCTTTAATCCATCTATCTACCCTCCCTTTCACTCATCTATCCATTTTTTCACTCATCCACCCTTTAATCTATGCATCAACCCACTTTCACTCATCAATTCATTCTTCTACTCATCCATCCTTTCACTCATTCATCCATCATCCTTTCTATCCTTATCCACCCACCCTTTCATTCATGCATCCATTCTTTCACTCATCCATTCATTATCCTTTCTCTCATCATCCATCCATCTACCCTTTCACTCATCCATCCAACCATCCTCCCTTTCACTCATCCATCCATTTGTTCACTCACCCATCCTTACATCGTTCCCTTCATTCATTCATCCACCTACACATCCATCCTTTCACTCACTCATCCATCCACCCTTTAACTAACATATTCATCCTTCCTTTCAATCACTCGCCTTTGTCTGCCAAGTTGCAGACAGAAGATGCCCATCAAGAACTTCGACTCCACTGTAGCTACCAAAGTTGCGGGTTCATAACCACCCCACATCCATCCTTTCACTCATCCGTGCATTCCTTTGTTCATCCATCTATCCACACTTTCACTCCATCCATCCATACCATCACTCAACCATCCATACCTTCTCTCATCATCCACCCTTTCATTCATCCATCCATACTTTTTCTCATCATCCATCCACCCTTTCACTCATCCACCCATCCATACATTTACCCTTTCACCCTCTCTTTCATTCATCCATCCATTTTTTCACGTATTCATCCATCCACCATTTTATCCATCCATCCACCCTCTCTTTCACTCATCCATCCTTTCTTTACTCACCAATCCATTCTTTTACTCACCCATCCTACATCCATCCTTTCACTCATATACCCACCCACCCTTTTACTCACCCATCCATCCACCCTTTCATTCATACATCCATCGATCCTCCCTTTCACTCACACATCCATCCATCTGACTTTTCACTCAAGCATCCATACTTTCACTCACTCAAGCATCCATAATTTCTCTCATCATCAATCCACACTTTCACTCATCCATCCTCCTACCCTTTCACCCTCTCTTTCATTCATCCATCCATCACCCATTCTTGAACTTAATCATCCATCCGCCCATTTACCCATCCATCCATCCTCTTTCTCTCATCCATCCATTCTTTTACTCATCCATCCTACATGCATCCTTTCACTTTTACCCACCAACTGTTTTACTCACCCATCTATCCACCCTTTCACTCATACATCCATCCACCCACCCTTTCACTCACACATCCATCAGCCATCCATTCATTCACTCATACAGCCATTCACCCTTTCACGTTATTTATGACCCCAGCTGACATTTTTGTTGCCTCGCCTGGTGACATGGAGGGAAGCTTCAAGCCAGGCGAGTCGGGACTCAGGGATGCTGACTAATTCAAATAGACACACGCACATGCAATGCGCAACACCTTGCTCTTTGCTTCACTGTCCCCACAAGTCTGCTTGCTGGCAGTAAATCGAAGGCATACCGGAGCTCAAAAGGCATCCAGCATGAACTGCAGCGTGGGAAGCAGCACCTCGAGTCTGCGCAGTGTGTCTTCAAAAGTCCAGCTCACACACTGCGCACACTCGATTTCGTGGCTTCCTGCTTGTAGTCTCTACCCCATCGTTTACCAACTCGTCACAGGGTCTGGTACCACCCCACCCTGTGACGAGTTGAAAAAGGGTGTGGTGACAATGGTCTCCTCTCACTGATTGACGTGGAGGCCGAGAGCTGCTGGGTTTGAATCTGAAACGCCCAGGGCTAACTCTACCTCCACGTCATCAGGGGGTGGAGACTGAACCGTGATGCAGTGTCTTTGCCGAGTTGATGACCTCACAGGCCTCAGTGCTGTGAGATTGTCAGCTCAGCAAAATTCTCTAGACTTTGTGCCTGCCCAGGAAAGCGTCACTCCACTGTCATCACTGCAACGAGTTCGGTCAGTAAGCAGTTTTCAGCTTTGCTTCGATGCATTATTTTTCACCGAGAATGTAAAGGGGGCGGAGACCCGACGCCCTTGAAGAGAAACCGCCACTGCATTATAGTTTGGTTCTAGATAAACTCGTACAAAACCATAGAAACACAGCAGTTATAGTTAGAGTTCTTTCAAGTAACTAACTCGCACCCTAAGGTAACTATAACTGGCGCCTTCACCATACACAGCTAATTACTCCACATATTATGTCATTGATGAGATCTTGTATGGAATGTTTGATATTACTGCATTTGCAATAATAATATTGATAAGAAAACAGTGGATTTCAAGGGTGAGAGTTATAGTTACCTTAGGGAGCAAGTTATAGTTTTTTTTCAATATATATATATGTATATGTATATATATATATATATATATATATATATATATATATATATATACTTGTTTAGGTGTAAATGTGTAGTTAGTTGATGAATAGATGTAGTTTCTGTTGTCTTTGTCTGAAGATGTGTTTTAAGGGGGGTGATGTTTATCATGTGGTGTTAAATGTATAGAGCAAGATAGGTTAAGTTAAGGTAGTTGCAGTTAGTATTAAGTATAAGGTAGGGTAGGTTAGGTTTGAATAGTTAGGTTGTGTAGGTTAGGTAGTGTTAGTTACAGATGTTTAAGGTTTCATTATATTTTGTTGTTTGCTACGTACAAGTCTCCATCATGATTTACTGTGGAGGAGTTTTCATGTCTGCTTAGCTAATATTAGGTACATGCCTTTGTCTTTGCCATTAGTGATTGGAAACATGTGTGAATAGGTGATTTCCCTATGGGCAGGTGCCTGTCAGGTTGGCCAGGAAATCACATGAGCTTTCTACAAACCTCATTGAGCAGTGTACGTGACAATCTGGATGTGAACGCATACACAGCCCTACACAGGTATTCACATACAGTTGCTCTCCAAAGGTAAGTCATGGGACATGCATTGGTGGGATGTTGTAGTTATTGCACTCACCCTAATCAAAGGAATTTTACTCACACATTGATACCTGCCCCTTACACACTCACACTTGCATCATTTGCTTGTCACAGCAATGTTGCTTGGTTGCTACTGTCCATGCTTAGACCACTCACCTGTGATGTGAGTCAGCATTAACAATGACTGCATAATGCGTGTTACACTTCATGCTTGGTAGTTAACATACAGAACCTGTTAACCAATTATGTTTCACTCTGGCTGTGTGGCTTTGCCTCTGGCTCCAGTACACACATGTCCCTTTGGCAAGCAGTCAGTGTATTTGCTTAATACTATACAACATGTTCAAATTAGTCCTGCTTCAGACACACATACAACACACAGGTTGTACTTAGTGCTTTTATTTATTTGTGCAAAATGATATGATGTTCAGAGGAACAAATCATATAGAACCCCAACAGATGTTTTGAGCCCATGGATATCCAGACAGAGTCCGTGGGAAGGAACTCATGAGGCATATGCAGGAGAGGAGAGCTTCGGTGATGAGAAGGACCACATTGCCATTAGGGTATTGGCCACAACAACACACCACAAATGTGTAGAGTCAACAGAGGGAGAATGCAAAAGAGTACACTGCCAGTTGATTTGACACTGGCATATTCTTAAGCAGAGGGCAAAGGAGAAAATGGGTATGTGCCACAGAAAAATGCTACTGGGCACTTTTGCAGGTGAAAGATGTGCAGTCCACATCTTCTTCCTCTGATGTATGTGGTGCCTCCCATGAGTGGGGTGTTGTAGGTTTCAAAGTAGAGGGAGGCAAACACACATCAGAGGCTGAAGATGTTGATTGTCCACAGCAGATTTTTCTGTGGCCATACATAAGGCAGCACAGCAGCAAGAAGGATCTGTTGATTTTACAACTCAGCAGCAATGTCACGGTGGTAGGCACCCATGGTGGCCATGAGGGAGTCCTGCTTCTGTTCCATGGACTCCAAGATGTTTCTGATTCCCCCCAGCTGGGTGGCAACATCACTGGTGCCACTTTGGCAGGGCATTTGCTCATGCCTCTGCCTCATGACACCAGTTATGTCAGCCAGGGACTGCTGGAGGTCACAGAGGTGAGGGCCGGGGCCTCTTATTTGGATTGAGGAACATATGGACTGCCTCTAGGTTGCCCTCCATGGTCTCCATCCCCGCTCACATCTGATCTGCCAGCTCCCACTGGACTCCTACCACAGTCTGTTGAAATATTAGTTGTGGGTCCTTAGAGTCCAGGGCGGGCTGGCAGGTGGTGTCTGATGAATGTCAGGTGGATCATCTGGAGACCCCACAATGCTGTCATGCCTCCGCGCGACAGGAGATGGTGTGTGGATGGTGCCCAGGATCTGCTGGAGGGTGTCCGGGTTGATGGTTTGCAGCTCGTCATCCACATTATCAGTAAAGTCCAGAACAGTCTGCTGTCCACGAGGTATGGGATCATCCTCTCCAATGAGATAGAGAAAAGTTAATGGTGATCTCTGTTAGATGTTAGCATGAGTAATCAGGTTGACATTCATGCTTTCAGATGTAGCACTTTCAAATCAACAGTAATGTGTAGTACACCTGTGTAGCATGGGTATTGATACAAAATTTCACTGTATTTCCATTACACATGACAGTATCTCTGCATTGTTCTCACATACACTGTGTGCCTACTTTGAGGGGGTTGGCCCTGTCCTACTGGATAGATTATGATCACTGATATTTCCCCCCATTTCATCAAGTTCAGAGTTGTTTATCTGCAGAGTGTCACATGTCATCTGACTCAGGC
This sequence comes from Pleurodeles waltl, assembly GCF_031143425.1. NCBI lineage: Eukaryota > Metazoa > Chordata > Amphibia > Caudata > Salamandridae > Pleurodeles > Pleurodeles waltl. The sequence continues at coordinate 1,504,042,523 of NC_090447.1, forward strand.
CCATGCCATTGTATGTGTACATTCCTCCTCTGATTACCTACTTTTAAGTCCTGGGACACGAGTTAGTGCCACACAGTGATGCTACCCAGACTATACATTCATTCTGACATGCCTACGACACATGGATCATGCGTGACCATATCCAATGGTGCTACATGTTGCTTTGTTACACAGAAAGCTATAGGTCAATCATCACCCCACATGGTGGTAGTGCTGGTAATAGTGCCAGGTACCTACATATGAATCCCACTTCACTAGGCCCACTTCAGCCTGGGAGCTTCCATGACTCCTGTCATTTGTGGTGGCTAAGTAGTTCTTAGTATCCCTTGTCAGGTCCCTGTTCAACATCCTCCAACCATTACATGTGGCACTGTGAGACAATGTTGCATCAGACTCTTACTGGCACATGCTACATCTTCCCCCAGGTCCACAGGACATGTAGGTTGTAGCCCCCCAATGGGCTGTTCTCTTCTATCCCTCCCCAGGTATGACATAAGTGGGGCACAGTCAGACCCAGCAGTGCATGTGTATTTGTGATGCTACATTGCAGCACACATGTCCATTCTCACCTTCCCAGTATGCACGGTCTCCCCATATGGACCAAATGGCATTACTTGCACAGTCAGCACCTACAGTGCACAACAGTAGCAGTGGCCCACTAAGCCTACACATCATCATTAGTTCATACACACACCGTTCTCTGGTGTGCATCTCTTGCATCCCCCCCACATTCAGTCTGATTTATCAGATGAGAGGAGTTCATGTGGTCTCTTCCATAGCAGCTGACCCCCGTGTGCTCTCATCCTGCATGCCAGGTCAGCTGGGTGCAATGTAGTTTCATCATGCTGGGTACTATAGACATGTCTATGCCATGTCCCTATGTGTAGATACTTCCAATAGCCCACACCAGACCCCCCTCTCAGATGAGTTGTTTCATCTGTGAAATTACAATTCCATTCAAAGGATTTACAATCTAGATTGGCGCATGGGCCCAAGTGAGACCGAGAAGCTGCCACGTTTCATTTTGGACGCGTTGTTTCGTGTCCTCGTGATTCCCGAAGCCACGGAGGTGTTTACACACACACACACACACACCGTTATGTGCTCACATGCACTTACTAGGGTGTTCTGTTACAGGATAACTAAACATTTTGGGATCTCAGGAGAGCTACTGTAGCACTTACGGAAACGCGCATTTTCTCTCATATATTACTTTGAGCCCTGAGGAAGTCTTTGAGATTATTTTCTCACAGGACGAAACACATGTTGGCTGTTGTTTGCTTAAAATGGATATCTCGGTTCAAGAATAAATTGGATTCATGCTAACCCTCCTGGTCCACTTTGTATTGGATGGCTTTAAAAAGGACACTAAGGCGTAAACACATAGACTACTGAACTTTTACCTAACTCATGAGTGCCTTGACATCTGTTGTCTATGTTTTGTTTTACCGAGGAGCTACATGGTGCAAGGTGGCCCGCATTGTCACAGTCAGATTGTGCAGGGTAGCAGTGTGCATGCTTGATGTATTGTTCCTGTCCATGTTTTTGCTGTGTATTCTGGGAGTTGTAGTTGTGGTGAGTGATGTTGTACATTGCACTGCAAGTGCCAGAATACAAAGAAAGGTAAACGTGGACTAATGCTGCACTTCACACATTGAAGGGAATAAGGTGACGGAGCTGGACTGAGCTGTGCAAATTGTGACTTGCCAGTACAAATTACATTTATTTGATGTTAAACCATAGATTAGCTAGCATACTACCCTTTGGCTTGCAGACAGTGAATTGGAGCGCTGAGACATAGCTGCCTGCATTTTACAACATTTCCTAGTTGCTACATTGCCCATTGCTGCAACTTCCCACATGGTTCTTGTTGTTCAACACAGGTCACAGTGTCCAGTCCAGGGACTCCTGTTGTGTAGCCATTTTAGCTATCGTTTTATATATGTTATTTTAGCAAACTAGACCTGCTGCTGTGCACTTTAACCTAGATATATTTTATTTAGCTTTGTTATATTATTTTAACATTAGCCACATTTGTGGTCTTGTTTTATTTTCTCTATCTAGCTGTTCTTCGCTTAGGTCAGCACTGCGTTCTTAAACAAGACATTTCTTTCACTCTGTGCTTTTTGCAAGGCTGCAGTAAGATAGGTTGCCGGCAAAAGTGGTACGCTTTGTCTCCAATGTTCACAGAAACATACATACTCTTACGTGGGGATCCTTTCTTGGAACATCAGATGTTTTATTGTAAAAACACTACTTTGACCCATGTACGTTAGAGGGAGATTCCAGCCAGTTGATCACGACTGTATGCTGATCGCTTCACACTACAGCTGCTTATGTAGACTACAGGCCTCTTGCTTAGGTATGAGGGATGATGCCTTCACAGGAGGAACCTGAAAGGCATAATTATAGCTTAACATGCTATGCTCTAACATAGCTTAGGTAGGAAATATCCCTACAAACCATAGGGACAGTATGGTAGCGTTATTCTTGTGTTTTACTCTCCTTGTCACAATTGTATTCTTATTGTGCTTCATTGGACAATTCAAACTATAAACACCTGACACACATACACACACCACACCCACACACCCAATCCAATATACAACACACACCCACAATACCCACAACCCCTTACAATGAAAAAAAATATTGCCAACTGAAAGAGAGACAAGCCAGGAGCACCCACTGAATCAGAGCCACATAACTCCATCACCCATACACCATCCACGCACCTCACAGCACACACCCCAACACATCACCCCACACACCCTTACACACACCACTCACACTACACCCATGGCACCACAAAGACACCCCAGGTTCTCAGAGGATGAGCTAAGGGTCATTGTGGAGGAAATCATCCGGGTAGAGCCACGGCTATTCCGATCACAGGTGCAGCAGACGTCCATTGCAAGGAAGATGGAGCTATGGCGGAGAGTCGTGGACAGGGTCAACGCCGTGGGACAGTACCCAAGAACAAGGGATGACATCAGGAAGAGGTGGAATGACCTACGGGGGAAGGTACGTTCCGTGGTAGCAAGACTCCAGGTAGTGCAGTGCCCCAGTGTCCCTCAAAAGCTTTCCCTAGCCCTCCCCCCCCTGTCCTTAACCTCGGGCCAGGGTGTCCAGAACCCAGCCCAGCACCTCAGCCACCAAGTCCACGTCCGCTGTGGTTTCTGCAGCTGTGAGAGGCTCCAAGGAGGCACCCGTCAACCCAGCCAGTGTGCCACCAACACCTGCCAAGGCCAAGAAGGTTCCGCCACCTGGCAAGGGCAAGAAGGGGACAGCATCCAGCAAAGAAAAGGAGGCACAACTAGCCAGCAAGGCCAAGTCAAAGACTCCAGCTTCCAGTAGCAAGGAAGCACCACCATCTGCCAAGGGCAGGAAGGAGCACAGACCACCAGCCAGGGCACTTTAGCCATCCAAGGCTGCAGGCCTGGAGGCTACAACCAGAACCGCCAACACTGCCACCTGCACCGCGGCCAGCACCGCTACCTGCACCGCCACAAGCACCGCCACCTGTACCGCTGCAAGCAGTGCCACTGCCAGCAGCAGCAGTCCCAGTGGGCAGCCGTCTGAGGCTACCACCACTGCCAGCACCGCCACCTGCAGCGCAACTGCGATTCAATGAGCAGCCGTCACCGCCAGAGAGCAGTGTGTAGTGCACATGGGCTACAGTGCGTCCTGGCCCCAGCAAAATCTGTCGTTGTGACACCCAAGTGAGAGTCTGTGACCTTGCACTCCAAAACATCTGCATCACAGGGCATGTTGCCACCTCCAGAACCAGTGGAAGAAGGCATCCACTCACCGCCTCCTTGCCAGGATGAAGCACACTGGGCACAAAGCCCCCTCCGGAACCAGTGGAAGAAGGCATCCCCTCACCACCTCCTTTCCAGGATGAAGCACACTGGTCACAAAGCCCCCTCCGGAACCTGTGGAAGAAGGCATCCACTCACTGCCTCCTTGTCAGGATAAAGCACACTGGGCACAAAGCCCCCTCCAGAACCAGTGGAAAAAGGCATGCACTAGAGAGACTTTGGCCTTGCACTCCCCAGGAGCAAGCAGTGGGCAAACCACCCACTTGAGAGCCTGTGGCTTTGCACTCCCCAGGAGCAAGCAGTGGGCAAACCACCCACTTGAGAGCCTGTTGCTTTTCACTCCCCAGGAGCAAGCAGTGGGCAAACCACCCACTTGAGATACTGTGGCTTTGCACTCCCCAGGAGCAAGCAGTGGGCAAACCACCCACTTGAGAGACTGTGGCTTTGCACTCCCCAGGAGCAAGCAGTGGGCAAACCACCCACTTGAGAGATTGTGGCCTTGCACTCCCCAGAACCAAGCAGTGGGCATGGAGCCCCCTCCAGGAGCAGTGGCGTTGTACCATCTTCCGGCTGAGGTGCTCCCCCCCACTTCCCCATCCCCCTGAGGTGCCTGTGTGTTTTTGACCTGATGCCCCTGCAGTGTTCTTTCCATTTTGTGGCAGGAGTCATGTGTTGCCTTGGCCTATGTGTTTTGGCCCAGTGGGCCACGGACATTTTTGAGTGGGCATTGTCCTGCCTTATGTCTGTATTGTATATACTGTAAATACTGTTTTTGATTTCTGAATGTATTTCTAAGTATTTCTAATATTACACTCATTTGACTCCATTCCTTTTCTCCTTGCGTTATTCCTGAGGGTTATGCGGTGTATATGTAATGTTGCATGTGTTTGGTGGAGGTGTTGCGTGTTGCATGTGTGTGCCACTCTCTTTTTCCTCCCCCCCTCCCTTGTGTGCTAGGTGCAGTACTCACTGTGGCCGTCATCACTGGTGTTAGTGCTCCTGGTGTATGAGCGGATACACCAGCATGGCGAAGACCTGCAGCTCAGGCTCCATGGCGTCCTGGTTCTTCCTTGAGTGTCCAGAGGTGAGTCGTTTCCCTTCAGAACACTGTTTCTGCCATGCTTTTGATGGCGTTGGTACCGCCCTGGAAAAGGTGGCGGATAGGCCTCTTGTAATACAGTGGGCGGAACCTTGTCTTCCGCCTGTCTGTTGGCGGTTACCGCTGCGGTGTTTGTTGCCACCGCCGTGGCGGTCGGAGTGTTAAAGTGGCTGTATGTGTTGCTGGTTTCCGCTGTGGTCATGATTCCATTTTTTTTTACCGCCGGCCTGTTGGCGGTGTTACCGCCGCTTTAACACCGACCGCCAGAGTTGTAAAGAGGGCCAATATCTTCTTTTCTAAGCATGCTGCAGAATGCAGCATATTTAGAAAACAATGAGGAGAAATGCAAATATTTCGCCTTGTTGTGACTCTGCTGAGAAGGCGTACAATTCTGACTTATTCCAGGTCTACCAGTGTAGGTAAATCTGGGAATGCGTCAGAATGCATGGGTGAATGTGTGGGTAAACCCACACTTCACAGTGTAAGGCGTCACTGTATGCCGCCTTGCATGGCGCAAGGGCGACGCAAAACAATGATAGATCTGCTCCCAGATTTACAAGTAATTAGAGTATCTGGAATAGCTGACCACTAGTAGCCCTGCAACTAAGTTATTATGAAATTACACAGGGTGTAATACTCACACACTGAACCTTGTGACTAGACCTCCACTTTGGAGTCTGTGAATCCTCGTTTCCCTTCGTTCACTAGTGTCGGCCTCTCAGTCCTTGTGTGCCAGACCAGAACCTGAAATTAGATGAAAAAAAAAGATTGGGCTTGACCTGAAAAACAGTGCGCCTACATGGTTTAACAAATTGCAATCACTTTCATTGCCTGCATGTTTACAATATATTGCTCCTTATCCACACAGTAATAAAAATAAGGTTTATAAATTTGGCAAAATGAACAGGCAGCAAAGTATGAGTTCATGTTTATCAGTTAAATAAATGTGGTATTATACAATTTTACGACAATTTATCCTCAAAATAAAAAATAAATATGGATATGTACCAATAAAATGGCAAAAAAATAGATATGAATAAATACAGATGGAAATATTAAATACACCATAAAACCGGAATCCCTAATTATGTTTTACCGCATGTTTAGCATTGGAAGGCAGGTTGCCACCTTGTGCACTGGGAGAACCCTGCAGTCCGCACAGTTCTACCCTGCACAGATGAGGATGCGAGCACATTAATAGCTGTGTTGTAAACAGATGCTGCAGCGGCCCAAAGGAAGTGACAAGCCATTGTAACGAAATAAAGGGGGAGTAATCCATGGAGTGGAGGAATGATGCACAGACTGCTTCCACCTGAAGCTCTGTCTCCTAACAGGTAGAGTTCCCACTGCGGCAGACTGCTGTGATTTGTAATAGAGGGGTAGCAATACTGAGGGTGAAGTCACATTTCATGGCAAACCTCAATAAATGGTCATTATTCAAATAAAAGCGTTCCAGCCCTCAGTTTTGTCAACCGATTTTGTAAAGATTGGGCTTCATATCCTGGTTCTTGCGGAGGTCTTCGTTAATTATTTACATTTGAAAAAGAAAGGCAGCACAGGAAAGGGCACAGGACTGTATGCCGTGCCACTGGAATTATGTGGCAGGGGAGGACCAAATTATGCAGTAGGGTTGAGTAAATTAAGCAGCAAGAAAACGGCTAATTCGGCACATTTTGTGATAGTTTTACTCCATAATTTCCTTATTTTTAAAATTGTTCACACTGTCTGGGCATTGGTTGCACCTCATTAGTACCAGGTTAACTCCCAAATATAGAAGTAAGTAACAGAAAGGTCACCAGTCAACCTTTGTATGGGGCCTTCCATTGTGCGGCACCACGGGTCAATGAGCTCGAAACCATATTTTTGTTAAAATCTGCAGATTATGCCGCAAATGATGGATTATATGGCAAATGCGGCAAATCTATAATGTTACAAAAATTGCTGGAAATAGCGTAATTCCAGTGGCCGTGACGTTATGTCACAATATCGATGTGAATTCAATGAACCTGTACATATTTTGATATTCCAGAACATCGACTACCAGCATATCATCAAGGTATGTTCAAGGAATTACAGATTTACTATTCTTAACTCCACCTCTGTTTAATCAATGTATGATGGTGGGTGTGGGAAAACTGGGCTGGTTGCAGAAGCCCCCTAACTTTTTGTCCCCATTTTTCACTTATGCAGCTGTTTTTCTAGCTCTGATGGTGCCCTGGGCACTGCTATCCAGTCCCAGGGCCTGTGGTCTGATTAAAATGGATATGCAAATTAGGCTAATTATGATTGGCTGTACGAACCTACCTATAAGTCCCTAGTATATGGTAGGGTATGTAGGTTTCGGGACCCCAGCATAGATAGTGCACCCATAGATGCACTTGTGTGGTGGCCACTATCATTCTAAAGGCAGTCCTGCCTTGCTGGCTGCTTTCAAGTTAAAGTTAACCCCCAAATTCGACTTTGCAATTAAAAGTACTTGAAAAGTCCTAAGCTACCTTATGTTTACATATAAGTCAACCTTAAGGTATGCCCTAGGTGTCCCCAGGGTTGGGTGCAGTGTAACTATATGAAAGGACTTTATACAAAATGTTGTATACGCCCTGGTGAGGGAAAAATAGGTAAACTAATTTTCCCCATTGTAGTGAATGGGCTCCATAGGCTAACATGGAGACACTTTACTTTAAAATGATAAAGTCTTATTTTCCATAGGAAGGAGCTAAATATGGCATGTTTAGTATCAAATTAAAAGGTATAATTAATCCAACAACTTGCCACTGCTGAATTTAATATAACGTGTACCTAGAAAGAGTTTTAGAACTCTTACTAAAAGTTACCACTTTAAGGTCTGCATTGCCCTTCTCTGATTGGTCAGCCTCTGGCAGCCTGCCCAGGCTGCCTTGATAAGGTGTGCAGTGGCCTGGGCTGAAACAAAGGAAGCATCTGGTGGGAGGAGATCTGCTTCAGCAGATGGTAGAACAGGATATGGGAGGGGAGGGCGGCCAAACTAGTCTTCAAAGGAGGGAGGGACATTTGGGACAGACACTGTACCTCCCCCATTCCCTGCAAACTCAGACAGCCAGGTGCCTCCTGATGAGATTAAGGAAGGAGTGTGTTAAGGGATGCTTAGCCACACCAGTGGGTGGGCTCAGCCAGACCTAACCTCTGAGAATGGATTTTTGGCATCTTGGATTTTGGGATAATGTTGCTCCCTGGGATTGATTTTTGCCACACTTCCTAGGAAGTGGTCACTCAAGAGGGCAGTGGTCTGCATGTGATTGGTCAAGAGCCACCCCCTGATTTCCACTCCAGGAGCAAAGATAAAATTGGAAGAACTGCACCCCACCTCAGATCCCTACTGGAGCAAGACAAGAAGAAGAAAGACTGCCCTGCTGAACCCCTGGCCTGCACCTGGACACTACACACAGAAGGACTGCACCAGCTGCACACTTTGGCTTCACCACAAAAATAACTTTGCCTGGCTTCTACTGCTTCAAGAAGGGACTCCCTGATTGCTACAGGTACAAAATAGCTGACCAGAGAGCTGCATCATGCCCTGAACAAAGTGGTCATTTTTTTATTTGAGCTAGGTGCAATTTGGGAGTTGGAGTCCTAATTCTCAAGGAGCAACTCAGAATGTCTAAAACCTTGGGGTGAGTTGTGGACTCCTAAAAACCTTAGAAGAACTTCTGGAAGAAGATCCAGAAGTTTGGAAAAGTTAGGAGCAACTTTGGAATAAAGCTCCATAAGTGGCCCGACTTGACGTCGTAAGTCAAGTCGGCTTACTCGACTGCGACCCGACCTGACATGCAAGTTCGTCCCGCTGAAATGCTCTGGAGCCCCAGACTTCCAGAATTTCACCAGGGGCTTGTGAAAAGGAAATCAGATGATGTCAACGCAAAATCAGCTTGCTGTGGAGGTTTGACTAATGTCAGAGAGTAAAAGTTCCCAAAAAGTTTCTAAGTCCGAGCATAAAATATTGACTGAGACTTCCCGTGCAATGGATCTGAGGAGGGCTCCAGGAAGGTCGGTTTCAATTTCAAGTTGGTCCGGGACAAAGATTTCCATCAAGAAAAATCGTCTAAGTCCGAACGTAGAATCCTTGACCAAGGACTCCTGCGATGCATATTCGAAGAGGACTCCAGTGAGGTCGGATTCGACTTTTGACTTTGTCCCGGTCCTGAAAATCTTCAAGAAAAAGACTAAGTCAGAAGGTAAAACTTTGACCGAGGCCTCCCGCTCACTGTAGACGAGCAGGGCTCCATAGAGGTTGGCCTTAAATTTAGACCTTGCTCTGGTCGAGTGCGACCAGATGTCCAGTTGGTGCTTTTAGTGCCTATGCGCTAAAAAACCCCATAATGTTTGAAAATTCATATCACTAGTGTCCTCTATTGGATTTTTGTTGTTTTAGTGTCATTTTAAACATATAAATATAATCTATATTTATAAATTGGTGTTGGATTTTTATTATGCTTTGTGTTTTACTTATTGTTAGAAATGGGGTTTTTGGTTGGCAGTCAGGTTGCCCTCTGTCCAAGCAAGAACCCTCACTCTAGTCAGGGTAAGTCACACACAATCCAAAATCAGCCTGTGCCCACCCTCTGGTAGCTTGGCACGAGCAGTCAGGCTTAACTTAGAAGGCAATGTGTAAAGCATTTGTGCAATAAATCATACAACACCATAATATAACACCACAAAAATACACGACACAGTGTTTAGAAAAATATATAATATTTATCTGGGTATTTTCAGGTCAAAACGATCAAAGTTGCAATATGAATTTGTAAAGATATCACTGAAAAGTGATATAAAGGCCCTCATTCTGACCTTGGCGGTCGGCGGAGAGGCGGCGGTCGGACCGCGAACAGACCGGCGGTCAGAAAAATGGCATTCTGACCGCGGCGGTCACCGCCGCGATCGACCGCCACTTCCCCACTCCGACCGCCACGGCGGTCATGACCGCCGGGCTGGAGTTTGCGCACTCCGGCCCGGCGGTCGTCCCAAGACCGCCAACGGTATCATGACCCTGCCTACCGCCGCGGTTTCTGGCGGTCGGGAACCGCCATGCGAACCATGGCGGTAAGCACTATCGGGGCCAGGGAATTCCTTCCCTGGCACTGATAGGGGTCTCCCCCACCCCCCACTACCCACCCGAGTCCTCCCCCCACACCCTCCACCCCCCTGCCACCCCCCAGAGGTGGTACGAACCCCCTCCCCACCCCCACCCCGACATGCACATACATGCACCCCGACATGCACACACCCCCAACATGCACATATACACACCCCCTACACACACATACACAATGGGGACACATACCCGCACACATACATGCAGACATGCGCACCTGCCGAACAGCACACATTACCCATAGACACAGCAGCACCCCCCGCCCGCATACACGCACTCACACACCCCCTCTACACACTCACACGCACACCCCCATGCACGCCCACATCACACAACACCCCCCCTCCCCCTCCCCTCACGGACGGTCAACTTACCTTGTGCGTTGGTCCTCCGGGAGGCGACGGGAGCCATGGGGAGGTGACCGCCAACAGAACACCGCCAACAGAAGACCGCCACACAGATATGTGGGTCGTAATTCTGTGGGCGGTGTTCTGCTGGCGTGGCGGTGGAGGTTGACCAGTCTCCACTTTTCCGCCGACCGCCAGTGTGGCTGCTGGCGGTTTCCCGGCGGAACGCTCCCAGCGGTCGGAATGCGCACAGCGGCATACCGCCGCGGTCGGCGGTCTTCACCGCGGCGGTAACTCGGCGGTCTCGCGAAAAGACCGCCAAGGTCAGAATGAGGGCCAAAGTGTCTTAAGTCTTTAAAAAGCAAACAAGGTCTCTTTCAAGCACAAAGTACCTGGTTTCTGGTGGAAAATCTCCTCAGAGGGCCACAGGAGAAGAGATACGTGGAAAACTGGTGTGTGCGTCGATTTCTCCCCAGCACACACGGACCTGCGTCGTTATTTTTCACGCGGGGAAGTCGTGCGTTGTTTTCCGGTGCGCGGACAGTCTCTTTCTGTGGATCGCGGGGATTACCAGATGTCCCAGGTCTGTGCGTGGATTTTCCTGCTTGTTTTCCGGCTGCGCGTCGTTCTGCGGGGCTGCGCGTCGAAGTTTCGATCTCACGGCAGGCGTCGCGTCGATTTCTCCTTGGAAGTCGGGTGGCGTTGTCCTTGCGAGGCCATGCATCAAAGTTTCGGTCGTCTCGAAGGCGTCGCGTCGATCAGCGTCGGTGTGCGGTGTTTTTCTTGCCGCGGAACAAGCTGTGCGTCAAAAATTTCGGCGCGCGGAGCGTCCAAGTGAAAAAGAGAAGTCTTTTTGGTCCTGAGACTTCAGGGAACAGGAGGCAAGCTCTATCCAAGCCCTTGGAGAGCACTTTCACAGCCAGGCAAGAGTTCATCAAGGCAGCAGGCCAACAGCAAGGCCGCAGTCCTTTGTAGAAAGCAAACAGGTGAGTCCTTTGAGCAGCCAGGCAGTTCTTCTTGTCAGGATGTTTTTTCTGGTTCAGGTTTCTTCTCCAGCAAGTGTCTGATGAGGTAGGGCAGAGGCCCTGTTTTATAGTAAGTTGTGCCTTTGAATTGGGGGTGACTTTAAAGAGTGTCTAAGAAATGCACCAAGCCCCCTTTCAGCTCAATCCTGTCTGCCAGAGTCCCAGTAGGGGGTGTGGCAGTCCTTTGTGTGAGGGCAGGCCCTCCACCCTCACAGCCCAGGAAGACCCATTCAAAATGCAGATGTATGCAAGTGAGGCTGAGTACCCTGTGTTTGGGGTGTGTCTGAGTGAATGCACAAGGAGCTGTCAACTAAACCTAGCCAGACGTGGATTGAAGGGCACAACAAGATTTTAGTGCAAAGAAATGCTCTCTTTCTAAAAGTGGCATTTCTAGAATAGTAATATTAAATCCGACTTCACCAGTCAGCAGGATTTTGTATTACCATTCTGGCCATACTAAATATGACCTTCCGGCTCCTTTCAGATCAGCAGCTGCCACTTCAACAGTGTATGAGGGCAGCCCCAATGTTAGCCTATGAAGGGAGCAGGCCTCACAGTAGTGTAAAAACTAATTTAGGAGTTTTACACTACCAGAACATATAACTTCACAGGTACATGTCCTGCCTTTTACCCACACAGCACCCTGCTCTAGGGGTTACCTAGGGCGCAGATTAGGGGTGACTTATATGTAGAAAAAGGGGAGTTCTAAGCTTGGCAAGTACTTTTAAATGCCAAGTCGAAGTGGCAGTGAAACTGCACACACAGGCCTTGCAATGGCAGGCGTGAGACAAGGTTAAGGGGCTACTGAAGTGGGTGGCACAACCAGTGCTGCAGGCCCACTAGTAGCATTTAATCTACAGGCACATACAGTGCACTCTACTAGGGACTTATAAGTAAATTAAATAGCCAATCATGGATAAACCAATCAATAGTACAATTTACACAGAGAGCATATGCACTTTAGCACTGGTTAGCAGTGGTAAAGTGCCCAGAGGTCAAAAGCCAACAACAACAGGTCAGAACAAATAGGAGGAAGGAGGCAAAAAGTTTGGGGATGACCCCATCAAAAAGCCAGGTCCAACATGACCCCCTACCAGCCTAAAGCCAGGGGAGAACAATCACTATCCTGATGTACTTCCCTGTTTGAGGCGACAGAACAAGGACCCAGGCCCACAACAGCTGGGGCATGCTCCAGTTCTTCACCTTCCTGACTCCAATTGGATCCCACTGTCCATACTCTCAGGGCCCACTAAGCCAACCCATGGGGAACCTTTCTCCTTACCTGCGGATCCCATCTGTGCAGCGCCTAACCTTACTTTGCTCACAGATGTATCCCAGGAGCAGGATAGTACCACCAGGACCAACACAGTGGTGTTGCCCACTCTACCCCCGGGCTGTGACACTTGTCCCCTCCCCAGGGATAACTTTGTCCACTCGGACAGCAAGCCACAGTGGTTACTGACAGCTGCCAGGGATGAGAGCCAGGCCCTAGGCCTCTCGAAGCTCTCCCACCACTGTGGCTGGGGAGAGTGGGGGGCAGTACCCCAGGTGCTGGGCACCCTTTAACCACTTTCCCTTCCACCAGGTCAGGGATGACAGCCAGAGCCTGGTCCTCCCCTCTGGCGCTCTGTACCCTCCCTCCTGGAGCGGTACCCCCAGAGTCCAACATGGTCAGGGTGCTTATAGAAGTCTCCCTGTACCATTCCTCCACCAGTGCAGGGCTGTTAACCTGCAACTGGCCCTCCAACCTGGGGTCTGTACCTTCAGGTTGGACTAGGGCCCGGGGTGAGGGTTCCCTCCCCCTGCCCTCCCTTCTGGGGTCCAGCACCCTCCAACTAGGAGTGGCCTCCTCAGAAGACAACATGGTAGGGGCACTGTTATCAGTAGCGCCTCCCTCCAGGTCCGGGGGGACACCCTGAACCTGGCCTTCCAACCCAGGGTCTGAACCCTCAGACTGGATCACTGCCTGGCAAACCAGGGCTTTCTGGGGGGCACACCTACCCCCCACCAGGTCAGAGTTTAACCTCTGCACCTGACCATCCAACCCAGAGTCACCACCCTGAGGTTGAACAATTGCCTGGCACGCCAGGACTTCCTGGGGGGCACACCTACCCCCCCACCGGGTCAGAGTTTAACCTCTGAACCGGGTTCTCCAACCCAGGGTCACCACCCTGAGGTTGAACAATTGCCTGGCATGCCAGGACTTTCTGGAAGGCACACCTACCCCCCACCAGGTCAGAGTTTAACCTCTGAACCTGGCCATCCAACCCAGAGTCAACACCCTGAGGTTGGACAACTGCCTGGCATACCAGGACTTTCTGGGGGGCACACCTACCCCCCACCGGGTCAGAGTTTAACCTCTGAACTTGGGTATCCAACCCAGAGTCACCACCCTGAGGTTGAACCATTGCCTGGCATACCAGGACTTTCTGGGGGGCACACCTACCCCCCACCAGGTCAGAGTTTAACCGCTGAACCTGGTTAGCCAACCCAGAGTCACCACCCTGAGGATGAACCATTGCCTGGCATACCAGGACTTTCTGGGGGGCACACCTACCCCCCACCAGGTCAGAGTTAAACCTCTGAACCTGGTTATCCAACCCAGAGTCACCACCCTGAAGTTGAATCTTTGCCTGGCATGCCAGGACTTCCTGGGGGGCACTCTCACCCCCCACAAGGGACACACCGTCCCCAAGGGCCACACAAGAGTCTGGTTGGCGCAGGTCTCCTGACCTCTGCCCATCTGGCAGAGTCTGGGTCTCCCCCAAACCAGAAACAGTTTCACCTGGGTCATTCCTGGGGGGCTCTGCTCTCAGAGCTGACCCCTGACTCTCCAGGTCCTCCACTGGGGTCTGCAACCCCCTCTCAACCCTATGTCTGGACTTCTGCACCCCCTCACTAGGAGTAGTACTGCCAGACACCAGAACTGTTGGGATGCTGGCTACAGTCACCCCCCCAAGTTCTTCTGACACTGCGGGGCTTCCCTCAAAAGGTGGCCCTACGGTACAGGCTAGGCTTCCCTCCTGGTGTTCCCTCATGGAACCCTCTAGGACCTGGGACCTACCTGGGACACTACAATCCTCTCCCACCTCACTTGGTTGGGAACCACCTAGACCACTCCCTTCAGGAGCACCCCCAAATGCCTCTTCAGACTCTCTGGTACTCACCCAGAAGTCTGCCTCCATTGTAAGTTCCCTGGGGTCAGAGAACTCACACTCCACCTGGTGTTGGCGTAGCTCTGGAAAATAAGGACCAGACATATGCTCTCCAGCAATTACATCACTCTGCCCTTCGCATGTATTAACCACAGTACCCTTCACCCAACCATCCAGTGACTCAACCTTGAAAAAGCACTCTACATCACCCTTCTGAGACTGGTGAGACAGTATTTGACTGTCCCTGACACTCAACCCATACTCTTCTGGGATGTCTCTACACTCTATATCCAGGACGTCCACCAGGGGGGAACCCTTTTCTCTGTCACTCTCTGCTAGAGCCAGTAAAGTGTCCCTCCCCCCAGTAGGAATATGACTCCCTGTGCCAGTTCTGCAATCCTTCTCAGGGACCCTGTGCATAACGGGAACTACCTCATACCCTTGAACCACCTGGGGTGTGTCAACTCCCTTCTTCAAGTTGGGCACCACATCTCTGGGCTTGTGCCCTTCTTCAGCAGTACTGGATGCAAGATTTTTGCTGCCACCATTTGAACTGGACTCAGCCCTTCCGGCCTCCAGTTTCAGCTCTTTACAGCTCAGCTATTGAGCTGCAATCTTTTCTTCTTCCAGGGCTAAGAGTCTTTTTGCCTCAACCCTTGCAAGATACTCCTCTAATTGTTGCTCCTGCCGCCTTTGACCTCGGAGCCATGCATCTCTCTCTGGGTCTCTTTCCTCATCTGAGTAGTCTTCCTCCTCATGTGAGCAGTCTTCCTCCTCATGTGAGCAGTCCTCCTCCTCATCTGAGAGGTACTTAGTCATTTGGTTTCTTGCTGCCTCTCTCTCTGCCCATCTTTCTTCCCCCCAGACTATGTAGTTATGTAGCATTTCCTCCTTAGTAGATCTCCTTGCTACAGGAAGGCCCCATTTTCTGCAAAGCTTCCTTAGGTCAGCCTTAGTGAGGTGGTCAGTACGTACAAAGAATGAGTAGGTACACAATCCCATTCTGATAAGGTCTTGCCAGGAAATACCAAAATCCAAAGTCCAAAATATCAATAGTATATCCAGGAGGACATGAGAGAACCAAAAGCAAAAAGATGAAAAATCAAGTTGATCTTCCACTGTGGGTAGGTAGTGAAATACTTAGCTACTGTATGTCACTGCACAAACACAAGTCCTATCCTCACCGCTGATCACCAATGTTAGAAATGGGGTTTTTGGTTGGCAGTCAGGTTGCCCTCTGTCCAAGCAAGAACCCTCACTCTAGTCAGGGTAAGTCACACACAATCCAAAATCAGCCTGTGCCCACCCTCTGGTAGCTTGGCACGAGCAGTCAGGCTTAACTTAGAAGGCAATGTGTAAAGCATTTGTGCAATAAATCATACAACACCATAATATAACACCACAAAAATACACCACACAGTGTTTAGAAAAATATATAATATTTATCTGGGTATTTTCAGGTCAAAACGATCAAAGTTGCAATATGAATTTGTAAAGATATCACTGAAAAGTGATATAAAGTGTCTTAAGTCTTTAAAAAGCAAACAAGGTCTCTTTCAAGCACAAAGTACCTGGTTTCTGGTGGAAAATCTCCTCAAAGGGCCACAGGAGAAGAGATACGTGGAAAACTGGTGTGTGCGTCGATTTCTCCCCAGCACACACGGACTTGCGTCGTTATTTTTCACGCAGGGAAGTCGTGCGTCGTTTTCCGGCACGCGGACAGTCTCTTTCTGTGGATCGCGGGGATTACCAGATGTCCCGGGTCTGTGCGTGGATTTTCCTGCTTGTTTTCCGGCTGCGCGTCGTTCTGCCGGCTGCGCGTTGAAGTTTCGATCTCACGGCAGGCGTTGCGTCGATTTCTCCTTGGAAGTCGGGCGGCGTTGTCCTTGCAAGGCAGTGCGTCAAAGTTTCGGTCGTCCCGAAGGCGTTGCGTCGATCAGCGTCGGTGTGCGGCGTTTTTCTTGCCGCGGAACAAGCTGTGCGTTGAAAATGTCGGCGCACGGAGCGTCCAAGTGAAAAAGAGAAGTCTTTTTGGTCCTGAGACTTCAGGGAACAGGAGGCAAGCTCTATCCAAGGCCTTGGAGAGCACTTTCACAGCCAGGCAAGAGTTCAGCAAGGCAGCAGGCCAACAGCAAGGCAGCAGTCCTTTGTAGAAAGCAGACAGGTGAGTCCTTTGAGCAGCCAGGCAGTTCTTCTTGTCAGGATGTTTTTTCTGGTTCAGGTTTCTTCTCCAGCAAGTGTCTGATGAGGTAGGACATAGGCCCTGTTTTATACTAAGTTGTGCCTTTGAAGTGGGGGTGACTTCAAAGAGTGTCTAAGAAATGCACCAAGCCCCCTTTCAGTTCAATCCTGTCTGCCAGAGTCCCAGTAGGGGGTGTGGCAGTCCTTTGTGTGAGGGCAGGCCCTCCACCCTCCCAGCCCAGGAAGACCCATTCAAAATGCAGATGTATGCAAGTGAGGCTGAGTACCCTGTGTTTGGGGTGTGTCTGAGTGAATGCACAAGGAGCTGTCAACTAAACCTAGCCAGACGTGGATTGAAGGGCACAACAAGATTTTAGTGCAAAGAAATGCTCTCTTTCTAAAAGTGGCATTTCTAGAATAGTAATATTAAATCCGACTTCACCAGTCAGCAGGATTTCATATTACCATTCTGGCCATACTAAATATGACTTTCCTGCTCCTTTCAGATCAGCAGCTGCCACTTCAACAGTGTATGAGGGCAGCCCCAATGTTAGCCTATGAAGGGAGCAGGCCTCACAGTATTGTAAAAACGAATTTAGGAGTTTTACACTACCAGAACATATAACTACACAGGTACATGTCCTGCCTTTTACCCACACACACCCTGCTCTAGGGGTTACCTAGGGCGCAGATTAGGGGTGACTTATATGTAGAAAAAGGGGAGTTCTAGGCTTGGCAAGTACTTTTAAATGCCAAGTCGAAGTGGCAGTGAAACTGCACACACAGGCCTTGCAATGGCAGGCCTGAGACAAGGTTAAGGGGCTACTGAAGTGGGTGGCACAACCAGAGCTGCAGGCCCACTAGTAGCATTTAATCTACAGGCCAGAGGCACATATAGTGCATTCTACTAGGGACTTATAAGTAAATTAAATAGCCAAACATGGATAAACCAATCAATAGTACAATTTACACAGAGAGCATATGCACTTTAGCACTGATTAGCAGTGGTAAAGTGCCCAGAGGTCAAAAGCCAACAACAACAGGTCAGAAAAAATAGGAGGAAGGAGGCAAAAAGTTTGGGGATGACCCCGTCAAAAAGCCAGGTCCAACACTTATTTACAGTTTTGTGATTTTCAAATGGTTCACACACCTGTCTCCTAAATTAAGCCTAACTGCTTGTTGCCAAGCTACCAGGGGTTGAGCTGAGATAAATTGAGACCCCGACTAGACCTATTGGAGTTTTTTGGCCTATTGCTAAGTGTAGGTACTTACCTGCCCTTACCAATAATCCACTTTCCAACAGTGGTTGAACCCCTTAAAGAGCCAAATCATTCGAAATTTGAATTGGAATATTCACAAATGTTTCTCCAGGTGGAACCCTTAGGAATGCACCTGAAGGTGATTGGGCTGGTTGGCGCAATACAGATAGACCCGGCTATTTACAACCCATGATGTTAAAAATTCACTAGCAACGTAGACTTCTATAGCCTGGGATGGTGATAACCTACTACCTGAATGGGGAATATGGCTTCTTGTTGTTGGTATAACCTGCCTGTTGTACTTTTAATGTCTCATCTTTCTCTGGTCATAGTACACAATGTCTCTGGTAAGGAATAAACAGTAAGAGTGAAATCCTAACTTCCAGCTGCAAGAATTGAATAATTCACATTTATCTCTTCTTTTCCAGTTTGCCCCTCAATGGGGTGATTAACAACAGTGAGATTCCTGTATAAAATTGTTTAAATGAAAATCTGAGAAAATAATATGTAACATTACTATAAAAATACAAACGTTTCCGCAGTGCTTAATTTATGTCACATAATCGTCATATTTTCCAACTGTTCAGTATAATAACTGTTTGTGCAGCCCCAGATATTTTCACTCTGCTAGATATTTCTTTAATGAGCTTTCTTTTATTCTCACCCATTTCTCATGACCTAATTTGGCACATTCTGATAGGGAAATGTGTTACCTAAGGCTGAATTTTAAAGATAGCATTGTAATTACGGGAGTGAGCCTAACAAATGCTGTTGATTAAACACTCATTATTTGAACATTTTTTGTAGCACAGAGCCTTGTCAGCTATGAGAAGGAAAACACATATCCAATGCTCTTTTATAAATTGTAAAGATCTGGAGTGTCTGGATTTTATGCAGAGGAAACACAGCGCTTAACTTTTCTTGCTCATCTAGAACCAATCTGTGTTAAAATGTCCCTAGTGTGTGGCTGATATTTTTGAGTTAAAACGAGGGCCATTAGAAGCCCAGAGCACTTCATTGTCTTCAATGGAGCTCCCAACATTCCAATGTTCTAATATTCCTTATAATTTCCTCTTCGAGTGTTTGTAAAGTACCCACATGACTCATTTTACCTGCCTTGTGCTCACCATACTTTGTTACAGAGTGGGAACATCACCTTCAAGAGTTGAGAGTGGACGGTCAACTGTTCCTCTATGGTGAGGGGAATAGTTAGCTGGATGGTTTGGTAGGAGGTTCTGGTACTCGTGACAAGCGTGGCTCATCCTGGGATCAGTCAATCACTTGTGGAAGGATTCGTGCGGCAACATTATAGTCAGGTTCTCCTTGTAGCATATCAGGCAGAGTAAGGCTCTCACTTAGGGGTACAATGAGTTCAAGATATTTAAACCTTGTTGGGTTTGCTTCTCTTCAAGTTGGCTTGTGGATTGATCTGAGGGCACCTGAGTCTCAGAGACCAGAGGCATTGTGGTTGAGCGGTCAGAGTCTGCAGGCACTTATGCCATGCGTGCTAGTGGTCTTTAAGACGAGATACACAGAATTTGATTCTCTGGTCCACCTTCAGCCAATAAAAAGATTTCAGAGATGATGTAATGCATTGTTTTTTCTTCAGGTTTCGGGAGAGTCTGGCACCTTGATTCTGAATCTCTTTTTGATGGCTTTATCATACCATGTTTTTTGTTTGAGCTGCCGTTAGTACCCTTATAAATGTAAGCTTATGTTTTATGACATGATAAGTTCATTTATTTGCATCACAATCTAAAATGGGTAAAACAGATGGGTGATTCTCTCCATAAGCCCTCAAACTCTGGAACAACTTAACCATAAACTGAAGGGCACTCCCAACCCTTATGTTTTTTTCAGAAAGGTTCTAAGAACATTACTTCTCAAGACTAACACAGTAGGTAAAATTAGAACTGATAGTAAATCTGCAAACATAAGAATTTACTTGCTCATGGTGTGCACAATATACATTTCATAAATCAATAAATGTAATTAATAGAAATCAAAGGTGAATACGTTAATATTAAATCAATTGCGAGAAAAAAGTTCCTATTTGCTAGAGAGATTAGTTATTTCATTAGATGAAATTGGCACTTTATCACCTAAATATTTTCATAGGCACCATCAAATATAACTGTTCTTCAGGGTGGAATTAACAGTTTGTGTTAGACATTTGTGGCTCGCCACCTCTTGAAGCAGCAACAGGTTTAGTGTTCATGCCTAACTGCAGTTTTCCACTGGATCGGCGTACACCAACTCAAGTGCAATGCTGACAAAACAGAAATTCTCTTTTTTGGCAATGCCACCCCAGAATTTGGCAGACTTTCTGGCCCCAAGATGCCACCCGTAGGGAGGCATAATCCGGAACCTAGAGGTCAAATTTGATGACAGTTTGTCCTTTAAGCCTCAAATTAGGTCAGTGGTAGGCACTTGCTTCGGTATACTCCTTAAAAAAGTTCTTACACTGTCTTCACTGCGGAAAAACAGTTATCTAGGCCCTGATAGCCTCTAGGTTGGACTACGGTAATGCCCTCTTTTATGGACTGCTGGAACATTTATTGGATAGGCTTCAAGTGGTCCAGAATGCGGCAGCTCGCCTTCTTCTGAACTCAGAGCTGGGATGTCTCCTCATCTGCCTGCTCTCCGCTGGCTCCCTATCAGGAAAAGAACCTTGTACAAGGCACTGGTATCAAATCACAAGGTTCCTTACCAGACAAGTACGGTCTGTCTTAGAACTAGGTTTATCTTCTATGCCCCATCAGGAAACCTGAGGTCTGTTAACAAATGATTCTCAGTGACTCCCAGAATTTGATGGGTCAGAGTGACAAGAAACTCACTTACTTGCCTAGGTTCAGCAGCATGGAATCAGCTCCCTCTTGAGCTCTGCACATTGAGTAATGTTGCAGCATTTAAAAAAAGGCTGAAAACCTGGCTTTTTGTGCAAAATGTTTCCTTCTCATTTGACCTGTGCTAAGTGCCGGGACCCTCCTTGGAGTAGCTGCAAGCATTACATGTCGCTTTCATCATCATCGTGTGCGCCGCCGCACTAACCTTTGTGCAGTTGGACGCCTTGGGCTCCAGCCCTTCCATGGTCACCAGGTCCTTCAGTAAACTGCTCTCTTGATAGCCTCCCTTGAGTCCTTCCAGCTTGAAGTTTGCATGTGGTCGCTCCAGGATCAGCCGCACGCTAACAGCAAATCCCGCCATGTCGATGGCAAATGGGCGGCTTGGATCGAAAACGGTTTTCCAGCCAACAACTTTCCCTGTTGGGTCGAGTTTAGGAGACTCGTACCTGAGACCTCCAACGAAGGCCACAGGCCATACTGAGACCCTCCTTGTGTATCGCATCTGCAACAGAGAAGCAAAGTTATGAGCAGTGGCATATGCTAACAGAAATCAAATCGCTGGCGGAAGTGACATCACAAGTCGTTTGACTCAGGAAGAACGTAGTTTTAAAAATCCTTGGGGCCTGAAGAAGGACCGTAGTAACTATTTTGTGCGATCTGTACTAATGATAGAGCGTTCCGTCCTAATAAATTACCTGTATTTGGACGCTCTTGGGTCGATGAATCTTTTGACCAAGTGGGGCTCTCTTCACCCGAGATTAGTCAATTTAATCAAATCAATAATCAATAACGAACATAAGCAATGCACTGATCAACATAACACTTCACAATTAATCCAGAAAACATTTCGGCGAACCATGACCTTTCGGCCATGAATAACCACACCAGTTCATTCAAAGTTAATGAATTTATTTCCCTATATTAACAAAGCTAGCACGATATAAATGTGTCTCAACACCAAATGATATATGTAAATGAACATTAATAGCTGTCCATAACGGCGAAAAGATGCAATCTATGCAGCATTTGAATAACAATGCATTCGATAATAGCAACGCAAACCACTAAAACTATAATCTGTAATGGGCTAATTGCATACATTAGTCAGCATAACAAGGTCTCAAATTGCATCGTGCAACAAATGAATCCTCATCTAACCTCAAATTAGCATCTGCATGTGGGACTTCATGCAAAAAAAACAATTTAGCAACATTGATTTGGAAAACTCCTAACTAGGGCTCTTATAAAAAATCAGCAGTTGGTTACCTAAAAAGAAACACAATGCAATTGTACATTTTCCTTTCATATTTACCAAATTCAATCAGCATTCAAGGAAGTCTTCGTCTCACAGGTACCGGTTTCGATCAGCATGGGACGGGGCAAAGGGGGCAGGGTGGACGGGGCAATTGCCTCACAGCGGCAAGATAAAAGGACAAAACTACTACATTATGCAAAGGGGCAAATCAAAGTTTAAAGTCTCTAGGGCGAGAATTACTTAAAGTCTCTTTCTCTCGATTAGAGAAAGCATCAAAGTCTCATTCAAAATGGCGTCGAACATCAATTGGCATCGTAGAAGATTGCAAAATGACGAGGTCGGCAAGATGGGCCATAATGGCTGCAATGGGCAATAATGTCCTCAATGGGTGCAGTGGGTAATGGCCGCTTTCTTCTTGTGCACCAGGTTTAAATAATCAACAGTTCAAATCCAGTAGGGTCTTCCATTGGAGGGTTCATAGGTTGGCTTCAAATTGTCCAATCAAAAACAACAATTTACAAGCTTCTACCTAGGCCTACATTATCCTTGGAGTCGGGAACGTAAGTTGCAACATATTTTACCAATTAACTCACTTTCAGAGCTTCCATTGTCTGCACCTGCAGATTGACCTTGGAGCAAAGAAGAAGATGCCAGGCTGGCACGAAACCTTAAAGATAAGCATGTGAACCGATCTCACTGGAAAAGTACAGCTTCAAGCAAGAATACACGTTTTATTAGCACATTAGAAAAACACGAGCATCTAAACCGTGAGACAAGGCAACTAGGCCGAAGCCTCCACTAAAGTTATGCTAAGTTAAAACATTTCAAACAAGCAAATCATGGCACACGTTTACGGTTATGTCAGATTAGTACAATTCTAATACATCACGTTATATAAAGCACGCTTATAAATGTTGGCGAACTACTCTGAGGGCACATTTGTCCCCGTACAATCTTTATTAGTTCGGTTAAAGTCACACTTGATTATTGCGGCACTACGTTTATGCGCTAATAAATGTAAAACCTTCGTTTCTGCGTCATCAATCCCTCCTCTGATGACTATTTGTCATCACACAAAACTATTCCCACAAATTTTATTCCATTAAAATTCTGTCAGTTCTCTTTGCCTTTTAGTTCCCCTTGTTCTTGCCTTGTATTCTTCTGCCATTCTTTTCATCATTTTCTCTTCCTTCCTTCTCTTAATTCTTGCCATGATCATTAGTATTCCCCTCTTTATTCCCCAAATCCCAAAGATGCAAATTAGTACTATTAGTATTCCCTGTATTATTTTTAGTAATATTCCATTCCAAATGCCACCAAGCCAATTTCCCACTGAAGCAACTCCCTTTCCAACCTTCTCCCAAACTCCTGGTTCTTTCAATTCCTTCAAGTCTGCACTCTCTTTTGTTAGATTCGCAAGCATTGTTTTAATCTTCACACTGTTGTCTGGTATATACGTGCAACAGTGGCGCGCACCAAGCATTTTGCAAACGCCGCCATCCTTTGCTAAAAGAATGTCTAGGGCAAGCCTGTTTTGAAGAGTCATAGCTCTTTCTGCTGCAAGTTCAGCATCCATCAGGATTATAGCACCTGAAAAATTTGTCAACATGTTATCCACTATAGTAGACAACTTTCTTATTTTGATGGAATTCAACACAACTCCCAATGAAGGAATCATGGCTCCAAATATATCTCCTACCACAGCAGCTGCAGTCTCTCTTTTCTGGATACGATGAGATCCAGACGTCTTTGGAATCGCCGATAGGTCATCCAGTTGATAAACCTTTGGGAACACTATACCCAAATAACATCTCCCCCACCATCCCTTTGGAAGACGATAATAGGCACTATGCCCACAAATGTAATATACACCAGGTATGACAGGGTCAAGTCCGTTCAGCATGAATGTCCATTTGGCCTTAAAGATAAACGTATGTTTACATTCACTCGCTCCCACGAAAATGTTATCATAATAAGATTCACCATGATATATACAAAATTTCCCTACATGCCAAGCGTCTAAAGCTATTTTTCCTTGTGTTTTTATTGCGGCAAAAGCATAATTATCTACTGAAGTCCTCTTACTTAGCTCTTTTTCTAATTTCGCATTCATTTGTGCCCTTCTGTCATCTGTGCGATCTAAAAAGCTTATTTCTACTGCAGAGAGCGAGCAGGTAAGGTTTTCCCTATGAGCGTGAGCTGTTTCAAAAGGTTGCATTGGCTCGAAAAATTCCCTCATTATTTTAGCATCCCAATCTTTAGCAATCTGGCTTAGTTGCGTTATTATAGGAACATATGCAAAGGTAACATCATAATTTGAATAAAAATACTGTATGTTAGTTTGACCATAAAATCTAGAAGTTACTAAACTACATGTAATCCCATATGTAAGAGGCATGTGGTGATAAGTCACCCCTTCCGTTACCGATGTCGGTATCTGTGTACACACATAACAATCCTTCGCATCCATAGTCTCAACATATTCTGTTAGTAGGCGATAGAAAACATTATACGAAAGTTCCTTCTTATCATGCAAGTGTCTCTCATCTAATTCTAGTCTTTTCAATGCGGTTAGTTCAGTGACAGTAACAGGAGCAGAAGTAGAAGCATCAATTTTCTCATTCTCACCCTTACCACGCGTTGCAAGCACTATTGCCATTATTATTAGTACACATGCAGTTATCAAGCCTATACACGCATATTTACAATATTTCACTCTACTGTTTTGTGTAGCGTACTTAGTCATGATCTGTATAGAATCAGAGAGCTAGAAGCACTTATAAAGAAACGATTTAGCAATTAGTTACAAAGCTGAACGAGCGCAATGTTCACACAGTTTTCTTCAGGAGCCCAGTCACTTATCGGTTAGCAGCATTTGTCTCAATTCGGCAATAACTCAGTCTTTTATCAGTTAGCAACGTTGTCTCAAATCAGGTTTAAGAGTCAATCAGGTTATCAAAGTCTTATCAAGTTAGCAAATGTCTCATCCGGTTTAGCAATGTCTCAGCTGGTTGTATCACGTTAGATTATAGCAAGCAATGTCATTTATCACCCTTTCAATCAATAGTGTCCATAAAACTTTTCTTTTCTATTGGTATCTCTTCTTCTTCGTTCTCGAGGCTAAGAGATACAAATTCGTCGGTCCAATCGTCATTGACTACATATGCCCATTCTGGACCGGAATATCTCCTGTTTGGTATCCTTTTCCTTTTCAATTTTGCATCTCTCTTCGATTCTGCCTCACTGGTACTTTCCTCTTTGGCCAAGTCTTTTTCTTCACTTGATGTTGGTACCACGACAGACACTTCCTTTCTTTTCTCTTTCACTCTTGGCCCTTCACTGTCGTTCAACGTTTCTCTAGTTCTTAGTTTTACTGGTGATATACTTGGTCTTCTCTTTGCACTGTGTCCACTTGATGGACCTGCGATCTCTTCTGAGGAAGTTTGAACAGTTTCGTTCTGTTCTGCCTTGTCCCCTCCTTCTGGGGAGTCAATCAGGTTTTCCTTTTCTTTTTCTGTACCGTCTGCTTCTGGGAAAGCCCTCCTCTGATCAGGCTCTCCTGCTTCTTCACCTCTTTCGAGCCCTTTGTCACCGTTACTTTCTTCAGGCTCTTTGTTACCTTCAGCTGCTTCAGGCTCTTTGTTACCTTCAGCTGCTTCGTCGCTGTCTGAGGTTTCTCCTTGGTCTTCCCCAAGTGAATCGGTTGTTTCGTCCTCAGAGAATATTTCTCTCTCTTCTATTTCTGCCTGTTCGCTTCTAGTTCTGTTTTGCTCTGTCTCAGCGCTCGGCACTTTGTTATCAGGTACTGGCAGTTTCAGCGCTTCAACTTCCTCATCTGTGGGACACAACACCTTCTTTGTATGACTGGCGTGAATCCAGTTGGGAACTCCCGCACACTTCACAGCGGTAGTGGTCGTCAGGATCACTTGGAAAGGGCCTTTCCAACGGGGTTCCAGACACGACTTCCTCACGTGCTTCTTTATCACGACCCAGTCACCTGCTTTCAGTGTGTGTCCTGGACCTTGGATCGGTGACAAGGTGGTTGCTTCCACCTGGTGGGAGAAAGAGCGAACCACGTCAGCCAGACCTTTGCAGTAGTCTAACACCATATCATCTGTAATATTCAAAAGCGCGTTTGCGGGAACTGCAGGAAGTCTCATGGCCCTGCCCATGAGAATTTCGTGCGGGGACAATCCACTCTTTCTGTCAGGGGTGTTTCTCATTGACATTAACACCAAAGGCAATGCGTCAGGCCATTTCAAATTTGTCGATGCACATATTTTCGCCATTCTTGATTTCAGTGTACCATTCATCTGTTCCACCAGTCCTGAGGCTTCAGGGCGATAGCTACAATGCAGTTTTTGCTCAATGTTCAGCGCTGCGCAAAGTAACTTTATCACCTCGTTATTGAAGTGACTTCCTCTATCTGATTCTAAAGAGATCGGGAATCCGAAACGTGGTATCAACTCCCTCAACAATAGTTTTGCAAGTGTAAGGCTGTCATTTCTACGTGTGGGGTATGCTTCAATCCAGTGACTAAAAATGCACACAATCACCAACACATACTTCAGACCTCCATGCACAGGCATCTCAATAAAGTCCATCTGCATTCTGCTGAACGGGCCACTCGCCCTGCCAATGTGGCTCATGTTCACAATCGTTCCCTTTCCTGGGTTCATCTGCTGACAAATGACACAACGATGGCAAACTGCTTCTGCAACTTGACGGAATCTGGGGTTAAACCAATCAGTTTTGAACAATCTTATCATGGCATCTCTCCCTAGGTGAGCCTGCCCATGATAGAACCGCGCTAGCTGCGATAAGAGACTATTTGGTAAAACAAATTTTCCTTCATTTGAAACCCATAACTCATCTGGTCTCCTTGTACATTGTGACTTAATCCAGGAAACTCTTTCATCCTCCCTGACGCTATTCTGTAATGCTTTTAGTTCATCCATTGTATCCACGACCTTCAAGGCAAATGCTTCAGCTGGTTCGAGTTCTGGTTCACTTATC
The DNA here is from genome assembly GCF_031143425.1 of Pleurodeles waltl. Classification (NCBI taxonomy): domain Eukaryota; kingdom Metazoa; phylum Chordata; class Amphibia; order Caudata; family Salamandridae; genus Pleurodeles; species Pleurodeles waltl. Next base: position 1,504,069,655 of record NC_090447.1, read on the forward strand.
AAATTCCATTCATCCCTGAGCAATATACAGTTCAAGGCACAAAATCTTGCGACTTGATCCGCATATGCATTTCCCAGGGAAACATAGTCCTGTCCTTTTGTATGAGCACTACACTTTACCACTGCAATTTTGGCTGGCATCTGAATGGCGTGTAACAATTCCCTTATTCTCTCCCCGTTTTTCACTGGGGACCCTGAAGAGGTCAGGAAACCTCTCTGTGACCATAGTTGCCCAAAGTCGTGCACAATTCCAAACCCGTACTGACTGTCAGTGTAAATGGTAACCTTCATCAATGTAGACAGTTGGCATGCTCTTGTAAGGGCTACAAGCTCTGCTACTTGTGCGGAATAGACTCCTTGAAGCCAGGATGCTTCCAAGACACCTGTTACAGTACATACAGCATATCCTGCTTTCAAAATTCCCAACCCATCTCTTAGACATGAACCATCAACAAAAATAATATGGTCATTTTCATCAAGCTTAGTATCCCTAATATCAGGTCGGGGTTTTGTGCAAAATTCAGTCACCTGAAGGCAGTCGTGCTCGACGTCTTCAGCGTTCTCAATTTCAACATTTTCACCGGGAAGCAAGGTTGCTGGATTCAACGTAGTGCACCTTTTCAGCTGCACATTCGGTGAGCCCAGAATTATTGTTTCATACCTTGTGAGTCTTGCTCCAGTCATGTGTTGCGTTCGGGAGCGGGTCAAAAGTATCTCAACTGAGTGAGGGACCATGACTGTTAATGGGTGTCCCATCACTATTCCTTCACTCTGAGTGAGGCTGATACCAACTGCTGCTACGGCGCGCAAACACCCTGGCAGTGCTGCTGCGACCGGATCCAAAGTAGCTGGAAAATACGCTACTGGTCTGTTTATGCCACCATGGGCTTGGGTCAAGACAGACAAAGAACATGCATCACGTTCATGACAAAACAATGTGAAAGGCTTTGTGTAATCAGGCATACCTAAAGCTGGAGCCCTGCACATGCATTCTTTCAATTCAATAAAAGCATCCATCTCATCTCCTTTCAGCTCAATTTCATCCAAGGCATCCTTCTGAGTCAGTTTCAGTAAAGGCTTTGCTAGAGTTGAAAAGTTGGGAATCCACTGGCGACAGTAGCTCACCATCCCCAAAAACTTCCTCACCTCCCTCCTCGTCTTTGGTGGACTCATTTGAAGTACACTTGTTATTCTTTCCTTCATTATTCTCCGTGACCCTTTCTCTATTTGATGACCCAAGTATTTTACTTTCTTCTGACAGAACTGCAACTTTGAAGGAGACACCTTGTGTCCATTCCTTCCCAAATGGTTCAGTAGAGCAATGGTGTCGGCTGTGCAGCCACTTTCTGTCTTAGATGCAATCAGTAAGTCATCGATGTACTGTACTAGGGTTGACTCGAATGGCAATTCTAACGCTTCCAAGTCTTTCTTTAGAATCTGATTGAAAATTGACGGTGACTCCGAAAACCCTTGAGGAATTCGACACCAACTGTAAACTCTGAAGAATTTGAAACAAAAGAGAAATTGGCTGTCCTCATGAAGAGGCACCGAAAAGAATGCTTGTGACAAGTCAATGACTGAGAACCACTCGGCATCGCAAGGGACTTGAAACATTATCACAGCTGGATTCGGTACTACAGGGCAGCATTTAATTATGATGTCATTTATTTTCCTCAAGTCCTGCACGATTCGGACCTTTCCACTCGGCTTTATTAGTCCCATGATTGGTGAATTACATGGACTGCTTAACACTTCTTTCAGTACTCCCTGTTTTACAAACTCGTCAATGAGTTGGGCGACTTTCATGAGGGTGTCTTGTGCCATGTGGTATTGTGGGGTCTGGGGAAAGGTTACATTGGGTTTTACGGTCACTTTCACTGGTTCCACTCCTTTCACCAATCCCACCTCTTTTCCTGTCATATCCCACACTTCCTTTCCGACTGTTTCCCGTAATTCAGCTGGAATATCTTCTTCAGTTATCATCGGAAAAAGGTTAATCAGAGGATATTCTTCATCGACAGTTTCCATCTCATCCCCTTCTACACTGTCCTCTTCTTCCCCATCACTGCTCGTCTGAATTCTAATTCCATCGTTCGAACACATAATCGAACATCCCAATTTGCACAATAGGTCTCTCCCTAACAGTGCTATCGGGCTTGAGTCACATACCACAAAATTATGTGACCCTTGATAGTTACCAATTCTGACTTGTACTGGATCTGTGATTGGGTTCGTCAGGTGCCTGTTTGCTACTCCCACTACTTGAACTGTTCTCCCTGAGAGTGGCAAATTTGGTACTTCAATGCTCCTAACAGTTGAACGTGTGGCTCCTGTGTCAACCAAGAATGAAACACGATGACCCATAACTCTTCCCTCCACATATGGACCCTTTTGATCAACTTCCAAGGATGCTGCAAGCACACAATTTCCCTCCTCATCTGAACTTTCACTCTCCCATACATTGTTTATTCCATTCTCACTGTGTAATGGGAACTGTTGTACGGTGCCATTTGTATTCATCACCTGACCCGAGACCTGTGGAGGAACCATCACTTGCTGCTGACTCACTGGTGCCAAAGGTATTTGCATTTGCTGATTAGGTACCATGGGAAACTGCTGTTGCATTGGCTGCATTTGCGTCATCTGCATACGGGGCATCTGCATCTGCTGCGGCTGCATGGGCTGTAATCCCTGCAGCTGATTTATGGTCTGAAAATGTGGGTTTGGACCTCTCATTTTCGGTCCCCTCATTGTCTGGAATGCATTGACATCATTGTTTTGCTGACCAACACCTGCACCTTCCTGCATCACCATCGGGCACTCGCGTTTCCAATGCCCGACGATTCCGCACACGTGACACGGCATCACCCTTTTCATTGCCTGCACACCATTCGGAATTGCAACAGTGTTCAAATCCGGACCATTACTCCCAAAGCCTCCTCTGCCTCTGCCTCTCGCCTGTGGCTGAAACACCATGTTTCCCTGCGGCTGCGGCTGCGGTATCTGCTGTTGGAAACCTTGCAACCCTTGCAGACCTGTCTGAGCTGCTTTAAGTTGCATCACCATCACTTTCTCTTTCAACCTTTTCTGTTTCACTTCAATTTCGTCGCTACAGTATTTCGCATAATTCAACACCTCATCAATAGGTTTCGACTGCCAACAAATCAAATGCGTCTTTATCATCTGACTTATCTCTGGTCTCAGCCCTTCCACAAATCTAAACACAAAATGAAGCATGTCCTTCGCCTCTATTGTTTCCGTGCCACTGTAGTTCTTGAACGCCTTCAACAACCTCTCATAGTAACCATGAATCGACTCTTTAGCCTCTTGGGCAGTTCGATCAATCTTCTGCCAATCCACATTTTTCACGGCAACCTTCGTCTTCAAATGCTCAATCACCTTATAGTACAAGCTCATTACCATAGGTGATGGTGCACCCGTATCCCTGTCTCTCTCTGGTTCACTTGTCGGCCAACCTACAGCCCTTTTGCAGTCTTCCCACAAATCTGCCGGAACCACAATCTCAAAGAGGGTGTTCAGGTCTTCCCAAAGACATTTTGCAAGCTTCACAAACCTATCAGTCTGTTGATACCATTCAATCGGTTTCTCTCTCAGTTTGGGAAAATCATCCGTAAAAGACTGAATGTCGCTTCTGTGCCACGGTACATGTATTAATTTCCCCCCTGCTGTCTCCCTCATTGGTAACATGGTTATTGCATCACTACTCTGTGATCTTTTCTCGTTGTGCTCTGGGACACTGTCTTTCCTCTTTTCCTTTTTCTTTGCCCATCTGCTTTCCCATTTGTCTAAGCACCTCCACACTTGTGCACTCTGCAGCAATTCTCTAAGGTGCGTTTTCATGCCTGCTGACCTCATGTGTTCAAAGTCTGTGGTCCCGAAATCCAATCTATAGCTCCTGCTCAAGTGTTTTGTCTTGTCTATCTCAACCCCGTTTTTGTCAGCTATTTCTTGCAACCTTTTATGTACCTTGTTCACTTCTCTCGTAATCCTAGGACATAGATACCTCAGCTCTTCTTCCGAGTAGGACTCTAACCTATTCAAACCCATAGTCCCTTCCACCAATTCTTCTGCTTCCATGTTCAACCTGACCTTATTCAGATAGTCTTCTCCCTTCCCACTGGCTGAGCTTTGTGTGGAATTCAGACTGTTGAACCACTGTGTCAGCTGTTGCGCATTCAACCCCATCAGTGTAGCATTCACATCGACTGCCATTGATGGTTGCGGCAACTTTTCAGTGTTCGATGATAGCGGTATCATCAGTGGGGGACTCGACCTCACCACTGTTGACTGAGCACATATGGGACTAAACTCCATCAAGGACCCAGATCCAGTCGGCAGAGCCGCTATCGGAGTTGTCTCTGGAGTGTTTTCTATGCACCTCCTTTCCGTCCCACTCTGCACCATTGATCCTTGACCGCTCATACCTGAGTTAGGCTGAATGCACAAAGGTACTGGTGGACCTACAGTAATGGGTAGGGATATCGCATCTGGGTTCTGTCCATTCCCCAGGTTCTGAGGCATGTTCATTCCCACACTATGGGTCATCATTGCCGGCATGCCCGTCTGACTCCCCGTCATCTGAGCATGTGCGGTTCCCCCCTGCATCTGCTTTTCAGGCATCAAAAACTGGGTTGATTCAGCTTGTGCCAATGTTGGGTTGCGACCATTCTGTACTCCCATTACAGTTGGATCTAGAATCATTCCCGTACTGTTGTCACTGCTGTAGTACCTTGGGACCTGCAGCTGATAATTTTCTGCTGTTTTCAATATAGGCACATCTGGATATATTCTCCTAATCTGCGGGGTGAACAGTAAACTCGGGTCCTTAGATCCCGATGGCATTTCTGAACTCGGTGTTTCATTATTCTGTACTGGTGCCGGAGGGGCAGAACTGGTACTTGGACCTTGTTCACTCTCTGCATAAGGTGGTGGACGGTCGTTCAGCAATTGCATGATGAACTCCTCATCCTCTGACTCGTCTTCTCTCCTTAACTTTTCCTCGTCCTCTCTATCTTTGGAACACCTCCTGTTTGTCTTACAGGTAGCTTTCTTGCCTGTCGCCTCTTCTTCCTTAGCAATTGCGGGAAACAATTTTATCCCCTGCAATATATCTGACCTCCACACCTTCTGTGCATTATCCCACCTAGCGTCCGCTAGTGTCTTTTCTACCTTTCTTATCCTGGTCTCGAACTTCTTTTGCTGTTGCTGTCTAGCCATTAGTTCCCAAATCGCTAGAGCCTCAAACTGTGCTGGCCTTGGAGGTACCTTCATGTCGTACATCGCGAATCTCAAATTCTCTAGGATCCTTATATTGAATGTCCCATGGATCGGGAACGCTACGCTCCCATGTCTCTCTGTCAGCTTGTGCCATTGCTTTAGCCAAAGGCACGGAGCTACCCCCCTTTCCTCCATTACAATGTAAGCTGGTGTACCTTCGGGTGGCGTCTTCTCTCCTACGCTTGCTTTAATGTAAGACTCCCCCTTCATCGCACTCTTTAATGCTTTAAAAAATTTCATTTTCTCGTCTTTTATTTCACAAAGTTTGTAATCAATAAGTGACTTTAATTCCCGGAATACTCTTTGCTTGCCTTTCCCCTTCCAATCGAGCCCCACGGACTGCGTCCAATCCGTGCGCGGCCCTTCTTTGCAACCAACCTATCCCAGCGCGGCTCCTAGTGACGTCACACTCACACACACTGCGGCTGACAAAGCCTCGTGGCTTGTCCTCCTTCACTCCGCTCCTCTCGTAACAACTTCTGGCATGTATCGCGAGCAACCAAATAATAATAAAACAGATCTGTCGGTTTACTACAGGAAGGGTAACACAATCGCTTCAGGACCTTAGGGATTTTTCACTAGCCTCGGCAGTTATTCCATCTTTCTCGGTCCCCACTTTCGCAAGCAAATCCTGACCCGCAGACTCTGCTCTCAACTTGTCAATGATCTATTCTAGTGCACTTAGAATTTGTCAAAGCCCGAAGTCGAAGTTTTCTTTCACTCCCTTAACACACGTACCGACTCGTTGACCACGCCCGGTCAACCTATTAAACCGACCAGACCACAACATAAAACAAGTGTCTCATACACTTTTCAACATACTCCGGAGTCTCTTGACCTCGCAGGGCCCGTCTCAACAACAACAACCACGTGGACCTTTTTCTGCACAAAGCGCCACATGCACATGAAGTTCGACGACTTCCCTACTCTCACACTCGGAGTCGCACCTCCGCTATTCTCTAAAATCCTCGCAACCTTTTCAAACAATCTGCGGCAATGAGCTGTGCAAGCGCAAAACCCTGACTTCACTCATACCGTCACTAGTACCGCCAACGCCGATTTCACACCTCCATTCTCTCCATTCGCAAGCTCCGAGATCCCGGGAAAGTCGCGGGGGACTTAGGGCATCATCATTCTCTCAATCTGTTTTACCCAAGAAAAATCTAATTCAACACCATATACCTCTCGAGTGGGGTCTCAAAGAGCGCAACCGTTACCTCTCGAGCGGGGTCCCAAAGGGCGAAACCGTTACCTCTCGAGTGGGGTCCCAAAGGGCGAAACCGTTACCTCTCGAGTGGGGTCCCAAAGGGCGAAACCGTTACCTCTCGAGTGGGGTCCCAAAGGGCGAAACCATCCTCTGCTACCATCTACTGATAGAGCGTTCCGTCCTAATAAATTACCTGTATTTGGACGCTCTTGGGTCGATGAATCTTTTGACCAAGTGGGGCTCTCTTCACCCGAGATTAGTCAATTTAATCAAATCAATAATCAATAACGAACATAAGCAATGCCCTGATCAACATAACACTTCACAATTAATCCAGAAAACATTTCGGCGAACCATGACCTTTCGGCTATGAATAACCACACCAGTTCATTCAAAGTTAATGAATTTATTTCCCTATATTAACAAAGCTAGCACGATATAAATGTGTCTCAACACCAAATGATATATGTAAATGAACATTAATAGCTGTCCATAACGGCGAAAAGATGCAATCTATGCAGCATTTGAATAACAATGCATTCGATAATAGCAACGCAAACCACTAAAACTATAATCTGTAATGGGCTAATTGCATACATTAGTCAGCATAACAAGGTCTCAAATTGCATCGTGCAACAAATGAATCCTCATCTAACCTCAAATTAGCATCTGCATGTGGGACTTCATGCAAAAAAAACAATTTAGCAACATTGATTTGGAAAACTCCTAACTAGGGCTCTTATCAAAAATCAGCAGTTGGTTACCTAAAAAGAAACACAATGCAATTGTACATTTTCCTTTCATATTTACCAAATTCAATCAGCATTCAAGGAAGTCTTCGTCTCACAGGTACCGGTTTCGATCAGCATGGGACGGGGCAAAGGGGGCAGGGTGGACGGGGCAATTGCCTCACAGCGGCAAGATAAAAGGACAAAACTACTACATTATGCAAAGGGGCAAATCAAAGTTTAAAGTCTCTAGGGCGAGAATTACTTAAAGTCTCTTTCTCTCGATTAGAGAAAGCATCAAAGTCTCATTCAAAATGGCGTCGAACATCAATTGGCATCGTAGAAGATGGCAAAATGATGAGGTCGGCAAGATGGGCCATAATGGCTGCAATGGGCAATAATGTCCTCAATGGGTGCAGTGGGTAATGGCCGCTTTCTTCTTGTGCACCAGGTTTAAATAATCAACAGTTCAAATCCAGTAGGGTCTTCCATTGGAGGGTTCATAGGTTGGCTTCAAATTGTCCAATCAAAAACAACAATTTACAAGCTTCTACCTAGCCCTACATTATCCTTGGAGTCGGGAACGTAAGTTGCAACATATTTGACCAATTAACTCACTTTCAGAGCTTCCATTGTCTGCACCCGCAGATTGACCTTGGAGCAAAGAAGAAGATGCCAGGCTGGCACGAAACCTTAAAGATAAGCATGTGAACCGATCTCACTGGAAAAGTACAGCTTCAAGCAAGAATACACGTTTTATTAGCACATTAGAAAAACACAAGCATCTAAACCGTGAGACAAGGCAACTAGGCCGAAGCCTCCACTAAAGTTATGCTAAGTTAAAACATTTCAAACAAGCAAATCATGGCACACGTTTACGGTTATGTCAGATTAGTACAATTCTAATACATCACGTTATATAAAGCACGCTTATAAATGTTGGCGAACTACTCTGAGGGCACATTTGTCCCCGTACAATCTTTATTAGTTCGGTTAAAGTCACACTTGATTATTGCGGCACTACGTTTATGCGCTAATAAATGTAAAACCTTCGTTTCTGCGTCATCACTAATATCTTGATGCTGTTAATAAACATAGATGTCTAAGAGCCACAACAATTAAAACCACCAACAAAAGGTGAGTGCAAGTTTCCTGTAAACAGGGAGATGGTTTACAGCACAACAGATACAAATCTGCCCCACTTGATCTCATCTGAGATTCCTATTGCCCAGAGAGCATCCTCCCTCCCAGTTATGAGATGGGAAGGGATTCCCCTTGCCTGAATTTAGGGAAGTGCCAGGCATTTGGTAGGGTTGATGGAACTCGAATCACCATTCTGTAGAAGTGTAACTGAGCCACACCAACCCATTCTAGGTCACGCGCATTACTCATTTCAACACCTATTGTTACTGTTTAGGCAAAGCTACCAGTTACACTCTGCAGGGGGTCTGCCTTTGTGTGGAACTACGTTTTAGTGCATTTTAAACAATAACTTTTGATCCGATTGAGCTAGAAACAATTTGGTGGTTTAAATCTACAAATTATGCATCAGATGGTCGATTATGAAGCAAATGCATAATTAGGCGGAAAGCGACCAGTTCGCAGATCCGCATACTTTCAGTGGCATGGATATAGCATGTAACAGTGAATCATAGAACGCAAGGGGTTATCCTCTGTTGGAATGTTAGCCAATAGATTTACAGCAGCAGATGAGCCCTCAGGGACAGATGGAGAAGTCACTTCCATGCTGTAATTCATACAGAGAACATTTAATCTCACTTCAGTAATCAGTGGCACAACGGATGGCAATTATCACCCAAGTTACAGCAAACTCTTTAAAAACTTTTTTTATGTTTACGAAATTGTAATCACGTATCAAAAAATGAATATAAAAGCAAATACTAAAAAATACATATATCCCTTTCAAACTTTCTTCAGAACACGCCCTAATTCCTTGCTCTTCTGAACACGATGGCCATGAGGCTGTTACCATCTGCAAACACCCTGAATAAACCAATTACTTCCAAAACATATACTCAGCCATCATATCACCCTTACATAAATATCTTTCTACAAAAGTTCCAATTTTAGATTCCTATATCCAGACGAAGTAACTTGCCAGTTATTGTAGGACTGGGTTAATTTACTACCCAAATGGTTCCTCCTTGATTTACTGGCACAGCGCCATTGGCAATTCTAAAGGGGGGGGGGGGGGGGTACCAGGGAGTATGAGGTATGCCCTGTGGATACCCTCAGAAAAAACGGAATTACTGGGGGGTTTGACGATACTGCACCTGATTTCTGCAGTTATTTGCTATTTGCTCACTGACGTCCACCAGAACATTTCAACTGCTTTTCGCAGCCAAAATGCCCAGGCACTGGTACAAGGCGATAAGGTGGATCTTGTAATCCTGATGGGGTTGATAATCCCTGTTACAGACCCAATAAAAATGACCGTGCAGTGGGAATGAAACATGTAGTCAGAGTCGGCATACGTAGCAAATCCAGACGTAGAAATTAAACAAAGTTAGCAACAGAAGTAAGGCCTCGGTTAATTAAAAACAGTTCAGTCCAAGAGTAGGAAATGACGTCATCACAGTTTGTCCTTTTAAGGTATAGACAAATCAGTGCTGTGGACAACTGTCTGAGATACCAACTATTGTTAGAGGAAGCATTGAAGCCTTATATATAAACATAGACACCGTCACTGAGATGGATGTGGTAAACATGAGTGTACTGCCCTGCGGCAATAATACCACATGTGTGAAGTGTGGTACTTACCCCATATTGCTGCTTACCATCAGTGCGGTCTAGGGCTTGGTGTTATTGCATTAGTATTTCTGCAATGTATTTGCAAGCATTTAGCATCAGCTTTAGAGGTAATCTGTGTTGACATGTACGCGGCACATGTACACCTGAAATAATACACAGCGTTGTGGTAATTTCAGGCTTTGGCAGCACGGACACAAGCATATGTAGCGAACTCTGCGATGATAATTGCTGGCCTGCCCGTGATCAGTGGTACCCTTTGTTTTTTTTGTTTTTTTAATAAGATTTTATTAAAGTTTTGAAACATAGCAATAACGTTGGTATAGTGATTACTCTACAGTGATTACTCTACTTAAATAACTGATCCCCCCTCCCTCCCCTCATGCAACGCAGATTGTGTGATATAGCTCACTGTTGACAAGTCTCAGTAGGATTAGCTGCTGTTTTTTTCTTTCGCAGAGCTTTATTGTTCGAGTGCCATGTTTGAGTCTGTGTCGGTGTCCGAGGTAGTTACACTTGCTTCTGAGGTAGATGTGTTTGGGGATTTTAGTTTTTCCAGAATTGAGTCCCACTGCGTGGCGTCGTCTCTGGGTCTTTGCTCTTGAAGTGCTTCGCGCAGTAGAACTGAGCCTTCTGTGTCCGCCCATTTCTCGAATGTGTTTTGCCATCTGGTCATTTGTGGGCCTGTTGGGGACTTCCAGTTTGTGGTGATTTCTCGTCTTGCCAGGATTAGGGCTAGGTCTATAAACTTGTTGGATATTTTAAGGGCTGACGGTCTTGGGAAATCCCCTAGTAGGGCCACTGTTGGAGAGTTATTCAGAGATCTTTCAGTACAAGCTGATATTTTTACAAATATCCCCTCCCAGAATGCTTTGAGTTGAGGGCAGTTCCAGAGCATGTGTAAGAAGCCTGCTATGGGTTCCGCGCATCTAGGGCATTTTGCGTTATTTGTACCATAGATTTTAAAGATCATTTGTGGGGTTAGATAAGCCCTGTGGAGGATGTACAGATTTATTAATTTGAACCCGGCATTTCTGGATACTGGGTAGACACATGATATGATCTGGTCCCATTGTGTTTCATCCCAGGTGGTGCCTAGTTCTGTTTGCCACTTGGATTTAAGTTTTACTAATGGTAGGCGTGTGCTAGCTTGTAATGTTTTATATATTCCTGATACCACTCCTTTTTGGTCTCCTATTGAGCAAATAATTTTGGAACTGTTATGGGTGGGGGGTTCGAGAGTCCCTGTTCTCCATGCTTTGTGGGCGATTTTGATGATGGCATTGTGGGTGATAAATAAACCGGGGGGAGGCTGTATTGATTTTGTAATTCAGCGTAGATGAACATTTTCCCTCCATTGTATAGGTCTCCCAATTTAGTAATGTTGTGATATATCAATTTGTTGACACCTGGGATGGTTTGTTTCCCTGAAATATTAGTCAGGCAGGCCAGCGGGATTTCCAGTGCATATGGGGTTTTAATGTGAGAGTGTTTTAGGTATTGGGACCGGCAATGTCTGGTCAACTCCCATTCTGTCGGAAGTCTATCTTTGGATTTTCAGGGGTTCAATAGTATTCCTATTATTTTGTCTTTAGAACAGTATAAGGGGAGGTGCAGTTCAGCAGTGTTTGGGGGGTTGCATAGTAGTTTTGCAATCCATTGTAGTTGGCCTGTCCAGTAATAGATTTCCATGTCCGGGGCTGCTAGGCCTCCCTCGGCTGTGGGTCTTTGAAGTGTTCGTATTGCTATACTATGTCTGCTCTGACCCCATACGAAATTTGTTGACATGGTCGCTATTTCTTTGAATGTTGATTTCTGTATTACGAGTGGTATAGTTGAAAAATAGTATAGCAATCTAGGTAGCACTATCATTTTAAGGAGAGCGATTCTGCCCATGGCTATTAGAGGTAGTGTTTCCCAGAAGCGCATGCTGGTTCTAATCCCTCTAAGTGCTCCTTGGATGTTCCCTTCTAGTAGATTGTTTACTGAGTGGTATATCTTTACTCCTAGGTATTTAAATGTGCTGGGAGACCATGGAAGACCTCTTGTGTTGATGGGTTCTGTGGCGTCAGGGTGCAGTGGGAAAATGGATGACTTCCTCCAGTTAATCCGGAGTCCGGAAAGAGCTCCGTAATTGTCTAGCATACTCATGGCCCCTGGTTGTTCAGTCTCTAAGTTTTGTAGGAAGAGTAGCATGTCATCTGCGTACAAAGCGATGTGGTGAGTCCAGTTATTGATTGCGATGCCCTTATAGTAGGAGCCGTATCTTGCCATTTGGGCTAGTGGTTCTATTGCAATTGCAAAGAGAAGGGGGGACAGTGGGCACCCTTGTCTGGTACCCCTTCCGACCTGTAGTGGGGGGGTATGTAATTACCTGTTTTTACTCTTGCGGTGGGGTTAGCATATAACAGTTTGGTCCATCTTACAAACCCTTCTCCTAGTCCCATTTTCAGCATGGCTTGTTCTAGATAGTCTCATCTCAGGCTATCAAATGCTTTCTCTATGTCAACCGAAATGATTGCCGCATTTGGTAGATTTGGGGGCAATGGGTGAAGTATTGATGTTAGTCGTCTAATATTTTGAGATGTGCTGCGTTTGGGTATGAAGCCTGATTGGTCTTGATGTATCAGTGAGGTCATGTTGGGAAGTAGCCTATCAGCTAGGATACGGCTAAGTATTTTATAGTCTATATTGAGCATGGATAAGGGGCGGTAAGAGCGGACGTCTGTGGGGGGTCTATCCGGTTTCAGCAATGGGATCATAATGGCTACATTAGTCGATTGGGGTAGAGTATTGCTATTCCATGCTTCTGCGTATAATGTGCAGAGGTGGGGGGCTAGCAGGTCTTGGTACTGATGGTAAAATTCTAATGGAAGCTCATCTGCTCCTGGGACTTTACCCCTTGCCATGCTTTGGATGGCTGCTTTTATTTCGGCAATTGTTATAGGTAGTGCTAGGGATGACTTTATTTCTGCAGCCAGGCTGGAGGTATGGAGGACTTCCAATTCGTGTTACTGGGTGGTGGTCAATGTTTCAGAGGGAGGTGCATATAGATTTGCATAGTAATCATGGAAGACGGCGTTTATCTCTTTTTGAGTATATACTTGTGTGCCCTGCGAGTTTTTGATTTCAACCATGATGGTTTGTTTTTTGGGGGGCTGCGCGAGCCAGACTAGTAAGGCGCTAGATTTGTCCCCTTCTGAATGCTGTCTGGCTAAGTATTGTTTGTAATCGAAACTAGCGAGTTTGTTGCTTGCTGTATATATTTTTGTCCTGGTTTCTACCAATGTGGGGTGTAATTCGGGTTGTGTGGGGCGCCTTCTTTCTAGGTCTCTAAGAGATTCTTCCAATTGTGAAAGTTCTGCTTCTATTGATTTTCGGACACCTATGTTTTCGGCAATGCACTTACCCCGGATCACTATTTTAAAAGTCTCCCATTCAATAGATCTAGTGGATGCGATACCTCCATTATATTAAAAAAATTCTCCTATGGCTGTGTGTAGTGTGTCTTTGAATGCTTCATCTTCGAGCATTTCTACTCTAAGGCGCCATGTTGGGATTGTGGACTTTTCTCTGCCCCAGGATAGAGTAGATAGCAGGGGGTTGTGATCTGATATCGTTCGACTAAGGTATTCAGCAGCAGTCATGTTGCTCTGTATTTCGGGAGACACCAGAATGGTGTCGAGTCTAACGTGTAGGTCGTGTACTGGTGAGTAATATGAATAATCCCTTGACTGTGGGTTAGTTGTTCTCCAGCTATCTATTAGTTGCCAGTGTTGTTGCCATTCTACAAATTGCTTTGCAGTTTTCAGTGATTGGGCTTGTGATATTGGTGGGTGCGATCTGTCTAAAGTGTTACTTGCTATGCAGTTGAAGTCTCCCCCTATTATATTTATGCCTGCCAACAGAGGGCCTATTTCTAGTGACAGTTTGTCCAGGAAATTACTTTGATAGTGATTTGGTGCATATATACTTCCTATCGTTATTTCTCTTCCTCCTAGTCTTCCATTTATCCCCACATATCTTCCCTCTTTGTTAATGATCTTGTGAAGTGTTTGGAGGGGGACCCCAGGGTGGATCCATATCAGTGCTCCTCCAGCGTAGGCGGAATAGTTAGTAGCTATTATTTGACCCCTCCATCTTTTGCTAAGGGCTTTGACTTCCTGCTCTGTGAGATGGGTTTCTTGTAATAGGGCTACATGGATTCCCCTACGCTTGAGGTAGTTGTGGACTTTATATCGTTTGGACATGTTGTTTAGGCCTCTTACATTCCAGGTTATTATTTTATACTGTGTTGTCATTCTCTTGGTTGGTCTGTCCTACATTGACAGGGTTAGGTGTGTGCTCTACGGTGTGTGAGGTCTGGTTTAGTGACCTATGTTTGGTTTGAGCTCCTCCAACTATTGTTGTTGTGTTTGCATGAGTTGTTCCCGCCCCAACTCTAACAAAAATGTTCCCCAACTCCCTCTCCCCAGGACCGGATAATGAAACTTTCCCCGTCCAAACCATTTAACTTATCTTAAGACCAATTGGTGGTGGGTGGTGGGAGGTGTGCCAGGGCCGATAGCTTACACTCCAGGCCATTCCTGGGCCCGGTAGAGGTATATCAGCTGCCCTTGGTGGATTATTCAAAGTTTATTATTCACTTTTAGTTGCGTGTCGAGTTCTCCTCTGTGAGGGCCGTATGTTAGTAATGGTCAAAGGGTTGTTTAAGTTTGCTGGGTTTGATTCAAGAGGTATTAGATGATTTCTTCTGCTGTTCTGGGGGTGATTTTTGGGAGGTTAGTGCAGGTATCTTGCGAAGAGATGGAGAAGCTCCAACAGCTCGAATTGTGGTCTGAGGCGTCTCCTGAGGCTTGCGAGTGATGTAAGGTTCCCTTGCTCAGGGCTGCTGCTGTGTCTATTGCCTTGCGCATTTCCTGTAAAGATTGGTGTCTAGGAGGTGCTATGTCCAATACCCTATTAGTGGATCTGCCCCGTCTTTTGCCAAGTGTGCGGGAGGATCTACTCTGTGTACTTGAAGGTGTGAAGTTAAGAGTTTCCATCCAGTCTCCTGCCAGCTGAGGGATGGAGAAAAAGTGCGTCTTGCCTTCATGTTCGACTCTCAGATTAGCTGGGAATAGCATTGCGTATTTGATGCCTTTTTCGCGTAGGATGCGTTTACAGTCATTGTATGAGGCTCTCTGGGATTGGGTTTCCTTGGTAAATTTGGGGAATATCATAATACGCTGGTTATTTAGTGTGACTTCCCCTTTAGTGCGGGTTTGCGATAGGATGTAGTCCCTGTCCTTAAAGTGCAGTAGTTTGGCTATAATTGGGCGAGTTCTGGATCCCGGTGGGGGGGGGGGGTCTGCCGGGGACCCAGTGGGCTCCTTCGATCGCAAAGAATGTTGAGAGGCCTTCAGAAGGGATTGTGTCTTTGATCCAGTTTTCCAAAAATGTTTCCATATTAGCCACGTTAGATTCTGACCCCTCCGGCGCTCCGATTAGTCTCAAGTTGCTCCTGCTGGAGCGGTTTTTCGCGTCCTCTGCTCTGGCCTACAGTGTTTTGATTCGTGCCGTTAGCTCGGCCGTCTCTATGGTTGTTGTTTTTTGAGTGGACGTCACCAAGTTTAGGGTTTTCTCCGCAGTTCCTACTCTTTCTGTTAATTTGCGATGTTCGTCTCGTAACAGTGATAAATCCACGGTTAGATTATCTATTTTCTGTTCAAGAACTTCACGAGATTCTCTTATGGCCTGCAGTTTGACATCGGATCTTCTTGGTCTTGTCCATCTCGTTTTTTGGATTTCCCCATTTTGAGGTTCTTATCGTTGGGTTGTGTTTGGGGAGAGTCCCGGCCGCAGCGACTGTCCTGGGCCCAGGCGATTGGGTGCCGTGTCCGGGCAGGTGAGTTGCAGTTTTAATTCGGGTGGAGGATTATTGGGCAGGGATTTTAATCTGTGGCTGGGAGAGCGCTCCGCATTCCGTTCCTCGCCGCTGGTTGGGTTTCCCTCCGTGTATGAATCTCCAATGGCCTGGGGGGTGACGAACGCTGCATCTTTCTGGCCCCTGGTTGACTGGCGGAGTTTGGTGGACAGGTTTGAATGTATGAGGTGGGGTTCGGCTAGCTGTACTTGAATCGTTTTAGGCCAAGTAGTAGTTTCTCTAGGGTGACTCGTTGTGGAGGTTTAAATATCTCTAAGAGGTGTTTGTGTCCCTTATTATGTACAGCGCCAGCATTAGTTTGTGCTTGTTGTTTTTTTCTTTCTTTTTTTCTTTTCTGATTTCAAGGTGTTTGGTCTTATGGCTGCTTCCTGCTCTCTCGGCTGTGCGGTCACTCGGTTCTCGCTCTTGAAGGGCCCCGTGTTGTCTGCTAGGTCACGGTCCCGCCACAGCGGCGGGCGCTTAACTATGATAGGACCCGGGTGGGAGCGGGTTTACTTGGGTTGGTGGTGTCCCTGAACTAGTCGTTCGCGGTGCAGCCCGCTGTCTCAGCGCTAATTGTTTCTTTGTTTTTCCCTTGCCTCTGCCCCTCGGTCCGCCCGGCTCTGCACTCTCACCTGGGTTCCGCTGTTCTTCTTTTCCGCTCCTTTTGGTCTCGGGTCACACTAACTTTCCTTCCTCAGTTCAGCACGGGGAGTCGGGTGTCAGGGTCCGCGGTTCCCAATTTGGGCGCTCCGCAGTTTCATCTGGGCAGAGTTGGTTTCCCGATGCGGCCGCCATTTTGGGACCTGCGCGTGGTGTAGCTCTCTCGCATTTTTCCTTCCGTATGTCCGCTCTTGGGCAATAACACCTCACAGCCTTCTGCTCGGGGGTCCCCTATTATTGGGGCCACTTTTAGTTACATTTTTTGGGCTTTTTAAAGGCAGGATTCTGCCCGGGTCCCGTTCTCGGCCCCGGAGCGCCACTCTCACACGTGCAGCTTCATCGGCTGCTGGCCACACCCCCTCCAGTGGTACCCTTTGGTTGTTGGTAATTTTTAGGGCTTTTTTTGTGACGTCACGGTTATGAAACCCTTTCCTATTAGAGGATTTACCAATGGTGGTTTTTATGCGTATATAACAATACAGTAATTCTACACTTGTCATTGTTGGGACAGGGAAAGGTCCCCAGCATGGTTCTTGAGAGCATGTTCCCCTGCCTTGAGTTTATCATAGCACGCGCTGCAGATTCTTGAAGCCTCACTAGAGACTTTAGCACAGACAACAATCATGCATGTGTGCTGGAGGCCTTTTTGTAGCATGGATTGAGACCTAGAACAGGGCACTGTGGTCTGGTGGGGCACACCCTGTGCCCTCCTTATTGAGCATCATTACTGTTAACTCACCGGGGTGCAGAGGACTGACTATAGTGACCGAGACTAGTGGCCCCATTCACAAAAATAAGTTACACTTTTGAGTATCGTTTATAATTTGTACTAAGTTTACTGCTATCAGTATCCACAAACAACAAGTTTATACTTACTACAAAAGTTTAAATAACATGTCTCGACTCCCAGAGTAATACAATTGGCTTACTCTTGTGTTGCAAGGTGACGCTCCTCCCTAAAGCCCTCTCTAAACCTCTTTTACTCCTCCCTAATCCCATCTCCTTAAGTAGTAAGTCCACCCCTTTTCCTACCCACTCCCCTGTGTTCCTCCCACATTTGTTACTAAAATCTATACTTAAATGTGCGGAGACTCAGCAGTCGGGCAGATAATGCTGTACATATAAGTATAGGCAAACCTTACACTTGTAGTATGTTTTGTAGTCTGTTCTGTAGTACTATAAAATGTACTACAAAGTGAAGTTTGATAATCAGGTCCAAAGATTACAGCGGTAACCAGGAGCAAGCATGTAATTTGTTTGGGTGGTGAATTTTGTGTCTGGGCCAGAGGAACAACCCAAGCTGCAAGAAGCATTGAACAGTGATCACCGTGCCCCAAAGCAGCCTTCTGTGCAACCAGCACCGGCGCTGGCACCATGTACCTGAGCCAGAGATCACAGGTGCACAACTTGTGATCAAATCGGCCCGGCCTGGGCAAGGATGGTGCTATCCTCCATCAGTGGACTGGGCTGGATGCACACAAGTCAGAGCGGTGCTACCACACCAACCAACAAATACGAGAGATAATGCCTGCACTGCCAGAGATGAAACGAACAAGAATGTACTGGTAAACCAGGGAAGATATTTAATGTGGGGGGTAGCGCATTCTACTGACGAGGACGCATTAACCAGCATTCACCCAGACCTGATATGCCTCCCAACAAACATCCATAGTCCTAGAAATCCCCTGTGAAGAATCCCAGAGACTATTTTTGTCTTTGAGCACTTAGCAATAGATTGAGAGGTGTTTAACAATGTAGGCTGTCTCCTCAACAATCTTCAGGAGTACCAGACAGATACAGAATAATCCCTGTTGTACTTTGATCTATGTATATGTACAATATTGCACTGCTTGAAACTAGCACTTGTTCTTTTTAAAGCCTAAACACAGGCTTGACATTGATTCATGCACCTCCATTAGATGGTCTGTTGAGTCTTGAGTCTCCACGCCCACGCCAACTCCTTAAGTAAGCCTTGGACTGCTCGACTTTGCTACCCTCAGGGTCAGCTGCTAAAAGGATTAAGCTCCATAACAATTGTGGGGAAACGCTCCTATTGTCACTATCTGAGCCCAGAAACCATTGGTTAGCCTGGGACTCCTGAAAAAGGTTTCACAGTCATAATGAGTTGGTGGTGTAAAATCTACAGTAAATAAGAGACTGCACACTAACCAAGTGTACCACTTCCCTCTAAATGTGCCTCGGAAAAGGATACACATCCGAGGCCAGTGTCTCCCAGCTGTCTGTGTCCTTGTCAATTGACAATACTATTAGTTAAACTGTATTTCTAATGGGCCATCTAAAACAGATTTCTTTCATGACCACCCCTTGTTCAACAGATGCAAACAAATTGGACAGATGCAGATACTTTTTCAGATGGAGCATCACATATCGACGTGTGCTGTATTACAGAACAGCTTGAATATTCGATAAGTTAGGAGAAGTTTGCACTGTACATGGTTTGCCCCACTTTTAAGTAAAACATAATACCTAAATGAATTGGTCATTAACCTTCTACAATACACCATTCCTCTGTTGAAACTACTTGTACTAGCATCACCTCTAAAACACCATTAACTTAGTATTAATTGCATTTTGATTGAATGTAAGAAGAATACAAAATGTACTCTTAAACTAACTGTGGTGCTAACCCTCACTCTAAATCTAATGTTAAATGTTTAGGACCCAGTTTATTATTTGGTGGATGAAGTAATCTCCGTTGGCTTGGTGTAGGAATTAACATCCACCAGGCTGAGACTACTCCTCCTGCCAAATTTAAAGGTGGCTGCAAAGCCGCAGGTCATTTCTAAAGCATTGTCAGGAACCCCTGCCACAGAGGTCCCGGTCAATACTTTATATTGTTTGGCACATGTTGACAGAGTCGTCTGTCAAACATACTTTATTGTAGTTTCAAAAAGGACAATCTTGAAGTGAGATTTCCTTTTTGAAAATGAAAAACACACCCCTCGTCAAGGGAGCTATCTCCTATGGTGAGGGGGGCATTAGACAGTTTTCACTGCCCCTTACCGTCAGGGTTTTCCTGGTGGTGATGGACAGTAAAAACTGACCTCCTAGTCAACCCGTCCAAATTAGTTGGAGGGGCATAGAGGTTACAGCCCTCCGTCAGGATGTTGGAGGGCTGTAACCATGGCAGAGGCGGAGTATCCTCTGCCATGGTTACACCTATGGTCCACCAGCATTTAAATTCGTCAAGCGGACCATCATCGTAATGTTGCAGTGAAGTATCCTGGCCGCTAAGATTTAAGTCAGCCTTTTAATTATAATATTTTCATTTCATTTCACTCACTTGAATTAACTGATTTCAATGCTTTTTTGTCCCTAGCCCTGCACTAACTCTTACCAATAAAAATATTTAATTATTGTATGTTAATAAAATGAACATAAAACACACTAAATTAAATTAGCAACCCTAAACTTAAACCATAAGCATTGCAAACATTAAATTAAATCAATTCAAATGTATGTTAAGATAATACTCCTTTCAATATCTAAATAATTACAATTAAATGAATGTATGATATGGTATTTAATGTAAATATGTTGCCGAACCCTAATACTAATCCGATTCCTAATGACCCACCAACATGGGTCGTTGTTGTAGAGGGAATGGTTCAGAGTGAACAGTCATAAGAGATAGAGGTTTTGCTATATCCCCTGGTCTTGAGGTCCTGATGTCGCTATATCCTAAGAAACTAAAACCATTTCATTATATGGGCATCTTTTGCATTCTCTGCCTGGATTAAAATATCATATCTACCTTCTTGAAGAGTGATTTTGAAAGTAAGAACTTCAATGGGTGTATGGTTTTTAATGGTACGTATTTTGTAACCAATGATTACAATCTGTCAAGCCCCCAAAATGAATTACTGTAATTTTGTGTTGGATGAGGACCACTCCTTGTTTTGGTACAATCTGCCATTGGCATGGCATTCCAGCACTTTTGGTAGTCTGGGCTTGCCTTTGCAAGTGGTTCTGGGGTTTCCAATGCAGACAGGAGCCTGGCCAGGCTTATGAAGGTTTGTTATCAGCAGTGTGAATGTAAGGCCTTAAGTTAGGTGAATGTGGCACTTCACTGATTGGTGCCCGAATGTCCCTGGTGTTTGATGGGTGAAACTTTATTGCCTGGGCATGTTTTGGGATGGTGGGTGTGGCCATTTTCCTTGCAGAGCTATATGTAAGTGAGGCCATGGCTCGTACTGCCTGGTGCCATCATGGCTAATTAATGTTGTGTTGGGTCGCTGATATATGTGTACTTAGAGTTCTTTTTGTAACTATCATTTGAGTATCATACTTTTAAAAAGCAATCTGACACCCAGGTTCAAACTCTGTAAGTGCACAGTATCGTATCATTGTTTTGCAAACAATCATTACTTTTCTTGGAGTCCATGGGGAATAACTTACACTGATTCCATGTAAGAGAGAGGTACAGCTTGAGACACACCAAACAAAAAGGGGGAAAGGAGTGAGAAAGGCAGTTGTTAGTAACTATACAAGGGACCCCTAAAACGACACAGCAAAGAGGGGCTCTTTGCCATCCTTTGATACATGCATGGTCTTTTCTTCGCATTTTGGGCCAGATGTATCAAAAAAGCCTTTTGCGATTCGGAAATAGCGATTTTTAAGAAATCGCTATTTCTGAGTCACAAAATGCTATGTATCATATTTGCGAATCAGTAATAGCGATTTCTTAAAAATTGCAAATGCTATTACCGAATCGCAAATTGTGATACAGCCCCCATTCGCACCTATGGGCATGTCGGCCCATATTTGTGAATTTTTTGCATTTCCCAAATTGCGAGTTCCTAACTGGAATTCGCAATTTGGGAAATGCAAACTCCAGCGTGCTGGGGGCCTAAGGCCCCCCTGCTGCACCCCAAAACAATTTTGGAAGACATGTAAGGTGCACACATGCCAAAAGGGCATGTGTTCATTAAATGTCAATTTTAAAAATGCTTTTTTTGCACATGGTTACCACCAAGTTCAACTTGGTGGTAATAGCGATTCCTTAATGCCCAATTCGCATTAAGGAATTGCTTCATACATGTGCTTAAGAAATCGCAAATAAGAATTCCTTATTTGCAATTTCTTATTTAGAGAATCGCAAATTGCGATTCTCTAAACGGGCTTGCAAGTTTAAGGAATCGCTATTTTAGCGACTCCTTTAAATTGCGTTCGGAATGCCTTTCATACATTCTGAAAGGCCTTTTTGCATTCGCAAACGGGTATTCGCACCGTTTGCGAATGCAAAAAGGCTTGATACATCTGGCCCATAGTCATTTATGCTGGTGTTTGTAAGAGTGTTTGCTAAGCATTACCTCATGATCACTCCGGAGAACAGATAATGTAAACATAGAATAGGGACGTATTCTTAAATCGAACAATGAAGACAGATAAGGTGCTCCAGAAGGCAGGTGGCGCTGGCAAAAAGCCACTGGAGGGCAAGAAATTAAAAAGGGCAAGAAAGAGAAGTAAAGTGCAGCTGGAGCAGGTAAAGTAATATCAGAAACAGAGCAGATTGCTTCCTAAACTTGAACTTCTTAAACTAATTGAGCATGTCACAGATCTGGAGAGGTTGGCTTAATCAAACAGAGCTGGAAATAACTTAGATTAGAACATTGGAATATCCGGAGCTCCGCTGAAGACAATGGAGTGCTCTGGGCTTTTACTGGCTGGTAAAAGCCCGGAGTGTCAACATTCCAATGTTATTTGTTCACAGCAACATCTGTGAACAAAGGCCTCACGCAGTGCTTAATTTGTAGATAAAAACATGCAGGTGCCCAAAGTTCTCCTCTGAAACGCATGGCTTCTGCAATTCAACATGTAATCCTAAAGCCACCTGGAGCCTCTTTAATCCATTTACAGCCACTCCCTGCCCCTTCAGCTCACTTTTGCAGCTTTCTGTTTTCTCCCTTTGTGACGCTTTTTCGTTTTTCTCTTCCTTCGTCTTTACCATATGTGTCTTTTGCGCCCAAGAAATGCCTGAGGCAGAAGAATAAGTGCCAGCCCTCAAATAAAAGTGCCGGGGCCCGGTGCCGGAAACCACTGGCTCAAATTAAGCATTGGCCTCGGGCTCTATGAGGACTTTGTTTTATTTATTAGAACATTCTGCCCTGTAGTGGCACAATGTTCTAATAGCCTTATAGCTCTTCCTAGGTGGGCTACACTGGCAATTAAATTCCTTGATAAAACGCTGGAGCGGGCCTATAATGGCCGGTAGAGCCCGCTACAGCGGACTCTAAGGCTATATGGGAGAATTCATGATCAATTAATGTTACAATGTGGTAAAGGGAAAGTTCTGGAAGAGCTGTATTTATGGACGATCCTGTTCAGATGAGATAATGGTGGTGGCAGCCTTGTCAGAAACTTTTGTGGGACTCAGTTCACAAATGTGATGCAGAGCTCCTTTCTGGTATTATGGCGGCACCTGATGGCAGATAAGGTTCCCTGCCTTATCAAGAATATACCACAAAAGCAGACTAAGGCCCTTATTATGACATTGGTGGTAAGTACTTCTTACCGCCATGCTGACTGCTGCAAACATACCGCTGCCGCAGCGGATTATCACTACCCATATTATGACACAAACATAGCAATCCATCACGATACAGCCACACTCACAAGTCCGCCAGCCCAAAGGTCAGTGATAAACTGGCGGTATCCAAACCCACACCATTACGCCAACAGAACTACACCCACAACATTATGACCCACGAATCACCGCAGCAGACATTCAATGGCAGTAAACCATTGGCAGTACATATTGCCGTGCTCAAAGTACACACATATACAAAACAACACTACATTGGACAATTCAAATAACACACACCTGACACCCATACACACACCAAACCCACACACCCACACCACTATAAAACACACATCCACTTTACCCACAACCCTTTACGAAGACAAACAAGTGCCACAAGAGAGATAGCAAGACCACAGACAAGAGCACTGCCACACACCACCACCACCTATACACCATCCACGCACCTTACATCACACACCCCAACACATCACCCAACACACCCTCACACACACCACTCACACTACACTCATGGCACCACAACGACACCCCAGGTTCTCAGAGAAGGAGCTAAGGGTCATGGTGAAAGAAATCATCTGGGTAGAGCCACAGCTATTCGTATCACAGGTGCAGCAGACATCCATTGCTAGGAGGATGGAGCTATGGCGGAGAATCGTGGACAGGGTCAACGCCGTGGGACAGCACCCCAGAACAAGGGATGACATCAGGAAGAGGTGGATCGACCTATGGGGGAAGGTGCGTTCCGTGGCAGCAAGACACCAAATAGCTGTATAGAGGACTGGCAGTGGACCCCCACCTCCTCCCCTACAACTAACAACATGGGAGGAGCAAGTCTTGGCAATCATGCATCCTGAGGGCCTGGCAGGAGTAGGAGGAGGACTGGACTCTGGTAAGTCAAACCTCCATTACTATCACCCCCCCTACCTGCATGCCATCACCTACCCCCACCCTCACTCCCATCACTCCACCACCTCCCACACACCCCAGCATCACAACCCACCCCTCCCAATACCAAGCCCTGCATGCAACACCAATGCATGGACCCCCATCACAGAACTGCATGGGCACCCATCAGTAAAGCATGCACACTAGAGGGAAACAGCAAGCCCACCAAATAACTACTCACACATGGCAAAGCTTCCAGGGCACTAACAACCATAGAGGGCAACACACCCATGCACAAGATGTCACACACAGAAACAATAACACTGCATTTACATCCCCACAGGTCCCCCAGCCAATGTCACCGGAGAGGAGGTGCCAGCAACATCCAGTCCTCCCACAGAAGAGGCCGACAGTGATGGCAGTAGCTCTGGATGCCTGGATCTGGATGACCAACCTGGCCCATCAGGGACCTCCGGACAGTCGGTAACCCTGGCACAGTCCCATACCACCACAGAGCCTCCCCCCCTCAGGAAACACCAGCACAGTACCCAGCCAGCGGGCCCATACCTCTGTCTCCAGGACACGTCAATCAGCAGTGTGTCCACCACTAAAGGGACCCCAGGGCACCCCACAAACACAGGATGATCAGGGACCTAGGGTCAGTGGCAGTGGGCTCACGGTTCAGGGGACAGAGGCACAGGACAACAGGGAAGCTGGGAGGGCTGCTGTGTGACAGGGGGAGGACAGGCCCAGGGAACCGACTCTCCTTGAGGCACTCATCAAGATCCTGGGAGCATACCACCATTCCCAAGAGACGATGGGCCAGATAGTGGACAAGTTGCGGGGGAACCAGCGGCTGCAGGAGGGACAGTACCTGGGGATCAGGGAGGACTTGAAGGACATCAACACCACCCTAATCACCATTGCAGGGGTGCTGGCAGACATGGCCAACACTATGAGGGAGGCAGTGCACACCACTGGGCCCCTACCACTAGCCACACCGATGAAGATCCCTCCACCTCCGCTGCCGCTAGTGGACAGTAGGCCCCACCACAGGATCAACAGGCCAACAGCACCCCTCCCTCTGCAGAAGAAGAACCACCCGCAAACGGTCCCTGTGATCCAGAGACTATTTCCAAGACCCCCGCCAGGAAATATGACTCTCCTGATTGTCACCCTTGTGTCCCACTCTGTCAGCCTGTCCACCTTGAACTGCCATTGCTCCCCTTCCTATGTCCCCTTGGAAACTGCACCTGTGATACAAATAGACTGGACTCTATCCTGGACTTTCCTCAATCATTACCCCAGCCCATTGCACATCCCCGTCTACTAATTAGCACTGAAATAAACACCATTTGAAAAAATGTAGGTATGGAGTCTGTCAAATGATTTAATTATGTATTTGTTTAACAAGCTTTAAACACTGCATTACATCTGTACGGTAATGTATACATAGGAATGACCTGTAGTTGGCTGCAGTCAACACACCAGGAGTGATAGTGGGGCACACATATCTGCAAATAGAGATGCCAAAGGGTACAGTAAGTGGCCATAGAAGTGGGAAAATCAGCCTGCCAATTACAATGTCAAACTCAAAACTGTCAATTAAAAGTGAAGTTACAGTGTCTTACCTGTGTGTCATTGGAAGTATTGTATTATTGCACTTCTGTTGTCCTCATCCTCTGCCTCCTCATCTTCACTGTCCACAGGGTCCACTGCTGCCACACGCCCATCTCCAGCCTCATCCTCCTGCAGAAAAGGCACCTGGCGACGTAAGGCAAGGTTGTGCAACATACAGCATGCCACGATTATCTGGCAGACCTTCTTGGGTGAGTAGTACAGGGATCCACCTGTTGGATGGAGGCAACGAAACCTGGCCTTCAGGAGGCCGAATGTCCTCTCTACGATTTTTCTTATTCGCCCATGTTCCTTATTGTAACGTTCTGAGAGCCATGAGAGGTTGGGGTAACAAGAGTCACCTGCAAATATCGAGGGACAACTGTTAGCCACACACTAACCCTTAGTGCCCAGACCATACCCATACACCAACATCCCCTGGGTGGGAACCAGGGCTCAACTATTAGCCGCACCTGGTGCCTCCGGAGTTGAGCCATCACATATGGGATGCTGCTATTCCTCATGATAAAGGATTCATGCACAGACCCAGGATACTTTGCATTGACATGGGAGATGTACTGGTCCGCCAGGCACACTATCTGCACATTCATGGAGTGAAAGCTCTTTTGATTTCTGAACATCTATTCATTTCTCCGGGGGGGGGTGGAGGAGACAAATGCTATATGTGTACCATCAATTGCCCCAAAAATGTTGGGTATACGTCCCATTGCATAGAAATCAGCTTTCACTGTGGCCAAATCCTCCACCTGGGGCAAAACGATGTAGCTGTGCATGTGTTTAATCTGGGCAGACAACACTCTGGTCAGCACTATTGAGAACATTGGCTGAGACATTCCTGCTGCCAAGCCCACTGTCACTTGGAAGGAGACAGTTGCCAGGAAATGGAGCACAGATAGGACTTGCACAAGACGGGAGATCCCGGTGGGCTGACGGATAGCAGATATTCAATCAGGCTCCAAATGGACACACAGCTCTATAGGTGAGGATAATGTGCCTGTCCTCCATTGTTGCCAGGTCCCCCAGGGGCCTGTACACGGGGGATGTCTCCATCTCCTATTCATCCACAGCGGTTGCAATCTAATGGGCAAAACGGTGAGCAGCTTGTCAGTATTCCATATTTCCAAACACTACACTGCATTGCATGTTGTGACTGTAGCAGTATATTGTTGGATAGGCCAAAATGGTGCCTATGTGTTCTGTGACACAGTTAGGTGCCATGGCCTGCCCCCCACCTGAAATGGCGCCCGCATGTCCTGCATGGAGGGACATGTGGAAATGAGGTAATTCCGCTGACATTGTGTGCCGTTGCGGGAGGTGGTCGAGAACCGCCATGCAACTCCTCATTGGATACCATTGGGCCCTATATGGGTTACAGTGGCCAATGGTGATGTACGCCGGCGGGGACGGTACGCACCGCCGTAGACGTGACTGACATTTTCTATCTATTCACTCATTTGCTACCTGACCTTCAACAGGAGAGGACCTACACTGCAAATGCTGCTGTGACCTGTGTCTGGAACCTACCATGGCTCATGTCACTGGGGAAGGGCCTGCTGTGGAATCGGAGAGACTGGTGGATGGGGTCCTACCCCAGTACTGAATGCTGTATGGGCCTCCAGACCAACAGGTGAGTACACTGTGAGCACGATGCATGGGACAGGAATGCATGGAGTGCTGTGTGTGAGGGCCTCCTGTGGGGGGGGGGGTTGGTGGAAGGGCCCTGGGCAACGTGCTGCATGTATGATGGGCCATGTCTGTGTGTAAGGGAATGTGAGGGCTATGGTGGCCAATGAGTGTAACAGGCAGGACTGTCTGACTGATACCTTTTCCTATGTGTATTTCTCTGCAGGTCAGCACCCATCAAAAAAATGGTATATGGCTTGCCATCGCCAAGGATATGTGGACACTGGGGGTCTACGGCAGGCGGAGCACCCACTGTCAGAAACGGTGGGAGGACCTGAGACACTGGGCACGGAAGATGGCGGAGGCCCAGCTGGGGATGGCCTCCCAACGAGGAAGGGGTGCCCTTCGAACCCTGACCCCACTGATGGCCTGCATACTGGTGGTGGCCTATCCGGAGCTGGATGGGCGCTTGGGGGCATCACAGCAGCCACAAGGGGGTGAGTACAGTGCCCCAATATACTACTTGCGTGTGGTGGGGTAGCATCCGGGTGGGGGATGTGGGCCTGTGGGTGCCCCTAGGCCAGGCCAGACATTGCAGGGTAGGTCCCATGTTGGGCAGGGGCTGATGTAAACCTCCTCCAACCAAGTTAGTAGGCACCCACTACTGGGCAGGGGTCTGCGGGTCTCAGGTATGCTGCAATTGGCGTTAGGTATCCGTGACCATGGGCTGGTGACTAGCATTGTGACTGTTATTGCATTGCCTAGTGTGTAGGGCTGTTCCCTGTGTGTGTGTGTCGTGTACACCAACAGTGGTATTGTTGCCGCCATTGACCAAGTGTATCCTTTGTCTCTCCGCCCCCCTTTTTGTTTTATCACCCTGTCCTTATGTGCATTAGCATCATCTGGCGGAGGAGCAGAGGCACCTGCGATGGGGAGAGCTGCATCCCACAGGGCCCAGGAGGCCGAATCCACCGACGGTGAGGGCACCAGTAGGACGGAGGGTGAGGGGAGCACCACGGCAGAGACTGGGCGGGACATTTCTGACAGCGATACCTCATCCGATGGAAGCTTACTGGTGGTGGCGGACACCTCTGTGCCCACCCCAACTACAGG
Organism: Pleurodeles waltl; assembly: GCF_031143425.1. NCBI lineage: Eukaryota > Metazoa > Chordata > Amphibia > Caudata > Salamandridae > Pleurodeles > Pleurodeles waltl. Next base: position 1,504,098,048 of record NC_090447.1, read on the forward strand.
TACAGCCGCCACCCCCGTACCAGCACTGCCCTCCCATCAGCCCTCATCATGTTTCCCATGCCTGCTCACCCAGAAGGGTGGGCATCTCCTTCGCCCCAGGCACCTCCGGCCCTGCCCCAGTTAGCCCTGCTGCCCTGGGTGAGGAGGCTATTGACCTCCTGCAAACCATCTCTGTTGGGCAGTCAACCATTGTGAATGCATTCCAGGGGCTGGCAGCCCATTTGCAACAAACAAATGCATTCCTGGAGGGCATTCTCTCTGGCATGGCGGCCGAACAGAGATCAATCTAGGCTCTGGCCTCCTCCCTGATGGCAGCCATTGTCCCTGTTTCTAGCCTCCCCCCTCCAACGTCCTCTACCCAATCCCATTCCCTTCAACCCCAACCTTTCCCAAGCACACAGGCGGACCAGCATGCACCCAGGACAACACACAGGAGTGGTTCATGCAAACACAAGCACCACACATCATCCACAGGCATTCACAGAAACACCATCCAGATGCAGACATACCAACATCCATTGCCTCCACTGTATCCCCCTCCTCCTTGTCATCCACCTTCCTCCCAATAGGGTCTACACTCACACCTGCATGCACTACATCCTTATCCACTACCTCCATCACCAGCACACCTATCAGTACACACCCCTCACTGGCAGTCACCACCCCCACATCCATGCACACGTTCCCTGTGTCCTCTCCCACTGTGTCTGTGCCCCATCCTCCCAAAGTACACAAACGCAAGCACTCAGACACCCAACAGCCATCCACCTCACAACAGCATCCAGCCCATGCACCACCACCCAAAATCAGCAGACAGACACCTCCTACAACCGCTTCCTCTTTCTCCAATCCCAAACCTTCACCCTCTTCCCCCCCAATGTCCCTAAGAAGCTTTTCCTCTCCACCTTTGACCTCTTCCCTACCACTGCCCCCCCCCCATCCTTCACGTCGGGCCAGGGTGGTCAGAACCCAGGCGAGCACCTCAGCCACCCAGTCCACGGACACAGTTTTGTCGACAGCTACTGCAGGTGGGAGAGGATCCCGGGCACCAGGCAGCCACACTAAAAGGGTGCCTCCACCAGGTGCTTCAAGGAAGGGCAAGGAGGCACCACCAGCTGCGACAGGGAAGGGCAAGGAGGCACCACCACCAGTGTCTAGGAAGGGCAAGGAGGCACCACCAGCTCCTACAGAGAAGGGCAAGGAGGCACCACAAGCAGCGTCTGGGAAGGGCAAGGAGGCTTCACCAGCTGCTTCAGGGAAGGGACAATCCCCGGCTGCTGACAGGAAGGGGAAGGGGCCTGCACCAGCAGGCAGGAAGGACAGGAGGCCTGGTGCTGGGACTTATTTGGAGCCCCCACCACCAACCATGGTGGTTCAGCCGTCCGAGGCTGCAAGGGAAGGGCTGGAGCCTCCCCCCACCACTGACAGCACTGCCACCAGCACCGCCACCAGCACCACTGCCAGCAGCAGCAGCCCCAGTGGGCAGCCGTCCAAGGCTGCAGGGGATGGGCTGGAGCCTCCCCCCACCACTGCCAGCACCGCCACCAGCACCACTGCCAGCAGCAGCAGCCCCAGTGGGCAGCCGTCCGAGGCTGCAAGGGAAGGGCTGGAGCCTCCCCCCACCATTGCCAGCGCTGCCACCAGCACCACCACCAGCACCGCCACCAGCAACACTGCCAGCAGCAGCAGCCCCAGTGAGCAGCCGTCCGAGGCTGCACGGGATGGGCTGGAGCCTTCCCTCACCACTGCCAGCCCCGACACCAGCACCACCACTGCCACCACTGAGCAGCCGTTACCGTTGGTGGACAGTGTGTAGTCCTGCCTCCATGGGCTATTATGTGGCCTGGCCCCTGCAAATCCTGTGGGTCTAACACCCAGGTGAGAGACTGTGACCTTGCACTCCCCAAGATCTGCATCACAGGGCACAATGCGGCCTCCAGAACCAGTGGAAGAAGCCATCCACTCACCCCATCCTTCCCAGGATGAAGCACACTGGGCATAATGCCCCCTCCAGAACCAGTGGAAGAAGCCATCCACTCACTGCATTCTTCCCAGGATGAAGCACACTGGGCTTAATGCCCCCTCCAGAACTAGTGGAAGAAGCCATCCATTCACCCCATCCATCCCAGGATGAAGCACACTGGGCACAATGCCCCCTCCAGAACCAGTGGAAGAAGCCAACCACTACCCCATCCTTCCCAGGATGAAGCACACTGGATACAATGCCCCCTCCAGAACCAGTGGAAGTAGCCACCCACTAGAGAGACTGTGGCCTTGCTCTCCCCAGAACAAGTCAGTGGGCAAACCACCCAGTTGAGAGACTGTGGCCTTGCACTCCCCAGGACCAAGCAGTGGGCAAACCACCCAGTTGAGAGACTGTGGCCTTGCACTTTTCAGGACAAGTCAGTGGGCAAACCACCCACTTGAGAGACGGTGGCCTTGCACTCCCCAGGACAAGTCAATTGGCAAACCACCCACTAGAGAGACTGTGGCCTTGCACTCCCTAGGACCAAGCAGTGGGCAAACCACCCACTTGAGAGACTGTGCCATGGCACTTCCCAGGACAAGTCAGTGGGCAAACCACCCACTTGAGAGACTGTGGCCTTGCACTCCCCAGGACAAGTCAGGGGGCAAACCACCCAGTTGAGAGACTGTGGCCTTGCACTCCCCAGGACCAAGCAGTGGGCAAACCACCCACTTGAGAGACTGTGACCTTTCACTCCCCAGGACAAGTCAGTGGGCAAACCACTCACTTGAGAGATTGTGGCCTTGTACTCCCCAGAACATCGCACAGGGCATGTAGCCCCCTCCTGGACCAGTAGTGTTGTACCATCTTCCAGCTGAGGTGCCCCCCCCCCACCATTCCCTGTCCCGCTGAGGTGCCTTTGTATTTTCGACCTGATGCCCCTGCAGTGTTCTCTCCATGTTGTTGCAGGAGTGAGGTGGGGCCTTGGCCTATGTGTTGTGGCCCTGTGGCCCACGGACATTGAGGACTGGGCAGTGTCCCAACATTTGTAAATATGTATATACGTTTGTATTTTGATGCACATATTCATAGTATTTTATCGTATTACACTCACTTTCTTCAAATCATTTTGTCCTTGCATTATTCCTGAGGGGCACGGGGTGAATATGTAATGTTTGTGCAGCTGTATGTGTGTATGGTGTTGGGGGTGGGGGTGTTGCTTGTTGCGTGTGTGTGTCACTCTCTTTTTCCTCCCCCCTCCCTTGTGTGCTAGGCGGCAGTACTCACCTTGGTTGTCTTCGCCGGCGTTGATGTTCATAATGCAGCAGAAGGTAGACGAGCATCGGAAATATATGCAGCTCGGGCTCCATGGCGTCGTGGTTGTTCCCTGAGTCTCCACAGGTGAGTCCTCTGACTTCTGTGCAGTGTTTCCGTCAGGCTTTTGATGTTGTCGGTACTGCCCTGGAAAAGGTGGCGGATAGGCCGATCATAATAGTGTGGGCAGTACATTGTCTTCTGCCTGGCTGTTGGCGGATACCGCCGTAGTGCTTGTTGATTCCGCCGTGGCGGTCGATGTGTTAAAGTGGCTGTCTGTCTGAGCGGTTTCCGCCGTGGTTATAATTCCATTTTGGTTACCGCCGGCCTGTTGGCGGTATTACCGCCGCTTTATCACCGATCGCCAGGGTTGTAATGAGGACCTAAATATTTGCGAATGGATGATTCTCTGTTGGCCAGGTGGAGTAGTTAATGTTTGCCAGAATGAGGGTACTCCGCCTGCCAACTTTAGAAATGACCAGCAAGCTGGTGGTCATTTCAAACGCTTTGGCAGGGACCGCCATCACAGAAGTTCCTGTCAAAGCTTTTTTAAGTTTGACGCACAATCAATCAAACTCATTTTTTCATTTTCAAAAAGAGGAATTTTCTTTTTGAAAATAAGAAAAACATGCTTTCCCTAACATGGGAGTTGTATCCTATGGTGAAGGGATCATTTACCAGTTTTTGCTGCTGCTTACTACCTGGGTTTTCCTGGTGGTGACAGGCAGTGAAAGATAACCAGTATATACCCCAGCCATCGAAAATTAGGTGTACAGACATAGGGATCAGCCTCTGATGGCCCTTACTCCATCGGCCATCAGAGGGGTGTAATCAGGGCAGAGATGGACTACTTTACGCCATGATTACAACAATGATCCACCGCTTCTAAATCTGGCAAGAGAACCATTTTATAGGCAGTGAGGATGCTTTCTCGCCATCACAGAGTATCCTTACTGCCAAGATATAAATCAAGGCCTAAGGGCCTCTTTTAGAGTTTGGTGGATGGATATTCTGTCAAAATCCTATATGCCCTATTACATTTGCCATAGGCTTTAATGCACTTGTAATAAGATGGAGGGAACATTGTGACAGAGTACCCGATGCACCAAACTGTGAATAAGGCTCCAAGTCTGATATGTAAATAGATATAGCAGTGGTAGCATGGAGCCCTGAACAGAGGAGGGCATGGGCCAATGGCTCTGGGAGCTCTCCCTTGTGATGATGCTAGTTGGTCACAAGAGTGCAATTTACAAGTTTCAAAGGGGAAGGAAAAAGGTCGCAGACGAAAAAAAGCGAAGACAGTGCAAAGTCAAGTTTGTTTATCTTTTGGATGTAGCAGTCAGAGGTACTTAGCAGGGACTCCTCGTGAGAGAAATTGTGGGGTAATAGCAGTGGAAAGAAGTGTTATAATTACATATCTGTGATAGACTGTAAAACATTGACATTGCATGAGGTGGAGGAGTGTTTATGGATGTTACAATTGTCAATCCTTTTGGTATCAATGGTGTCTGTAGATGGTGAACAGGTGAAAATGTTGACAAAAGTTTGAGGCTGGGGCTATGCTGAGTAAACAGCATTTGTGATTAGGTGGGTACGTAGGTAACTGAATTAAAAGTAGAGTTTCAGGGGAAGATAAACGTTTGAAAAACTTTACATATTCATAAAAGGAGATTGCTTATTGAATTGGTCACTCCAAAAAAAACTGGAATCAAATGCAAATCTTCAAAATCTATAAGTACAAGTGCGTGAGTTGAGTGTTAATTTTAAGGAATTTCAAACGATGTTTTCTAAAGTATTTTTTGAGTCTTGGATGTTTGGGAGATATGTAGGTAGAATTGTAAAAAAAAAAAAATACTGACTTTAGTGCTCGTTAAGTTTGAGAATGTACCCATAGTGCAGCAGTTGTGTCCCACATTTCTGAGTTGTGATGGTCTAGGCGCTATACTGGTAATGCCCATAAGCTGCCAGTTAATGGCAGCATTCCTGTCTACATTTTGGTACTGTCAGGTTAGCAACAGGACAAAGAGGCTTTACTTGTGTAAGAATGTGGCAAAGGCTAAGCTAAACGGGTTCCTTTTAAAACTCCACAATGGAGGTTGTTGTGTGTAATGAGAAAAAGAATTCAGGGCCATATGTACGAACACATTTTCCCATTGACACAGAATGGGAAAAACCCTTTGCTACATCTGACCCTCAGTTCCCTCAGAGTTATCAACTCGTATTCTTTGCTTCCTTGCGGCACGCCTCCGATTTACCTAAATGCCTATATATCCCCTCATATCCAGTTCTCAGTAGGATTTCTACAGACGTTTGCAAATCCTAAATTGCAAAACATTGGGGTGGAAAACACCATTTTGCTTCTTTTACCTTAAGTGGCAAATTAAATATGTAGAGACTGAGGCTTTATTTACACCTGTCCTCACTTCTTTCTTATATGTGCACCTTGTTCAGCCTAGCAACTGACATTGCGTGTAGCTCATGTGAACATCCACAGCCACGTCTTTTGTAGTTTGTACTTAACACGTGGCTTTATCACAGTGCTTAATTTGTAAATAAAAACGTGCTGGTGCCCAAAGTTCTCCTTTAAAACACGCGGCTGCTGCATTTAAATATGCGAGCACTGAATGCTGAGACAGCGTAATCTTAATGCCATCTCGGGCCTCTTTAATCCATTTACAGCCACTCCCTGCCCCTTCAGCTCACTCTTGCAGATATCTGTTTTCTTCCTTTATGACGCTTTTTCGTGTTTCTCTTTCTCCACCTTTCCCATATGTGTGTTTTGTTCGCAGAAAATTCCTGATGCAGAAAAGTAAGTTTCAGCACTCAGAAATAAGTGCTGGTGCTCCACACCGGAAACCACTGGCTCAAATTGAGCACTGATTTTTCAGACAATATGCTTTATTCACCAGATTCATTTCACTCCTTGCTTAGGTTTTTATTGCAAGTGGCTCAATGCAAACAACACCTACATACAAACTTATGAAAGTCCCCATTTTACTCCTAGCACTCAGTTGATGGCAACCACGGACGGTTTTGTGGTTTTTACCATAACTATACCTACTTCGTCAGGAAAAAAATGTTGCTACTTCACCCACCCCTATTTAGAAACTGATGAAGACACCAACATGGCGTCTATACGTCAATGAGCTGGCCTAACCAACCATGGGAACTCTCTCACATGGTTCTTCCGGGTTGTAATATCCTGACGCACATTCTAATTGGGTGGATGCCCCTGCATAGAAATGCGTCCTGTTGCCACCTGTTGCCAGATTGGGCTATTTCCCGCACAAATGGGCAACATTTTGCTAATTTGTGCGAGAAAATAGTCAACTGGCTGGTGCCTATCTTTTGGGCTCCTTAACACATGCTGTGTATTTTTTTACCTGTGGCAGCGCCTCTGCCTCACACTGCTGCTGAGTCCGACTCGTCACTCACAGTCAGTGCAAGTTCATGCATCATCATGGTCCATGATTCATGAACTTGCACTGACTGAGTGACGAGTCTGACAACAGTCGGCTCAGTGCGCCTGCGCAGCGCACCACCACCAGCGCTGAGCTTGCCTGTGCGGCTGTGGTGCCTGGCGGCCTGTGGGCGGCTGCGTCCCGTACCCCTTCTGAGTGAGTCAGCAGTGAAGTTGTTGGGGTGAGTGGTGTCACGACTCACGTCACTCCCATGAGAGTGAGTTGTGTGTCAATCACCACCGACCGTCCGTGAGTGACCACACACACGTCGTCGTTGTGTGTGATGGAAATTGTTTGACTTTGTTGTTGGGGCAGAGGGCCGTCAATCTAGTAGCGTGCGAAAACACTACCAATTGACGGCCCTGCCAAAAATTATTGTCCTGCCCCGCGGCATTATATAAAATGCTGCGTGGGCGAGAGTGCGCATTGACTGCACACGTGGTGGTGTCTGGTGTGTGTGGGTGGGCCCTCCTCCTCACTCACTCTTCTCTTCTCTGCGTGGGCACCGCTGCGAGCCTCAGCCTGCACACGTTTGGTGGTAGCCCCCCCTGGAGCAGTCTCTTCTGTTGTGCGCTCCCCGAATTAACACCAGCCCCAGAGTGAGAGATTGGGTCCGGGAGAGGGGAGACACCCCTCTGGCCCCTTCCTGTTGTGTAGGCGCTACCTACGCCCCCCCTACATTGACGTGCGGCCGGTTTGTGTGCAGCTGCGCAAGACATGGTAAGTGTGCTTCAATTTGTGCCTTTGTGACTTGTGAGTAGATGTATTCCTTATGTTTAATGTTCATGGGCTAATTAAGGATTGAGAGTGCAGGGGATCTAAAGCATGGCAGGATTGAATAGGAGTGAGTGGCAGCCAGGGTGGCATAGCCAGTGCTTAATTTGTAAATAAAAACGTACGATGTCCAAAGCTCTCCTGTTAATCACGGGGCTGCTGCAATTAAATGTGCAAACACGGAATACTGAGGCAGCGTAATCCTGAAGCCATCTCAGGCCTCTCTAATCCATTTTAAGCCACTCCCAGCCATTTCACCTCACTCCTGCAGCTCTCTGCTCTCTCCCTTTCTGACGCTTTTTTTTTTCATTTTTGCATTCCTCTGTCTTTCCCATACGTGTCTTTTGCTCGCAGTAAATTAGGCAGAAAAAAAGAGTGCTGTCCCTCAAAAATAAGTGCAGGTGCTCTGCACCGGAAACAACAAGCACAAATTAAGCACTGGATGGAATCACATGAAGGTTGGTGATGACAAAAAGTTATTGTTTTTGACATGTAATGCAAGGGGGTTACCAGCTGAGTTGTGCAGTGCGTGCTTTGCAGGGCATTTAAATAAAAGATGAATCATTCAGTTTGGGTATTACTTAAACCATTTTATCTGAAAACTTTTAGCACATTTGGTAGCAGTCTATCTTATACTGCCTGTAATGCAAATTTAACCTAATGACTTACATTTGCACAACACACAATTCTCCATTGCACCAATGAAAATTTCATTCTGTGGCTTTTTGGTTACACACAGACCTTTCAGTGCATTAACTAATAGAGGTTTCATAATATACAGTGATTACCTTAACTTTTTTATGTATTCGTTTAAGGCATGAGTTATTATGTATGTAGCTACCTGAGAGAGAATATTTTGGGTTTTTTAGCCACACGTTTAACCCCGCCCCATTGCGTGCAGCATCACTGTTCTCATACTTTTTTTGATGATCTTTGAGCTGTGATCTGTGTGCTCAGCTGATTTATTCGTTTATTTCACTCCAGTTGCAGACAGTGCAAGCACAAATGTGGTCTCACTGGCTGAGCTAAGCGAAATGAGGGTACATGGTCAGTGCTCAGCCTCACTGCATGGTTCTGTTCGTGATCTTAGTGCCTCAATTATTTACATCCCTTGTTGTCATGCTCTGCTCAGCGTAGCCATTGCTTGCATTTGACACAAAACACTAGCCTTCACCAATAATTTAAGTTTAAGTTCACGGAGTTTGGGTCACTGTATTCTGGCCTCTGGCAGGAATTTGCAGAAGGGTGTCTATCGCCTCACACAAACAGCCTTTTTCACTTCACACGAGGATGTATTTTTCTGCAGGGCCCTTTTAGCCTCCAAAGTCCAGGGTAGAGGTTGCCCGCTAATACAAGTGTAGGGGTAGTGCCAGAGTACGTCTGAAGGAGGCAGGAAATGAGTGAAATGCTGGTCTGCAGCCCCTTTCATGAAAAGTCGAGAAAGAAGAACAGTAGTAGATCAGACTACAGATACACACTAGGAATGCTAGATGGCTACTTGCATTTCACCTTTATCTATTGTGTGCATCTGAAAGGCAGTGAAAAGAACACAGGTTGTGCTTTGAATCCATTTGGTGGGGTGTTGATTATCATAGGTTTATGGTGGAGCTAATGTAGCAAATGTTATCTTTGCATGCTGGGGCTGACATTATATTGGGATTAACAGGACTTGAACTGTAAAATGCAAAGGGAAAACAGGACTGGGTCTGCTTTTCACAATTTGAGTTTGGCATGAAAAGTTGAGTAAGTATGAGGGGTAGTGCATTAAGATTTATTCATTTTTGCAGTTATCAGTGAGTTGTTCTTGCTTTATTATAAAACCAGTTTGAAAGCTAGAGCACACCTCTTATTTAACCTTGAATACGAGGGAGTTGCCATCCTTTGGCTCATCCTCCATTTCAAAACATGACAAATCCAAAGAGTCAATTGTCTGCCCCGAAACAAATCACTTGCCCCAGCGCAGAGTCAACCCCACTTTGTATCTCCATTGAATTCACTGGTGTTGTACCCCAAAATAGGTGCATGACATCCTTGGACACTTAAAGCAGAGGTATGCTCAATAACCATTGGCAACTCTAGGTAGTGTTTTGTTATTGCTTTGCACATGATTATCAGTGAACTAGGGCCAATGATTGCAATTTCTTTTGCAGTTTCAGGTAGTCCCCTGGGCTCTCGTCTTGACATAGTTCATCATTGATCAGTTCCCAGCTAACCCGGCAGTTTAATTGTTGCACCGTGGGCAAGTGGGCACAATATGAATAAATATACAGAAAAGAGTGGGAGTTGGATCCTGAATTAAAAAGATGGATTGCCCCAGTCAAATCGGATAATTCCAAAACGGCCTGCAAGTACGGCCATATAGACCTGCGTACCCATTATAATGACTTGAAGCAACATGCAGCAACCACCAAACACCGCTCTCGCTGTAATTCAGCAAGTGCTTCCATGGCATCCTTTGTACAACCCTTTCCTTCAATATGTAATGACCAGAAAAGAAGAGAAATTGGGTTTGCCATACAAACTGCTTGTTGCACATCCATAAAAATGTAAATGGATATGGTGAAATTTTGAAGGATGAATTCCCTGCCTTCTGAATGCACCGTACCAAATGTACAGCACTAATTACTTCTGTGTTGGGCCCATACTTCAAAGACGAACTGCTGAAAGCTATTGGAACATCACCTTACTCCTTATTAATTGATGGATCAACAGACATTGTAGTAAAAAAACTGCTTTACATTTGTGTGAAGCACCGTGTGCTCCCAGTGTCGCCCAATGGCGGGAGGAACTGATCCGATGGGCTAAAGCAGAAGCGCAGACACTACAGAACCTATTGGACAAAGGCATCCTGGTTAAAGGCCTAGACACTTGGAACTCGTTCGTCACAGCTGCAGAAAATAAAAACGACGAACGCCCCCCCTAAAATAACAAGTAAAAGAGGCAATCTGACATTTCAGTAGTAAAATTTAAAAACACTATTATAGATGTTCATTGATATGCACAAAATAGGATATGAATCAATATAAATATTGTAACACACCCTGAGGGAATGCCCCAGAAACACCTCTGGGGGGCTGTAATGCACTGACAAATGGTGGCCCTTGGGGATGCGGGGGCTGCCGATATTCCTCCTCCCGGCCCGTAATATTTGCACCGTCGCCCTCCTTTTGAACGCGGGCTGGATCCCTGCTTTTTCCTAAGAAACCCCGTGGGATTGTGCAGGCAGCGGTGGCATTTGAATTGGAACGTGGGATTGTTGCGCGGCTGAGGATGGGGATCGCACACCCCCCCTGGCACCTGGCTTTCCCTAGCTGCTCCTCGCCCCCCCCCTCCCACTTCCCCCCTCCTGACTGCGATCACCCGAACCGCCCTAACCCTTATCTTTAGCTCTTCTTTCTTTTGTTTTTCAATCTCTCTAATAACTCTACACACGGCGAGTGAATTGCGTACTGTTAAGTACACTCTATAGTACTCCGGATGAGAGACAGAGTGCTTACATAGGTCCTGTAAAATGCGTAAACAAGACAATTACTATGTATATGTACGCTGAAACAAGTGTAATTTTCTGAATCTTATTTGAATGTTGCCAATTGGCTGATAAAGCAATAAAAACATATTTTAAAAAAAATACATTTGTGTGAAGTATTACAATATAAAGCATAACAAATTAGTAACCACCTTCCTTGGAATGCTAGAATTAAATCAGGCCTGTGCCGAAGATATAGCAAATGCAGTCCTAAGCTTGCTTGAAAGTTGTAACCTTGAGACTGAAAATTTAATAGGCAGAGGCACTGATGGAGAAAGCGTCATGTGCGGAAAGCATCACTCAGCATTCACCTTGTTGCCAGATAAGCAACCTACCCTGCAGCTTGTGCGCTGCGTTTGTCACTCCCTGGGCATCATTGCAAAGAAAGCAATAAGGAGCATCCACGCAATGTAGAATTCATGATCAGAGAAACATACAACTGGTTTTCCCACTCACCAAAATGCCAGGCCGACTATAGGGAATTGTATCTGACATTGGGCGGAGGCATGCCTCTCAAAATAATTTTGCCTTGGGAAACATGGTGGCTTGTCATGGCAGATTGTGAAGCGCATTTATTAGAACAATATGATGCCTTAAGCTTACACTTCTATCCTATACACTAATCCTATGTGGAACACTGCTATGCAGCAAGAATTCTCCAAGAAATGTGTCACAATGAGACCAACCTACTTACTTTCTTAAAGCCTATTCTTCTAGACATAAAGGTTATTAACAAAATCTTTCAGATAGAATCTGGAGATGCACTCTAGATCTTTTGCAACCTATATACTCTGTACGTGTCCACACTGAAAAGGATACTTAAACTAAGTGTTTTCACCAGTAATCATCAAGAACAGTTGCAGAGCCTAGATTTACAAAGTTCTGTCATTTATCTTTCTCAAGAGGATGTGGATCTTGGGCTTGCTCTCTGTAAGAAGCTGGAAGAAAGTAAACTCACCTCCGTTTCAAAGGATGGAATTGTGAAAAGGTGCCTGGAGTTCTTGAAAGTATTGGCATGTGAATATCAGTTTCACCTTCCAGAGTCACTAAGCATGCTTAAAAAGTTAGAAGTTTTAAGTCCCCAAAAAGTGCTTGCAGATTGCAAACCTCCTATAACTGACTTACCACATACATTTTTCACATACCTATTGGAAGTACTGGAGCCACAGTGGAGAATTGTATCCTCATGTTCATTTCCTGAGACTTCTAACATGGAATCCTTCTGGATGGAAGTGTATAACTACACTGATGCTGCTGGCAAACATTGCTTTCACAAGCTTGCACTGGGTGCTATAGAAATGTTGACACTACTGATATCCAATGCTCATGTTGAAAGGGTATTTTCCCAAATGACGCTGTGGTAAACTGATAGACGAAATATAATGGGCCTAAAACTACTATCAAATATTCTCTACATAAAGTTTGGACTGAAATGCATTGGAATTGAGTCCTTTTTGTTTGTTCCCCCCCTGCAATTGCTTGCAAAATTTAACAGCAGTATGCATGATTAAAGTTGTGAAATTCAGCCATCCCCAAGGAATGCATGCAGCTCGGACCTGCCCTTGCCACTGGTGGCTGCAGAAGGTGCCATGACTGCCAGCCCTCTAGTGACAGGACCAGAAGAACACTTTCTCAGACCTGCCCTCGCCACTGTCAGCTGCAGAAGGAGGCATGCCTACCAGCCCTCTAGTGACAGGATCAGAAGAATACTTTCTTAGACCTGCCCTTGCCACTGTCAGCTGCAGCAGGAGCCATGCCTGCCTGCCCCCTAGTTCTAGGACCAGAAGAACACTGTCAATCCCAGAGCACTGCATAGCAATCCTACAGGTAGTGCCAAGCCCAGAAGAGCACCATACTCCACTTTCTCCTACTTTAAGCTACAGACATTGAAGTAAAGAACTTGCTTGAAACTTGCAGCCTTTAGATTGGAAATTTAATAGGCATAGATGGGGCAAGCGTCATGTGCGGAAAGCATCAGTTAGCATTCACCTTGTTGAAAGATAAGCGACCATCCTTGCAATTTGTGTGCTGCATTTACCAGTTCTTTAAGATCATTGCTAAGAAAGCAATAATGCACATTCCAAGTAATATAGAATTGATGATCAGAGAAACTTACAACTGTTTTTCCCCTCACCAAAATGCCAGGCCGACTACAGGTATTTGTATCTCTCATTTGATGGAGGCCTGTCCCTGAAATTAATTTTGCCTTGCGAAACACAAGAGTATTGATGGCAGATCGTGTAGAGCGTTTAATAGAACAATGATGCCTTAATATTACAATTTAGCACAATATCCTGCAGGAAAGATGCTCCAGAAATGTGTCATGATGTCTTAAAATTACACTTTTGTATGGTGTCCTGTCTAGCATCAAGAATGCACAACAAAATTTACCATGAGCAGACAAACCTATTTTTCCTTACTTCGATGAAGACCGTGCCATTGCCATGTATTAGCTCTAGGACTACCACAGTTATGCCAGTACAGATGTAGAGATGAGCTACGGTTGAAGTCCCAAAACAATTTATGCTCATTTGCTAAGACATCAGACCTGGTGACTTTAGGAATGGAAGTGTATAACCACACTGATACTGTAGGCACCCATTGTTTCCATGAGCTTACTTTAATGGATCCTCTGCCACTGTCATGTATTAATTCTAGGATCACCACAGTTACGCCAGTAAGAGATGTCGAGATTGACATCCCTATTTTGAAGAAAGGCTGCAGCAAGATTTGGGAACATCTGGATAGCTCTTTATTGATTGGTGCCTCTGTGGAAGTAGGCTGGGAGAAAACCCATGCGCATGTGCCTGAAGTACTACAGTGAAAACCATCACACAGTTGTAAGCGGCTACCTTAGCTTCATGGGATTAAAGCTGGCCTGTACAGAAAATGGAGCAAATCTGGTACTTAACATTCTTGCAACCCTTGACTAACGCTAAGAGTCATTCGCAGTTTCCCGTTACCAGCTTTGTCTACTTAAAAGTACGTCTTAATATGGATGTTGGACTTGCTTCCTGTCTAAAGGTGAAAGGGAATGACTATTCGCATGGACCCTTTTATAGCCACATCTCCTTGCAACCATCGTGATTTAGATTTCCAATTGTCGAACACGCCAGCATTCAGATATTAATGCACCTAGTGTGTCTGTGATCCTTTTTGCGGCCACTTCGAACAATATCAAATGGCTAGAAAAGGAGAGAAATCAGAATTGCATCAGATTCTGATTCAATGAACCATTTGTAGTTTCCCTTTACCACCAGCCATGTATGTTTTTCAAGCAATATGATGTCTTAAAAGTTACACTTTTGTGTGGTGTCCTATGCGTACCACTGGTATGCATCAAGAATGCTCTACGAAACTTATCAAGAGCAGGAAAACCTATCTTTCCTTACTTCGATGAAGACAGTGCAATTGCCATGTATTAGCTCTAGGACTATCACAGTTATGCCAGTACAGATGTAGAGAGGGTCACTTTGTCTCTTGCGGTTTCAGGTACTCCCCTGTCGTCTCAACAAGACAGTTATTCATGTAGCAGGTTATCCCAGCTGTTGCAGTTTAATTATTGCAACATGGGCAAGTGGGCTCACTATTACAATATAATAAAAAGAGTAGTAGTGGTTTCTGAATTAAAAGGACTGAATGCCCTGTAAAATGAGCTGATACCAACTCTGCATTTAAGTACTGACATAAAAAATGGCATGCACCTTCCAATGATTTGAAGCACCCTGCAGCAAACAGAGTAAGTGATTTAATGAACCATTCGCAGTTTCACTTCACCAGCCATGTTTACTTACCGGTGCATGCCTCGCACTCTGAACCAAGCGTATTGCGGCCTAGTAAGTGGCTACTGCCCTTGCTTTCTGTCTGCAAACAAAGGAAAATGATCTGCCTGCTACAAAGGGCACCAGTGCCAAAACTGGTGTCAAAAGGACTGCTGAGAACTTGATAAAAGCGATGTTCAGCCAAAAGCTATGAATCCTAGAAATTATCAAACTGTATGTGACTGAGTAAACCATTCGCAGTTTTACTTTACCAGCCATGTTTACTTACCGGTGCATGCCTCGCACTCTGAAACAAGCATATTGCGGCCTAGTAAGTGGCTACTGCCCTTGCTTTCTGTCGGCAAACAAAGGAAAATTATCTGCCTGCTACAAAGGGCTCCAATGCCAAAACTGGTGTCAAAAGGACTGCTGTGAACTTGATCAAAGCGATGTTCATCTTTCTGTCTCCAAACAAAAGAAAATAAGGTAGGTGCTACGGGCTTCAATGTGAAAAGGTTTGTCAAAGAAGGACTGCTGTGCACATAGTCAAAGATTTACGTGTCTCACCAAGTCCAGATTTACTACTTGTTCCAATTGCTGCTCATTATAAGAAGTGAGTGACCATTTTTCCATGTTTATTTCCATTTTTAGTGTGTAATGCAATGAATAATCTAGGCACTGTGAGTTTCACATATTTGCTTACAATAAAAATTTGATTTATGCTTTAAAATGTTTGCTTCAGTCTACGATTGCATTATTTCAGTGTTAAAAGTTTGGGCTACTTTTGGGGCTGGGACCGGTTCATTTGGGCTTACTTTGGGCTGGTCGTTCAACAGCTTTGGGCTTTAAAAGGCTTTTAAAACCTGGCAACACTGCTGTCTTCTAAATCATAAAACACTGCACAAGTGCGGGAGCATGAACATGCAAGATATATATTAAAACTACATATTTATTGTAGCTGTTGCCAAAGGACGTAATTGGCTCATGATTAAAACATTGTGCGATAATGAGGAGCCTGCTTTCAAAGACTGAAGGCGCCTACAGAGTCAGTCTAGGGGGAACTTCATTACTAGGAATACGCGGCTCTGCAAAGCTCTTGAGACTTCAGTGCAAAAGTTATATACCTTGGGATGTATCATTGAGAATACTTGAAACACATACTTTTTGCGGTGTTACCAATCTTGAGAAGTGGAAGAAATGGTCACGCTGCGTGTCTTCAGGCCTGTGTTTGGCAACTGTCTTTGAGCACTTCCACACCTAGCCATCAACATTTCTATTAAAACGACCCAGAGATTAGAATTTCTTTTGCTTTCTATGCACTTATTTATTTTTACTTATTTATTCCACAATTTTATAGTGCACCACTCTACCAAGTAGTTGTTATTGTGCTGGACAGGGCGACAATGTGGAGCCGTGAGGCAGTAATTCCATGGTCGATCGTTGGTTAGAGGCAAAATTTTGCACATTTATGTCGATAATCTGAGATCATCTGTAGACTGTGTTTTCACTTAGGGGAAATGCAAAAGAAGATCCCAGGTAAGTGAATGCAGCCTCGAAGGCGGTGCTACTGCAAGTACAGAAGAGCTGGCCAGCCCTTAAAACACGGATGATAGAGTTGTTGTTGCTGGGTTCCAAGTCAGCAATAACTGCATTAGGACCGGAACACAGCACAATGCGCATAAGGGAAAGCATCCCAGTCCTTATGCAGTTATTGCTGACTTGGAAGTCTTTTATGGACCATAGTGATCTAAATGAACAAGAGGAAGGACTAAGGGCCTGATTTAGGTCTCTTCGGATGGAATACGCCATCAAAAACGTGCTCCATAGGCCATAATGGGATCGTAATACGGTAGATGGGATATCCGTCACATTTGTGACGGAGTATTCCCCTCCGCCAAGATCTAAATCAGGCCCTAAATCTAGATGGACATGTGCAGTATCTGACAAGTAGATGCAAATATCATATTTGTATAGTGGCCAATTACGTCCATTACTTGGGAAAGGAGGCAAAGCGACGATAATAAGAGCCATAATTGAACCCATGACTGAACCAATGTAATATAATGTTTTTGGTTGCATGCAAGAAAATTCTGGAAAGTTTGCAAGGGATTCAAAGTCTTGCTGTAACGGGAGTAACCAACTAAGATGGCTAAGATCTTGGAGAAGCTTAAATACAGAGCACTAACCTTGGAGTATAAACCTTGGCATGACGATGGAGCAGAGCATTGAAGGTGCAGATTGAAGGTCTGGATCATGATGAGAGCATTGAGATCCTGGATAAGAGGCTTTTAATGATTCCTAGGGTTCATCAAAGTACTTTAGGTGAGAAGATACAGCAGGTTGAATGGTTTACAGTTTGAAAAACCTATCACCGGGATTCAAACTTATAAGAAATTTTCTATTTTAAAGACGAGTGTACAACATTGTGGTTTCACCTGCTTAGTTTCAGGAGTTAGAGCTACATATACAACGCTTGAATACCTATAGGTTGAGTACGCTGCAGAAGTGCACTGACAAGAGTTGACTGAACATACAATGGGCTTAGAACCAATTTTTTTAATTGAGTGGAAAATGGGTGAAATATGTAAAATGATCTGGTTTCTAGACAAAGTGCTGAAATTAGAGGAGAATCAATCAGAGGAATTGTCTCCATCCTATGTATAAAATACTCCTCTGGATTTTCCATTTTTCACAAAACCTGGAGTAAGTTCCATTGCCAGGCAACTTTAAATCAGGTCCCTAAGTTGTACCCAGCTGACCTACCGACACCTTCATTTTGAGATGTCTTTGACTACGTTCTACATCATAGGCTGGACTAGAAAGAAAGAGCTTTTGCTACACCCTTCTAGACAGGGAACCATGTCATACAGGATAAAACACACATAACAGCACCATCCCAACAACCAACGAAGCACAGAACTGCAACTCAAACTGACCGTCCCTGAATAATCCTATCCATTCTTCCCACCACGTAGATGAAGTGCACAGATACAATATTCCAGACACACCACTCTTCACTTTTAACATCAGCCACCGAACAACTCTCAACACACTTGCCTGGAAAAAGAAGTCACATCCCAGTTAAAAAAAATAAAATAAAATAATACAACCCACATGAATAAAGAAAAACCCAGCCTCACCCTTGGGCATCAGCAGAACTAATCTAAACCTGAAGGAAAATATCAACACCAAAGCAATGCTCATATCCCAGTAAAAAAAAAAAAACATGAATAAAGAAAAACTCTGCCTCCCCCTTGGGCATCAGCAGCACTAATCTAAACCAGAGAGAAAATATCAACACCCAATGCAATGCTCATACATGAAAATCTATCTGCCATTGCTCTTTCAACAAAAAAAATCATCTGAGCTATTCAGGCTTTTGAAATAAAGCCCAGCAATTCTAATACCCCCAACTATCAAGCCAGAAACCTGATTTTGTTGTACCGTGTGCTCAGACAAATTGTGACACTTGCAATATCCAAACACTGGTAATTGAGGCAAGTGAGGCGGTGAGTGAATCATTCTTATTTGTGGGCCCAAACCAGATCACATGAACTTGTGCTCTAGCTCACTACTTTCCTTTCTGCATTAGTCCTGCAGCCATATCTCCAAAAACTCAGATGACTGTCCAGTTGCTTGAAACCTGCTTTTCTTCTTGCATGACTTGAAGAATTAGTTGGATGACCTTCTGATCAGAGCCTGAGAGACAGAAAGGTCTCCAACCATCTTGAACCTGCAACTGGACCCAGCCTGAGTAAGTTCTGACTCTCCAAGTGGTGCCCTTCCAGTCCTGGACCCTATTTGCCATGTCCATTGAACCACTGGTGTGAATGCTTCAACAGTATCACTTGGCCACAGACCTATGCTTAAGGACAAATGGACTTCTGCTGTAGATGTTTGTTGATGACATATTGCTATTTATAAGACACTTAGCTCCCATCATTTGCAAAATAGTCTGATTTGGTGGACTGGCAGGCATCGCCATATATCTTGGGAAATTTCATTTTTCCCCTGACTCTGGTCACCTGGAAATTTGACATGGAGTTCAACCTACTCTGGTATGAATGGTTGGTCAAATACCTTGGAATTCAAATACACAGGGGTGTGGATCAGGTCATCAGAGACAACTAGGGTGTTGCCTACACGAAAATTGTGGAACAAGTAGGTTGGTGGATCCACGTACTGCTATTATTAGTGAGTAGAGCAGCCTTCATTAAATCGGTTGTACTCCCTAGGCCAGCCTGGTGCACGGCAATCAAAGGCGTTCAACTGAAGCATGTATGCAATATGCATGGCACTGGTGGTGCTGCTGCTAGCAAAAAGGTAAGTGGGTATCAATTGGTTGAGGGGTCCATGCCACAAGATACAAGATTTGCTATCAGATCTAACAGACTTTAGTGACGTGTTTGAAACATATACCTCTATTCTTCACAGTCAACATGCCCTAAAGATATTTGAGCCCACTGCTGTCACGCCCTAAAGACATTTGGGGCCCATTGTTATCACGCCCTAATTATAGTTGAGCCCCACTGTGATCCTACCTTCTAATCATTCTCCTACCTCGCCCTCAGCTGAGTCCTTGAGAGATGGAAACAATAGCTAAAGCCATTGCAGGGTCCACAGGTACCTGTCCCATCACTTACCATTACGGACCCTACCTCGCTCTTAATGTTGGGTAGATGCTTAGCTGGGAGCTGCCACATCAACAAGTTTTTTTTTAACTGATGATGTACTACCTGTTTTGTTCAAATTGTATCATTAGTCTCTGAAAACTGTGTATAATGAGATGGCAACTGTAAGTGGCTGCATATTATAGGACATTACTTATGTTTTATAAAAATGCATGCAATAAGTAATTTAAAAAACAATTGGGACTAGTATTATCTTGTGAGATTTTAACAGCTGGTTTATGGAGGAGTCGCCAAAAGGCCTTTTAAACCTACACAAAGCACTTGCTAAAGAATTAATACTTTACTGCTTGGCCAGATAAGCTGTGCTCCAACTCAGTGTGCCAAGACTGAAGGCCTGATTTAGAGTTTGGTCGATGGGTTACTCCGTCACAAATAAGATGGATTTTCCGTCAGCCATACTACAATTTACATAGGATATAATGGAATCGTAATACGGCGTACAGGACATCCATTACTTTTGTGACGGAGAAACCCCATCCACTAAACTGTAAATCAGGCCCTGGGTGTGCCAAGACTCACAGATCCCTGTAGTTCGATACGTGCTGGAGATTCGTAATAAGGTACCATTCACATTTTCTGAGATCTACCAAAAATTAATTCTTTGTGTTTTGGGATTGGTAGACAACAACAAATGGGTCAAAGTGATGCTAAAGACACATTGAAGACCTATTAGTGCCCTATCAAAGGACAATATTATCAGAGAAGAAACAAACTGTGGTTGAATCATATTATGCCAAGGACCGTCCGTCGTTTGGTGAATCTAGCACCTTTGGGGATCCATTATTAAAATAAAAAATGTATCCTTCCTTGTTCTCTGTTGGGGGCAAATCAGGAATTCTGATCCCATATTGTTTCTGATGTATCAAAAGCATTATAAAAATATTCAAAATATAATCTAGGTTATGTGGTGTCCCTTCGAGCAGATGCAAGAGAGATATTCAAATCCAACTGTGATGTGTGGTGCAAATTTCCTACACCCGACAAAACCTGACTGAGTGTGTCACTTGAATTACAACCGATTAGGAATCACAAGGTATATTGGATGCAGAAATGGGAAACTTAACTCTAAGTGACCAAAACATATTAGATATGTGCCAGGTAATGCCCAAAGGTTTTGGAGGTTTTCCCTATCAATGCCACACATTAGGGAAGACATTGCCTAATCACTATTGAAGGGAATCGGGCTGTTTGAAATTTAGAAAGGATCTGAAGACCCTGTGTAATAAATGATATTGCAATGACACATATATTTACAAATAGCAATGTCAACAAATTGCAAATCCTTGCAAGTAGATGAGCAAAGTGAGGAGTAAAGTTCCATTACCCTCTCACTTACAACAGCATGTATCAATGTTGTGGCACTTACGCGGTCACAAAGGATCAATTGGTTACCAGTTTCAAGGTTTCCTAAAATTTAAACTGTTTATAATGTTCACCATCCAATGTCTGAGGGAGAGCAACTGGCAGAGTGATGGTAAACAACAGACCCAAGTCCTCTGGTTCTATTTTATAACATTGCTCGAGTGGACGCATAGATGGAGTTTTGCTCTCCCTTGCACGCCTCCAGCTCTGTGTTCACCGGTGTTTTCAAGGTGCCATAGTACAAATTCTGCCTCATGAATATTATTGCGGGAGGATTGCAAGCAGATTCTTTGTGCTGTGTTGGTTTCTTGCATCCTAGATTTAAAAATGTTGGTGTCTGGACCAGAGGAATATAGCTTAAGTAACACAGAAAACCCCAGCCCACCTTTTCATTGAATAATCACAACTTGAATCAGCAGTATGTCCAAGTAACTTGTAAGAAATAATTCTACAAATTATGAAACTAACTTGCATCTGTGATTTAAGGGGATACTTCTCAACAATAATAAACAATGCACAGATTCATTTATGAAAAATACTCAGCATTTGGCTTAAGATCACATCATAGACTTGACATTGTATCATCACAGTATTTCTCCAGTTCTTATGGTAAAGGTGAAGTTGGGCTTTCTGATAATCAAAGTATGGTTATAGTCAGTGACTAAAATACCAGAGGTAGCAGAAGTGACTTCACACACCATTTGACCCTTGATGATATCACAGGGTTAACTCCTTGTCCCACCCTGAGGCCCTATTCGGTCTCCTGTCTTTGGTGATGACAAGGGCAAGGAGTGGAAGTACAGAAAGTAAACACCTCTTGCTCGCTTTCTTTTGCTGCGGTCGCCCTCTGGACCCCTGAGATCAAGACTGGTGGGAGGAGTGCATTGGGTACGAAGGGGTAGGAGCGAGGAAGCAGCTTCTACACTTGGCGAACCACACTTGATGTCCATGGTCATGCTTTGGCTTGAGGAGCCAAGTCCCAGATCTGGCTCGGGCCTGACTCACTTTCCGACCTCCCGGCACGAAATAGGCTGCCATATAATGTGACCGTTGACTGCACATTGGTTTCCCAGTGGTACAATGGATCCCTCCACTCAATGAGTAATTAATGGTGTTCATCGAAGCGTGGTTCTAAGTACCCTCAGGAGTGACAGAAGCTTCAGATTTGAAAGGGATGAAACTACGTCTATCATACCATTCGCATTGCTGTTTCAATTGGGATAATCCGGTGCAAACTGCAAACTAGATTGCCTCACATAACCTTCCATAAATGAAGGCATTAATGTCATGTAGACTGCTAGGATAGCCAACTTAACTGAGAAGTGATCTGGTCATTTTTCAAATGCCTCAAATTTAGCAACCATTGAATCTCAGCAGGTATACTTCTAAAATATTTTAAAATATGATTTAGGTGCTGTTTGGAACTCTAGAGTGGTTGACCAGAGTAGCTGTCCAGACAGAAGGATGAATTTAGACCATGAGCTACTGTGTATTCGCTCCATGTACACACATAAACGTCGGGCATATCTTGAAAATTATCCACTTCCCAGTTGCAACCAATATAACTTATTAATGAACTGATAAAATGGAAAACACAAACACAGAAGATTTTCTTGGTCCACCTTAGCATAAGAGTGAGGCTGCAATCATGGTTTGTAAGATCAATTAGTGGTTTGATAAAGATATTGCAAATCAAAGGGGGGTAGCGGCGAGCACTGTAGACCACAAAATTCTACCATCTCAATAGTTGACAAGCAAGAGGCCAGGTCACACACTGTCTACATTCTTACAGGAAGGATTGAAGCCATTTTAGAGACTCCCCACAAACCCAGCTACAGGACTGAGATGATCCAAGAGAAGGGAGTAATCCACAGGGTTGAGATCTGCTGACAAGTAAGAGAACAGGTGTCACACCTTTTTCATTAAAGACCACAGAGATCTTGTCCTGTACTGTCATAAAGGTTTCTGTTGCATGCTGGGATGAAACCCTCATGAATGTATTATGCTAGGCAAATGGCTATGAATTCCCACCAAATGCCATAGTCAGAAGTTTAAAAAATGTTTTATGTTCCAAAATCACACAAATCAAGTATGGTTTGAACAAACAAATCAGGTAAATTCCACATGGGAGTACGGTGGAAATATCAAAGTCAGAGTATCGAGGGTTAACAATATCGTGACCAAGGAACAAAATATCGAAAGGTCAGTTGTTTAGATTATCTATCTACAGTGGCTGCCCGTCCTTTAGGGCGGAGGGGCCACGCCCCCCTACCCCATGAAGAGTGTCTGTCAGGCTGAACAAAGGTCAGCCTGACAGACACTCTTCATGTTCAGGTCAGGCAGCCAGGAGCAGACATGCGCGATTTGCGCAGACTCCTGGCTGCCTGAGCTGAACTTTGCTGGGCTGAGGAGGTCACAGCTCCTATGTGCTTGACCTCCTCAGCCCAGCAAAGGTGCCTCGAGGCCCTTTCCTGGGTGACGAGGAAAGCGTCACCCATTGACACTCTCCCTGGGCGCTTCAGTTTAAGCCCTGAAGCACCCAGGGCGAGTGTCAATCAGTGACACTTCGTCACAGCAGTCTCACTGACCCCATCCCACTCTGTGACGAGGCTGGGACTGGTACCTTCCCTCAGCAGTCCCAACTCTCCTGGGACCTGGAGGCTGAAGGTAAGTGTGTGTGTGTGTGTGTGTGTGTGTGATGTTTTAAATTGAATGTTTGGTGCACGTGTGCATGTTTGAGTGTTATGAGTGTTGTTAATGGATGTGCGTGCGTGTGTGAAAGAATGAGTGTGTGTGTGTGATCTTTTAAAATGAATGTATGGTGCGTGCGTGCATGTTTGAATGGTATGAGTGTTGTTAATGGATGTGTGTACGTGCGTGTGTGAAAGAATGAGTGTGTGTGATGTTTTAAAATGAATGTTTGGTGCGTGCGTGCATGTTTGAATGGTATGAGTGTTGTTAATGGATGTGCGTGCATGCGTGTCTGTGTGTGAAAGAATGAGTCTGTGTGTGTGTGTGTGCCCCGCCCGCCCTCCTCCCTCCTAAAGCTGCCGGCCGCCACTGTCTATCTATCTATCTATCTATCTATCTATCTATCTATCTATCTATCTATCTATCTATCTATCTATCTATCTATCTATCTACCTATCTATCTATCTTGCTGCCTGTCTATCTGTATATACTCAAGGTACACAGATTTGGAGTTAACAATAGTACATCCTTGCCTCCCTCTGTGTAGAGAAAGTTTTAGGACATGGGAAAAGTGGGCAATTGCCCAGGACCCTTCTCCCCCCTTCCAGGAGCCTCCCTGGGAAGGTGAAATGTCCCTCTAACTGATCTCTGTCTATTCTATTTTTCTTTCTCTGCTTACCTCTGCCCTTAACTCAGTCTCTACCGAGTGTCATCGTAAAGATTTTAGCAGTCCTGGGCAAGACATATTTCAACTGTTGCTGAGTGATCCTGCTGTATTTAGAATTATTATGCAATGGTAATAAAATTCCAATCTGTTCTTTACAGGGGCCCCTGAAATATGTCTCCTAAAGACGTTGAAATAACACTGCTTCTGTGTAATTATATATTCAATATTTTGCCCCTCGATATTCTGGTCACAATGTTGTGACCCATTGATATTTTGTCTTCGATAGTAATTACTACAATCTCCACATGCAAAGCAGTTGCAGACATCTTTGCATGCAGATGCAATGCATGACATTTTGCACACAGATTCCCTAGTAATCTTACTGCAGTGCTACCCACCCAAAACTAAATGAATCAATTCACACTGATGAAAGTCTGAGCTCAAAATACTAATTTGTATTATTTTTAAAACACTTGTCGTGATAAAAATGCTTGTAAACGTTTACCTCTTCAAATAGCTCCAAGCTGTATGTGTTATCATCGTCTGCAAAATACACTACCCCTT
Source organism: Pleurodeles waltl (assembly GCF_031143425.1). Taxonomy (NCBI): domain Eukaryota; kingdom Metazoa; phylum Chordata; class Amphibia; order Caudata; family Salamandridae; genus Pleurodeles; species Pleurodeles waltl. Next base: position 1,504,122,825 of record NC_090447.1, read on the forward strand.
CTTGAGTGTTCATAGTCCTGAGATTATCTCTTAGCCAGCGCAGACCCAGGTTCCTCTGCAGGGTGCCACGAGGCGTGTGAGATGGCATCCAGGACAGGCCGAGCTTCAAGCTCCTGGGACTTTCCACATTCAGGTGGGTGAAGTTCAGACTGGATGTCTCCAGTAGATTGGCCACCAGGTTGGTTCTCCTTGGGGAATCCTCAACCACGATCCAGTACAAGTTCCGCACGTGTAAGAATGTGTTGGCTAGACGGGTCAGCTCCGCCTTCTGGACAGGCCTTGTGTAGGTGGGTGTTATCACGTAGATGGTGGGTAGAAACTCTGACCACGGCGGTGGTCTTGCATATACGTAAGCCTTGATGACCACTGGTGTACCTCTGGAACGTTGGTTTTGAACGCATGGGTGGCCTTCCTCTCTGAACTGAGAGACGTTGTGAAGAAAGCGGAGTGAAGAATTCTCACTTGTATCTCCTAAGACACACAAAACCAGAGAAATTCAAAATTAGATTTTCTACTTTCCTATGCATCCAAGTGTAGTTACAATATGTTTATGGGGTTCATCTGGCAATATTGGCCCAAACCCTTTGCTTAATGCCATCATATATCTTTGCATGTCATGAAGATGAATATACATTAATGTTACAAACCCGAAAAGTTCTGATCCTTAAAAAACCCATCACGTCACTGAAGGTGCCAAAGGTGGATGCTGAACTCTGTGGAACATTTCTGACTATATTGTGGTGCAATGTGCCTATTCACATTTGGTGTGCAATTTGCATTGTTTTCATTTTGAAAATAATATAATACCAGCATGGGGTGTGAAGGTGTGTATAAATGTTCACATAGCTGATTTTGGTTAGAAGACATTTATTGTCATTATTCTTTGCATAGCTCAAGATATAGTTTCCTTATCCTACATTTGCAGAATCAGAAATTATCCAAGACCTTTCAAATTGCAATTTGAATACTTACAGCTTTGTATGGGGACATCGTTTCTGAGCTGGATTCCATCATTTTTAAGTTCTACTGTGCCTTTGGAAGAGAGGACACACCATGTGCAAATCAGTCTGGCCCCAAGCCTAGGGAAGCGGTCTAGCCCTAACTTCAAGGCCTTATCCTTCTGACGTGGAACAAACAACCTCAGGCACTTTATTGCTCTTCAGGCATATGTTTCTATACCAAGAAGGAGACACTGGGCAATATAAAACCCACCTTACCCATACCACATACCAATATTGGGTGATACACCAAATAACTATGCAACAGTACATCACTCATTAAGCTGCCTGCCTCTCTGACTGTTGCAAATTCAGAACTGAGTGTACCTACACTTTCTTAAATGAAATCACAGAAAACAGAATTTATAAATGTCTCCTCTTCCCCATCAACTCCTCCTGTCCAGATGTGGATGAGCACACCATCAGCAATGATAAATCACCAGGGGGTATATTTACTAAAATCTATTTTGGTGATGTTTTGCGCCAAAAATGTTAGCGCCGGTTAACAGCATCAATCTAGCATCATATTTACGATGCAAATGAACGTGAAGGCACGCCGGTGCAGAAATAGCGCTGCGAAGCAACGCAAAACAACATAGCAACACGTAAGAGGTCAAAAAAATGATGTGAAGCAGCACAAAAGTTTGAACAGAGACTGCAAAGCTGATTTACAAAGGCAAAATGGAACACAGAGGAGAAAAACAATGCCCTCAAAGAAACAATGACGAAATGGCAAATTCAGTCGCAGAATATGGTAAAAACCTTGCTTTACTTTTTGTGTTTGTGGGCCAGGTTTGGGGAAGCTGGTGTGCTGCGGTGTTGGTCTCAATGTGGCTTCCAGATCTGTTGGCAAGAAGGCAGACAAGGCGCTCTGTGATACATCAACCACTGCAGCTTCTGTATCCTGGAGGGATCCAGAGGCTAATAGATGTAGCACTCCCAGAGGTTTCACGTGTGCTGGCATGGCATGTGATGTTGTAGTTGATGGTTCAAGAGCTGGTGCAATTTGGTGAAGGAAACAATCAATCATGTCCCGGCTTAATCTATATTTCTTTATTATTTCTTCAAACAATGAAACCCTCTATTTGCAAATGTTCTCCTTGCCTTGTCTTCTTCGTCCTTGCTCAAGTAGACGACGCCTATGTCTTGCCATTAGTATCTCCATTTGGCTTCCCTCATCACAAATGTTTCTATGATGTTCCTTTTACAGTCTCTCCTTGTTTTGTTAAGACTACTTTTGCCCCTTATTTGTATGTGCTCTCGTTTTCTGACGCAAATGACGCATGAGCTAGTTTGCAGGGATTTGTGTGGCTTTTGTAAATTTTGTTTGTGCTGGTTGGGTAGGAAATACCCTTCCACACCCGCTTTGCATGCATTTGCATGAATTTCACGCAAAACGCCAGATTTGTGTAGTGCCACGCAAGCATGTAAATGTGTTGCAAGTCTGTTTTTGCGTGTTATAGTAAATTCATGCATGCCTTCGCGATTCTTTGTGTTGCACAAATTGTCACACTAAAAAGTAGTAAATCTGGGCCTAGGTTTTAATCTTAGACATTGCATCTTCACCTACATATGACTAACCAAGTAAAATGGCCAAGTCTTCAACTGTAAATTCTGATGATCATAGCATGATTACATTCAGAGCATGGCTAACACTATTCAGTGGTTCAGTCCCTGGTTCATTTCTGACAAGCCTCACCTACAGCAATGATACCTCCTAAAATCACCAAACCCTCTTAAAATCAGCACAAAAGGCAGCAGCTGGTTGAGGCATAGAGCCACTGCTCTGACCACATTTCCCTTATTCTGATGACCCCCTCTTACTCCTATTTGAATCTAGACATTAAACCAACTTAACATACATGTTCTACAAGGCTGTACACCTACAAACTACCAGGTAGTGTGCAGACATGCTTTCTCTGTCAAGAGGATCACAGACAGTTTGTGCAAGGGCTTCTCCTGTATATCCCAGTGAGGCATCAAGTCATCAGAAAAGTTTTCACAGGCTCTGTCCTGAAAGTTTGGAACTCTATCAGCAGAAGTGCAATGTCCTCACTCATCACCTCCTTCTTGAAGACTTAAATACCATCTAGTTTTGACAGCACTTTACAGAGAAGGTACAGGATTAGCACCCCCCAAGGAGCACTGTACATAGTCAAAGGCAAATATCCAACCAGTCTGATATAAAGAGTAGCTTGTTACTAACAGGAAGAGTGGACTGATGCTGCCTCATGATTAGGGCTCCCTACGTTCCATTTTATTGATTTTTGCAGATATATACAGTCAGAAATCTGCATCTCTGACTGCATATTTTTATATAAGAACAAAAGTGGAAAAAAGCTTTTTTTTAATGATTCTCATTCCTGTCAGGCAAGCTTATTATGTCACGAAACCCGAAATAAATATTGATAAACACAGATAAAGTGAGCAAAAAATAAAAATGTACAAATATAGATAGAAAAGACAGAAAAACAGGATCTTTAATCATGATGTAGTGATCTTTAAAGGGGTCTGACTTCAGGTCTTTCCCGAATTGTAGCAAGGTTGAGACAGTCCTAATAGAAACTGATTTGTTCCAGATTCTGAGTACTCCATTGAGGAAGAAACATTGCCTTTTTTCCCTTTTTTTCAACTTCTTTGTCTCTAATCTGACAATTTCCTGGCTGCAGGTGTGCAGAGAGATACCAGAGATGATGAGCTTGCCAGCAGAATAGGTTGGGTGCCGTTCATGATGGCTTTGTAGGTGATGCAGCCGGTTTTGAAGATTACACGTGCTGGTAGGGGAGCCGGTAGACTCCCATCAGGGTAGGAGGTGATGTGCTCATATTTTTTGCGCCTTTGATGAGGTGCACAGGATGCTGTTAAAAAGGATAGAGGACAGTCTAGAGTCTGGGTGACGTTGGAGCAGGGCAGTCATCTTCTTGGAACAACAGTAGAAGGGCTTTAACAGCAGCCCTGAAGTCTCAATTAGGGAGGAGTGGTTTTACTTTTTAGGGTCGAGCCTCCGTCGCATGCGCTTGCGCATGCGTTTCGCTTGCGAGACACTTTAGGAGTTAGAAAAGGGCTTGGAGCCCCATCCATGTCACGCAAGCGTCTTTCATTGGGTAGTGGGCTTGCCTTTCAAAATCTGCTTGCTTTCATTAGTGGAAGGCACGCATACGTCAGGCCTTTTCCGGTGGTTAACCCTCCTCAAGTGCAGCAACCAAGTACTGAAAACATGCCAGGCTCGCTGTTTCCCGTCAGGTTTGTGAACTACTTTTTACCTTTTTTTCGCAGCGCGATCTCGCTTGGCAGAAGTCAAGCGCTTTTCATAACATCGACCCTGTTACATAGTTAATTGAACTTTTGCCAAATACAAATAATTTAGAAAAAGCAAGGAGTGGAAGGGCTGTATTCAGTGTCACAGGTGATCTCCATTTAATCAAAAAGATATTCATTATTAATTCCATCAATAACTCCTGAACAGCAGAGCAGGTAGAAGACTTCCAGAAAGTGCCCAGTTACTACCCTAGAGGCTGAAAGAGGGCAATAGCACATTTCCATTGGCATAGGTGAAAATGGTTGAAACATTCAGGGGGCACAAGCAGTCTAAACAGATGCAAGTCACGGAGAAGGTCGAGGACTGTACACGTCTGAAACCTTACAGTGTTTTCATGCGAAGAACATCGAAGACAAAAATATGCAGAAGATATGTTTCGCTGGGAAAACATAGTTTTACACTACTTAACTCCACATATATGTACCTTGATGCTATATAAATCTTTAGAGTATGCAGATGTGGAGTTCAAAATAGTAAATCTGTACTTACCTATTTGCACTTATTTCTCAATATTTTGCTCCTAGATATTTGTGACATGATATTCTATCCACGTGATATTTTTGTGATTGATATCCTGTCAGACAACCAACATGAACTGAGTAGCAATACCTCACATACATGCAATAAGTTCCTCCAGCAAAGGAGGTAAAATGTGCCACCACTTTGCATTTAATGTGCACCAAAGAGTGTTTAAGGGTTTCACTGCAAGCAATTCTTGGCAAGCTCTAGGACTCAAAGGGTTGTACAATACATTTTGCTGATCAGGTCAGTTTTTCAAAGGAGAAACACACATTCATCAGTACAACCCAGTGTGAGGCACTAGAGGCTCAGAACTCATCTTTACCGAGATGAGTCTTACGTTGCACTTCAGACGAGAAACTGCTTGTTAACAGTTTTCTGTTAAGTATTAGTTAGCTCTGGTTGATTATTTATGCGTCCGAATCATTTCCGGGGACTTTTTAAGTCCGACGTTAGTCAAGAACTTTTGAATTTACTAAGCTTCTTTGGAGAATATACTTAAATATAGGGTTTTTTTAAAGTCATCTTCATTCTCAGTTTTGTTGTTGTGTCATTGGCAAAATTATTTTGCCAGCTATAGGATATAGCATGGGGCAGCAGCCTACTTCAGCCATTGCCCTGTGGCCCTGTCAATCAAACTGTAGATCAGCCCACCGGATGGCCATTGGGTACTCAGAATGTCAGGCTTTGCAAGGGACGGGGTGTAGTCTGTTTACTTTGGGGTTGGTACCCTCAAGGGGTGGGATGCTGAGAAGCACATTAGTCCGCTTTCACTCACCATCCACGCGCACCACACATCTTGGAGCCTGTAAGGCTGTTGATGCAGCACAGACAGCGAGGCTGCAGACATTACCCTCTACACGCTAAAGATGGAAAGCCATTTATTTTATTTGTTGTCTTAGAACACACACATTTGAAAGCAACGTGTCACTACCCAAACTATGTCAGCCTTGACGGTGTTCTTTACTTGTTAGCGTGCACAAGTGTACCTTTTCAGGCTGCGCCCAGCACACAGAGCATGCCGCAAACTCTTTCAGTGTAGGGTCAGTGGGATGGGAGGATTTATGTCAGGAACTGAGGCTTCAGATTATGCATTCTCTTTCTTGCTTAAGTAGAAGCCACTTTGGAAAATCAAAAACAGAAATGTAATAGTTCTTCAAAGCCCACAGAAAAAAACTACTACGCCCAAGATAGGAGCTCAGGGCCATATGTACGAACACTTTTTCCCATAGACACAGAATGGGTAAAAACCTTTGCTACATCTGGCCCTCATTCCCTCTAGTCCAGTATAATGTATACTCTAGACTTTTGTGTCACCAGACATTACAAGTATCCCTCTTAAACTTTATGATTAATCCTATGAAGGACCATTGTTGGTGTGTATGTTTGCATTTTGAGGATCAGCGAGGCACAGATTTAAGTCGACAACGCTGATTCCTCCACATTGTCTCGTACCTCAGGCTCAGGTGGTTTTAAGTTCTGTGCGCTCTTTCAAATCACCCCTCCCCCCAGTCACTTCTGTGAGTTTGGGTGCCATTTTGTCTGAAAACACGTTCACACGCTACGATCATCTCAGCTCACCCTCTACAGCCGGTCCGGCCCCTGGCTTCTCTTCTGACTGCCTCCGGCAAAACCCATCACTGCTCTAAGCGCGCCTCGCTTCCCGCCCCCTCTTTAGGCGGACCAATAAAGGGACAGAGAGGGTGCCTTCCCTGTGCTCTCCCTTCCACGCTTTCCAGGCACCAATTGATGGCTAGGTCTATGGAGGGCCTGGGCTGCAACCATCATTGAGTGGGTTCTTGTAACCTCGGGCAATAATTCATACTATGGATATTGTTTCTTCCTGAGTTTGTGTCACTCTGCCTGAGAGTGACCAAGGCCTACTCCGTGGAGGTGGTGTGGTCTAGTAATCACCGTTCACTGGTGCACAAGAATATCGCTCAATAAATGGTTGTCCAGTTAGAGCTCTTTCTGTAGAAAATGGAAAAGTACATTTATGACACACACACTACTAAATTCTAATCATTAATTTACAAATACATACATAAGGCATATTGAATACAACATAGAAGGCATTATGATATCACATATAACCCCCTAAAAGGTTATGACCCCCAAAATCATAGTAGCCTGCACCTACAACAAACAGCACATCAATATAGGGGGCATCACTTTAAATAAACCAGGCCTATTGGCTTAATTGAGGATCATCAAAACAATTAAGGCAAGCCTATTGGCTTTGCCAAAGGTTCACCATTTTACAAACCCAACAAACCACATGTTAAAAACACTCTCATTTAATGTGTACATGCAATAATTAGTAATAACCATGAGTAAAAGCAATAAATGTTGTCAATAAAGCAGTTCAATATCACTGGCAACATAAACAGTTAATAAACAATTACATATAAACACACATGTGTCAGTGTCTTTTTATACACTTTTAGGGCACATAAATTTCAACCATAAAACTAACCCCTAGAGAGTGCTGCCCTCCAGAGGTCTAATTCACATATGTAAACTTAGACTTGAAGTCTTGGAACCCTTAGACTTCAGGTATAAGTTTTCTTGTGAATCAGCCATGGTTTTAGTATGCAACGTTCAAGCCACATAAATAACAGCCATAGAGCCAGCCCCCAGAAAATGCTGTGTTCTCAGCTATAGAGCAAAAGCTTCAAACTTGTGAATGCCTGAAATATTGGTGGCAATCTTAGAGGGGTCATAATTTCCAGGCCCCTGAAAACATAGGGTCAGTTTTGAAGCTTCTGGGAGGGGAGCATCTGCAATCCTGCTGTGTTCCGCCACCCTTTCTTTTATTCGCTGGTGGCACCCTTGCCAGTTTTGGGGCCACCGCAGTGACGAATAATATGCAAACGGGAAAAGCCCCACAGGGTATTATGGGTCACTCCAGCTGGAGCAGCGAATATTTGATGAGTGACTCTCCCGCTGCAACAGGAAAAGCAATTTTTCATGTTTGGCGCACGGCCTTGCACCACAGCCTCCTTTGCTTCTTTTTATTTCTGTCTTGGGGTGCCCGGCCTCACCGGTGCACCTTGCATGGCAGCTTTGTTGGGGACAGCTCGAGGAGCTCACCCCTGGCTGCACTTGCTGGCTGCCCACCTGGCCAGCATTCTCCTTTGCTGACATAGAAGTTGGGAACAATCTTCTCCTCTGCTTGGTTCGGTGGGCAGGGAGTATCAGTTGCGTGGTGGCTGCTCCACACCACCCCAGACATAACAGTTGGGGGGGGCACACCGGCGCTCCCCCACTCTCCATATTCCATGGCGCCCGGAGGTTCTCTTCTGGGGCGTAAGGGGGGTGAGAGGGGATGGGAGGGCCGTGGGCACAACTGTGCTTCTCCTCCTTCTTTTGGCATTTGCCCTCTCGGAGATGGGGGTCCTTGGGGGTGGGAATGAGCATGGGGCGGGGTCCCATGCAAGCACCCTTCCTGGGTGAAATTAACATTTGCTCCTCGTGCTGTCCCCAGGGCCCTAGCTCACCCCGGGGCTAATTTCAGGCAGCTGGCAGAGTCCCATGCCCCCTGTCACTCACAAAGGAGGTCTAAACCTGCCAACCTTGAGAAAGGTTATATCTTGGGCCTCGTTGGGGCAATCTGCATGTTCTTGGGCTCATTTTACTCCTGATGGCGAGGTCTATCCACCAGGTTTCGTTTTCACGGAAGGAGACCTTTTCACTTCCAAAGCGGCGTGCTCTGCAGGGAGCTGGTTCCACTGCTTACCTGAGCCAGTATTTTTTTCTCCAGGTGCAGAAGTCCACATCTTTCCCTAAACTGGGGAAGTAAGGGGACAAGCCTTAATGGCCTTTGGAGAGACCCACTAGTCCCGGGATCAAATGGGGCAGAGTGCTTAGTCCTTTTGGACCAGAGGGGGTTTCTCCTTCCAGTTGTCCATGGCTGTTGCCACTGTTACAGTCCCAGTCTCAGGAAGAAGAACAAAAAGCCCTCTCTCTCTCATGTACAAGTGTTTCCAAAGGGGGGTGCAAGGTTTTAGAAACCAGGCACTCCTGGCCAATCCTATGGTGCCACATCACCTCTCATGCATCCCCTGTCCCAGCCCTCCTGCAAAGCATGCTGGGATAGTCTAAAATGGCACCGTCCAGAAGTCAATGGTCACAGCTCCACTGGGGACCTTAGCTTCACCCATCACTGACATCGCTGCCAGAGCCTTTCCTACCAAAACATCAAAGAGGAACGCCCTCCTGTGTTAGCTCCAGTTATCTGGGCTTCCTCCCTTTTTCAGTGGGCCTGGGCTACTCCCAGCCCTGGTATAGTGTGACAGCTAATTAATAGATGCAGATCTTCTTCTCTACCCCTTCCTCATCAGGAGCTAAGGAAAGCACTGCTAATTACTCCTTTTGTGTCCGCAGGCCTTTATTCCCTTTGCTGGGATGAAATGAAACTAACTTGGCCCAGCAGGGTGACAAAAGGCCTGGCCTCTGATCTTGCACTGAGCCACAGAAATATGACAATTCTGGGTGATCCACAGAGTTTACTTGTAGTCTTGACCTGCGTAAATGAACTGTGCGTACACATTCCATCCCATTTTCATATCTCAGGGGACTTTGTAGACCTAATGGAAGCAAAACTACATTCTAAGGCAGCTTCCCCCTATGCATATAACACAGTGTCACTACAGACAAAACAGTAAACCATACTGACTTTACACATAAATGTCCATTAATATTATAAGGCCTACCCCAAGTGAATAGCTAAACATACAGATTCCTTCTTGCCAGGCTACAAAGCACAGTTACAGGTCGGCGCATGACAGTACCCTCCATGCGCACCCAGCACAGGTGTGCACACATGTTCACATGTGACCAGCAAAGTGCCCCTTACTCTAACTGCCCTATCTTAAAAGGCGGACACTGGTGGTATATACGTGCAGTCTGTTTGCCATGTAATTACAGTGGATGAGACACATGTAGTGAAACTCCAGGTGCACTAAATGGGCAGAATTTATTTTCCAATAGTGAACACATCAGTTTCCTCTTCCCTGGGCCAATTAGGTCAACATGGGAAGACTTTCTTTTGTCCTTCTGCTCTCTAATGCTGAGGCCACTCCTTTAGGTAAAGCAGATCATTCTAAGTAAAAAAAAAACCTTCTAAGGTGGCCACCTTAGAGGGCCTGAAAAAGCTTATGTTGATTATTTGCCCAATATCACATACTCATATAAGTAAAACATGCATGACCTAGTTGAGGGTCAGTCTGATTCCTCTGAAGGGGACCTGGAGGCCCATGGCAACCCCTGCCAAAACACATTGGATTGTAAAAGAAGGCAAGGGCTAGTTCCATCCGACATCCCCTTCAGTTATCTGATCTTTTGCTCAAAACTTTTGATCCAGAGGAGATTATTCACCCACATTCCTCTTATTGGTTTATTTCTTCAAAAACTGCAACCTATGTGCAGTCAAGGATCATTAAACCTTTTCATGAAGGAGGTGCACGACTGCATTCAAGCAGAATGCCCTCGTCATTCCCTAGAAGGCAAAGTCACTCACACCCCAGAAATCAAAAGCTATTCTCTTTCTTTGGCAAATATTTAAAAGACTCAGAAAATGGCATGCACAAGTCCTAGTGTCAAGGTCTGTCTCTCAGGGCTTCTCTCTAAAATCTTGGATTTAGCCTTCTTGGTCAAGGAGCCTGGGACTCCTGTTGATCCAGATCTAGTTGCCAGTTTGCTCTCAGGGGGCATTTTCATTCAAAGTATTTAATCTAGCCACTAACGAGGTAGGCCAGACAGCTAGTGACCTGTTATTCGGAGAACCAATGTGAAGGAATTGACAAAGTAAGTTCTTCGGTGCCTCCACCTCTGCAGACAAACCACAAGCAGACATGAAAAAGATCTTCAACCAGAACCTTTAAAATATGGGCAGCAGAGGCAAGGCACACTACGCTGGCCGAGTATCCTTACATTCAGAGTTTAGCCGAGGAGATGAGGCAATGGACGAGACTATCAGCTGGGAGATGCTTCTTCTCTTTCAGAGCCAGACCATACAGAGAGTATGGGTATGCTGGACCTTCCAAAGGAGGAACTCCCATCTCCACTTTCTCAGGTGAGACACTCGATTTCTTCGCCAGAAGATCTAGGTGGCAGGATTAGAACATTCTTCCAGAACTAGTCTAAAATACCACTACACTCTTGGGTCCCTTCAGACTGTACCGAGGTTACACCTAGAATTTTATGAAACACTGTGTCAAAATCCTTTCCTACATTCACTGAACTTTACTTTGGAGAATCATAATTTTATAGATCAGGAGATCCTTTACTTCAAATGAAAGCAAAGATACATCACTCCAATGGCTTTGTCAGCAATATCTTTATTGTAGACGAAAAAGGAAGAGGTTAGAGTTTAATCGTCATCCTCAAAGACTTCAATACATAGATACTCTACAGACACTACTTTAAAAAAGGAAGGTATCCACCTCATATTAGTTCTATTGAACGAAGGTGACTTCATGGTTTGTGTTGACTTGAAGGATGTGAACCTCTTAGTTCCCATTTTTCCACCTCACGGACATTTCTTCCAATTTCATTGGAAGAATTCTACTTACAAACTCTTAGCACTTGCCATTGGGTTGTCACCAGTCCCTTGTGTTTCACCAATTAGACTAAAGCAGTAGATCAGTTTTTAAGAGTGTGCAGAATTTGCCAAATTAGTTTGACAATATTTTGATCATGATTCAGGCCCAGATCTCTTTCTCGAACATATTCATCTAACAATCTCACTCCTCCAAGAAATGGGATTTGTGATAAATTTGATCAAATACCTCCTAACTCTGACCACTCAAATTGAGTCTCTGGGGTTCCTCATACACTCATCCTTAACAATCCTTTTCTCTTCCAAAGAAAAAAATCAAAGCCTCTACAAAAGAAGTGTGCAGAGTCCTTGCAAAAGACATAGGGGTTCATTCTGACTCCCGCCGGCCGCGCTAACCGCGGTGCCGGCGGGAGCCACCAGAATACCGCTGCGTGGTCAGAAGACCGCCGCGGTTATTCTGTGTTTCCCGCTGGGCTGGCGGGCGACCGCCAGAAGGCCGCCCGCCAGCCCAGCGGGAAACCCCTTCCCACGAGGAAGCCGGCTCCGAATGGAGCCGGCGGAGTGGGAAGGGTGCGACGGGTGCAGTAGCACCCGTCGCGATTTTCAGTGTCTGCATGGCAGACACTGAAAATCTTTTAGGGGCCCTCTTACGGGGGCCCCTGCAGTGCCCATGCCATTGGCATGGGCACTGCAGGGGCCCCCAGGGGCCCCACGACACCCCTCACCGCCATCCTGTTCCTGGCGGTCAAAACCTCCAGGAACAGGATGGCGGTGAGGGGGTCGGAATCCCCATGGCGGCGCAGCAAGCTGCGCCGCCATGGAGGATTCCTCAGGGCAGCGGAAAACCGGCAGGAGACCGCCGGTTTTCCGTTTCTGACCGCGGCCATACCGCCGCAGTCAGAATGCCCTTGGGAGCACCGCCAGCCTGTTGGCGGTGACCGCCAGGGTCAGAATGACCGCCATAGTCACCCTACGTTGGATGGCACATTTTGTGGGTCTCTTTTGTGCCCCATTCAAGCGATATTTCCAAGACCAGTTCACTACAGAACCTTAAAACTATCAAAGATCCAACATCTCTGAAAAGGTACCCAAGATGTTCAAGTTCCTTAAGAAGTGAAACAAGAGCTTCAGTCTAGCACACATGTAAGCGTTTAATGGTCAAGCTTTTTTGTAATAGACCTTGGATCTTATAATAAAATTAGATGCCAATAGTCATGGTTGGTGAGCAAGATACATAGAGATCTACATAGGAGGCAGATGGTTCCAATAAGAGAAGCTGCTTCACATCAACTGTCTTAAGTTCTGATGGTATCCTTTGCAATCCTCTGTTTCACCACCAAGAACTCTCAGTGTTGTATTCTTCCCTGAAAGGACAACATTTCAACTGTTCAAAGCTTCAACTAGGGGTGGCTCCTCCACAATGGTGGAGGAGCATTGCTCCCTGGTTAAGAGCCAGCAGCAGAAAAATAAAACAATACTTCATTATCGTTTTTATTTTTCTGCTGCTGGAGCCATTTGGAGCCAAAAAGGTTCCGTCCTAAAACATGCAAGACACTACAGGAGTGACATTAGTGTTGCGACTAATGGGGTTCACTCAGCATGAAGTGGGAATTATCACCAACTTTCATATCAGCTTTAAATATATTTTGGATCACACGCAAACAATACCCACAGTGCAAGGCCTGTATTAGGGACAATCATGTTAGCCATAAGCGATGAAAAACACAATGTGAGAGGTGGGGGACGGCTATAGGGTGACTGGCCTATAGGGAGCAGAGACACTGCACTCTACAGAAGATCCAAGGATTGCCATTTCAGCCCCAACTCTGTAGCAGTATGCTAGTGCCTATGCACAATAAAAACAGAAACTCTGCTTGTGCAATGAGCCACTTGGAATTTGTCTATATTGTGTTGACTTGTAAATTGACTCATTAGTTCTTTGTTGCCCAATGTGGAGTAGATGCGTGTGTGTTCTTTCTTTATGGGGAAACACTGTAGGATGAGCACAAGCCACACATACAGCATGATCACAGGCCAGGCTATGGATAGCCACTCCTAATCATAAATATGTGATGTTCTTTTTTTATGTAGGGATTATGCTGTACCTAATAATGATCATTGTCACTCATGGGTGTGTTTTTCAGGGATGCAGAAGGATGTCACAGGCCTTTAATGAAGGCAACAAAAAAGGTCCCCTACTCCCTGGTTGTGTAAAAGAAGAGATATATAGTTTGGGAATAATAGTTTCCTCCAGTCACCAGGCCCAAGGGCCACTGTATCTGATGCACTAGTCATAGGTACATATCACTGTTATTTCTAATGTTAACATGATCTTATAAAGTGCAACAATTACCATTATGTGGTCTGTTGGCAGTAAAAGATACTGTAGGATATGCTTCACTGAGGTTGAACAATTATCACATTGGAAACTAACCTTTTGAGAATGCAGTGAGAGCTTTAACCAGTTTCCTCAACTGAATATACTTATGAAATGTGTGCCTGATCACTGGGGATTATATCCAAAGGTTTAGCAGCCATCACTGAGGAGACATGCCTTCCCTTGCCACTATAAATCAGGGAAATAGAGTGATCCAAGATGCTGAGCAAAGCATTCTTTTGGGTTGGTGTCTTCAATATTTCCCATGAAGAACGTGTTTTTTCTGACAGAAGGCACAATGTACTGTACAAAGTATCTTGAAGGTAATTCTTTCCGGTTCAAGAGATAATGAAGGGAAGGTGTCATGGGCAAACCTGCATTCAAGCGCATCCAAGATCCATCAGTCATCTGGCTGGGACATTCTGCAGCAGGAACAAAAAATTGGGAGTTCCAGCTAGACAATGGTTCAATAGTCCAGCTTATTATCCGGTTAGTAAATAATACCTCTACAACAGATCTACTATTACTTGATTGCAATTTTACTGACATACCTTACAAGTATTACTCAGTGAATATACTTCAAACTGAGTATCAGTAAATTAAACTATGTGTCTCTGTTGATAGTTACACAGGCCAATTAGAATGTCATTTATAATAGGATTAGCAGTGGTGAAACAGTGACTCCCTGAGAAAGAGTGAGTGTCTGTACAGATAGGTAGGTAAGAGCGTAAAGTAAGCACATTCAGTAGGGAAAAGAATGATGCAAGAGGAAGTCTTTTCCTATGGAAACCACAAAATGGGATTGGCAAATGGGGTGAGTGGATGAGACAAAAAAGAACACTCTCAGTCACAATCATTGAGGGATTGAGGGTAATGGAAGCGCTTATACAGAGTGATTCTAGAGTAGTAGACATGTCGTGGGTGAGACCGAACTTCCTACCATGGCACAAGTGGATTCGATTTTCTACGGAAGAAGAATTTAAAGGATGGGGGATGTATGAGAGGGTGTAGACAGAATAATAGAAAGTAAGAATGAGATCATTCTAGAATAATGTGTCAAAAATATTATATAACATAATTTATAACAATTATATATTATTTAGTAAAAATAAAACACCACACGTAGGGAAGGCTAATGTCACACTACTGTTTAATACAAAATAGCAGGCAGCCCACCAAAAGATCAAAGACAATTCTTATTTCACTCACAGGGTAGGATAATCCCTCCTCCATGTCCTTAATAGAATTGAATATTCTGGTTCATCAGTGCTACAAAATGTTCTATTCTATACAAGGAATGGAGGTTTCAGATTATGTAAATTCAAAGCTGACTAACAATATTCAATTTTAGATTACTTACTGGCTTATGGTACAATTGTTTGAAAGTGAATTTGGATGACCAGTTAGCCATACACATGTCTTGCATCCATTGCAAAGGACTTGGAGGTCACAGTACCATTGACTGAGTGTGCACCAAAACTGTAAACATCAAATCCAGCCTGAGACAAAAGGTAACAAATCCATCTGGGTAGCATGGGTACCAAAGCTGGGTGACAAGGTTGAAGGAGTGAAATGAAGAGGTGGCCAGAAGATGATGATCTGAGATCTCTTGTGGCATTTTCATAAAAGCATAAAAGCTCTCAACACACAGTTTGGGATCTATGAGGAAAAGTGTATGTGATCTGTTTTGAATCAGTTTTAGTTCTGTTGGATAAAATAAACATGAACCTTTCTGGAGAGAAATATCTAGCTAGCAAATCCAAGGACATAATAGTAAAGACTCCGATAAGCTGTGAGGCACTATAGCACGGTGAGTCTGGATAACAATTGTTATTTGAATAATAAATCATTATCAAGCCAATCTTAAAGAAAGTGAGGTACAATGGTGTATTCGTATATGGCTGAATATTTGGAACTTAGGGGAGAAATAAATCTTCATCCTCCTGATGAGCTTAGTAACCAAAGGATGTTTTCTGCCACGGGTGTTTGCCCTGCAGTGATAGCTGAGCTGAATGAAATCAGTATTCTGTATAAAAGACCCTCAGCTGCCAGAATTCCTAACATGTTGACCACAAAAGTCACACCTGCCACCATAAGATCAAGATCCCATTCTGAGCACCATGTCCACCTAGCTCATGCTTATAGATAGCACCTATGGGTGGAAATTGACCAGGCTTCATTCCTGAAAAATAAAGTTTTGACAGAAAGTACTGTTACTTGTCAGCAAGACCTAATGGATTCCATGCCCCTAGACTGAGGTCCAGGAGTAGATTCAGAAAGAGAGGGAGAGAAAGGGGTGGTTTGCACAATAACTCGAATATAATTAAGAACCTTGTTTGTTGTTTGAGAGCCTGCAGCATTTATTGTGTCACTCACTCAAGCAGCCCTTTAAAACTTGTCTCAGGCCTGCCATTGTAGCCTCTGTGTGCAGACTGAAATTGTCATTCGACCTGGCAAAATAAACCTTTTGCCAGACCTAAACCTTCCTTTTTGATACATATGTTACCCCTAGGCTAGGCCCTAAACAGAGGACAGGTTGCATTGTCTTTAAAGTTGAACATGTACTTTTCAGTTTTACATGTCCTCGTAGTGAAAAACTCCCAAATTGTTCACTATTGCGAGGCTTACCTCTACCATAGGATAATATTGGGTTACCTTAGTGCATTTATTAGTGAAAACCATTGTTTGGGAGCAGGCAAGAATGTCATGTTTGGTTCTACAGAATTTGAATTTAAAACCCTCTTTAATTGTCAGATTTTAAGTCACAATTCTGAAAATGGCACTTTTAGAAAGTTGCCATTTTCTTGTCCTAACCATTTGGTTCCTGCAGCCTGTTTCTTGGGCCACATGACTAGGTGTTGTTGACAGTGTTGCCTTTGTGTAGTCCTCTCAGACAGCCGCACAACTGAGGGTTTGGGTGTTGGCAGGATGGTCCATCCTGCCTTGATGAGAGGGGCAGAGCCATCACCTGTCATGCTTGAACTTCAAAGGCTGCCTCAGATCGCACACAAATGTCTTCACACTAGCCTGTTGCAGGCAGACTGGGACCAGGGCAGGGCCGCAGGAAATTCCATACACCTCTGTAGGGGAAAGACTCCAGAAGGTTCTTCCACTTCAAAGTGGGCACCAGGTACAAAAAAGAGACCCTCAGACCCACTCTTCAGTACACTTCTGGACCTGTGGATACTCAAACTAGCACTGCCCTGCTGTCAGTGGACTACCCTGCTACTTGAGGCCTGCCGTCTGTCTTAGAAGAAAGACTGAATCTAAACCCTTGATCCCCGGCTGAAGTCACTCCAAGGTACAGCAGATTGACCTCATGTTCTGAGCTACAGGTGCACAACGAGCTCCAGAGGCCTGTCTGCAACTCCCAGCTGACCTGCTGGAGTGCGCCTGCCTGGGCCTGCAAGTGGCCCTGCTGGCCTTTGCTGGAGTGTGTTCCTGATCCCCAGTAGGTGCCTCCCAGGTCTTGAACATTTGGAGTGGCATCAGGTGAGCTCCTTCTAGACGAAAAGGTGAAATTTCGAAGTTTTGGGCTCTCTGTGACCACAAACTGGCCGATTTGTGCTAAGATCTTGCCACCAGTCCTTACCATCAATGCAAAGCTTCACTAAATCTAACTCTTCGCACCACAGTTCTACAGCATCAACAGCCAGCGCTGACTGCCAATGTGAAGCAGCAGCACCGACTGACCACGGTGCCCGACAGAATCTTTGTGCTGCAGCAACGACCATCCATGATGTCCTGCCTGCTCCTCGCAGCCTCCTCCATCACGAATGGAACTCCTTAAGCTGGGCTTTAGAAGGTAACTTTTTCAGCTGGACTAACCTTGCCTCTGTGTCCGGCCCACACACCATCGCAGTCGGCCTGAATCTATGATTTTCATCCAGTCTCGCACAACCTGATAACCATGAGTGGTGCGTTGTGCTTTTAGGTGCTATACTTACCAAAAAATATCTACATTTTACTATATTTTCTAAATTGGTGTGGGTGTTTTCTTGTGTTGTGTTTTCACTTTGAGGCTGTTTTTGTGCTGCGTAAATACTTTGCTCATTGTCTCTAGCTTAAATGCCAAGCTATCAGAGGTTTTTGCGCAGGTTAATTTTGTGACTTTTTGTGGCTTACCCTGAAAGGGATTGCAGCTGCTGCTTGAGAAGGGCTCACACACCCCTAAATCAGCAACCCATTTTCTTATAGCTGTGTTCTTCATAATTATGTTATTAGAATGACTTCTGCTGTCTGTCATGTGATCTACCAGGTAACTATGGAGATCATTGTGGAGGGTGAGCATAGCTGAGCCTGAACAGTCTTGGAGAAGGCACAAACAGTTAGGAGCGCACCTGCCTGACATCCCAGCAATTAATCTGCCCCATTGCATCATGGTAGATGTAGTATCTTCAAAAAACGAACTCCATTAATTTTTAAATATTTCACCTTTAAGTAGGTACAGCCTTTACTGTGCATCTCTGGACACATGTGTTTCTGGGTTAGTCCCTTCTTCAGCAGAGAACATATTTGCGGGGTGCTGGGAATGCTGCCATAAATCCCCCGGTTTCAGTACCTCTTTCCTGGCATGCTGGTGCCTGCTCCAGAGCTCGTCAGCCCAGTAGCTCAAGGGAGCCTTTAAAGTCACAAACAGTTAGGAGCGCACCTGCCTGACATCCCAGCAATTAATCTGCCCCATTGCATCATGGTAGATGTAGTATCTTCAAAAAACGAACTCCATTAATTTTTAAATATTTCACCTTTAAGTAGGTACAGCCTTTACTGTGCATCTCTGGACACATGTGTTTCTGGGTTAGTCCCTTCTTCAGCAGAGAACATATTTGCGGGGTGCTGGGAATGCTGCCATAAATCCCCCGGTTTCAGTACCTCTTTCCTGGCATGCTGGTGCCTGCTCCAGAGCTCGTCAGCCCAGTAGCTCAAGGGAGCCTTTAAAGTCACAAACAGTTAGGAGCGCACCTGCCTGACATCCCAGCAATTAATCTGCCCCATTGCATCATGGTAGATGTAGTATCTTCAAAAAACGAACTCCATTAATTTTTAAATATTTCACCTTTAAGTAGGTACAGCCTTTACTGTGCATCTCTGGACACATGTGTTTCTGGGTTAGTCCCTTCTTCAGCAGAGAACATATTTGCGGGGTGCTGGGAATGCTGCCATAAATCCCCCGGTTTCAGTACCTCTTTCCTGGCATGCTGGTGCCTGCTCCAGAGCTCGTCAGCCCAGTAGCTCAAGGGAGCCTTTAAAGTCACAAACAGTTAGGAGCGCACCTGCCTGACATCCCAGCAATTAATCTGCCCCATTGCATCATGGTAGATGTAGTATCTTCAAAAAACGAACTCCATTAATTTTTAAATATTTCACCTTTAAGTAGGTACAGCCTTTACTGTGCATCTCTGGACACATGTGTTTCTGGGTTAGTCCCTTCTTCAGCAGAGAACATATTTGCGGGGTGCTGGGAATGCTGCCATAAATCCCCCGGTTTCAGTACCTCTTTCCTGGCATGCTGGTGCCTGCTCCAGAGCTCGTCAGCCCAGTAGCTCAAGGGAGCCTTTAAAGTCACAAACAGTTAGGAGCGCACCTGCCTGACATCCCAGCAATTAATCTGCCCCATTGCATCATGGTAGATGTAGTATCTTCAAAAAACGAACTCCATTAATTTTTAAATATTTCACCTTTAAGTAGGTACAGCCTTTACTGTGCATCTCTGGACACATGTGTTTCTGGGTTAGTCCCTTCTTCAGCAGAGAACATATTTGCGGGGTGCTGGGAATGCTGCCATAAATCCCCCGGTTTCAGTACCTCTTTCCTGGCATGCTGGTGCCTGCTCCAGAGCTCGTCAGCCCAGTAGCTCAAGGGAGCCTTTAAAGTCACAAACAGTTAGGAGCGCACCTGCCTGACATCCCAGCAATTAATCTGCCCCATTGCATCATGGTAGATGTAGTATCTTCAAAAAACGAACTCCATTAATTTTTAAATATTTCACCTTTAAGTAGGTACAGCCTTTACTGTGCATCTCTGGACACATGTGTTTCTGGGTTAGTCCCTTCTTCAGCAGAGAACATATTTGCGGGGTGCTGGGAATGCTGCCATAAATCCCCCGGTTTCAGTACCTCTTTCCTGGCATGCTGGTGCCTGCTCCAGAGCTCGTCAGCCCAGTAGCTCAAGGGAGCCTTTAAAGTCACAAACAGTTAGGAGCGCACCTGCCTGACATCCCAGCAATTAATCTGCCCCATTGCATCATGGTAGATGTAGTATCTTCAAAAAACGAACTCCATTAATTTTTAAATATTTCACCTTTAAGTAGGTACAGCCTTTACTGTGCATCTCTGGACACATGTGTTTCTGGGTTAGTCCCTTCTTCAGCAGAGAACATATTTGGGGGGTGCTGGGAATGCTGCCATAAATCCCCCGGTTTCAGTACCTCTTTCCTGGCATGCTGGTGCCTGCTCCAGAGCTCGTCAGCCCAGTAGCTCAAGGGAGCCTTTAAAGTCACAAACAGTTAGGAGCGCACCTGCCTGACATCCCAGCAATTAATCTGCCCCATTGCATCATGGTAGATGTAGTATCTTCAAAAAACGAACTCCATTAATTTTTAAATATTTCACCTTTAAGTAGGTACAGCCTTTACTGTGCATCTCTGGACACATGTGTTTCTGGGTTAGTCCCTTCTTCAGCAGAGAACATATTTGCGGGGTGCTGGGAATGCTGCCATAAATCCCCCGGTTTCAGTACCTCTTTCCTGGCATGCTGGTGCCTGCTCCAGAGCTCGTCAGCCCAGTAGCTCAAGGGAGCCTTTAAAGTCACAAACAGTTAGGAGCGCACCTGCCTGACATCCCAGCAATTAATCTGCCCCATTGCATCATGGTAGATGTAGTATCTTCAAAAAACGAACTCCATTAATTTTTAAATATTTCACCTTTAAGTAGGTACAGCCTTTACTGTGCATCTCTGGACACATGTGTTTCTGGGTTAGTCCCTTCTTCAGCAGAGAACATATTTGCGGGGTGCTGGGAATGCTGCCATAAATCCCCCGGTTTCAGTACCTCTTTCCTGGCATGCTGGTGCCTGCTCCAGAGCTCGTCAGCCCAGTAGCTCAAGGGAGCCTTTAAAGTCACAAACAGTTAGGAGCGCACCTGCCTGACATCCCAGCAATTAATCTGCCCCATTGCATCATGGTAGATGTAGTATCTTCAAAAAACGAACTCCATTAATTTTTAAATATTTCACCTTTAAGTAGGTACAGCCTTTACTGTGCATCTCTGGACACATGTGTTTCTGGGTTAGTCCCTTCTTCAGCAGAGAACATATTTGCGGGGTGCTGGGAATGCTGCCATAAATCCCCCGGTTTCAGTACCTCTTTCCTGGCATGCTGGTGCCTGCTCCAGAGCTCGTCAGCCCAGTAGCTCAAGGGAGCCTTTAAAGTCTTGGAGAAGGCATCTCCTGCCAGGGCTAGAGTATCTGGCTATAAAATAATGGAATCTTATGTCATTCTGGAAGCAAAAAGATCGCTGTTGTCCATCAAAATTGAGAATAAAGGTGGACGGAGCCCCCCTCCTTGCTGGAATCACAAAGGAATCACAAGTTCCAGTCTGCTATTTGATTGTCTTGGCTGAGAAGGTGAATTTCTAAGACCGATATGTTGTTGGCCAGGCGGAATTATCAAGACTCTTTCACAGTGTCCCCCAAGACTCAACATCTTGCCCCCCCCCCAGGCAGTTGATGTCAGTGAGCGGCAGCCGCCGCAAATGCAAAGGGGGGGTGGTGGAGGTACAGGGGGACAACAGGGCCAAGGGGACAAATAATAATAAAAAAACACTTATCCTTCCTGCCGCCGTCTCCTGCTGCCTCACTCCTCTGCTGTTTTGGTGTCCCAGCATTTCACTGGGACACCAGCACAGGCTCCCCGGCAATCTTGGTGCTGCTCTCATGCTAGACATAGCATGAGAGCAGCATCAGGATTGGTCTGAGCGGCTTGGACTGCCGCTCAGACACTGCCCTGGGGTGTGTGCAGTTTCTCCAGCCTGACTGTTCAACACAGCCAGGTTGGAGAAACCTAAGTGTGCATGTGTGTTTGGCCGACCTAAGATGGCCGGCCAAACACACATGCATACTTAGTGCACTCCACTCCTCCTCCCCACCTTCCACGGGCCAGTCCCGCCCCTCGCTGTATCAGTGTGACATAATCGCCAGAATAGAATGTAATGGAAACTTGGTTTAGAATGTTGGAGAAAATGTTTTTTTGGTGTACAGGCCTATGCAGAATTTACTCAGTAGTTCCCATCCCTTGCCTGAGGGACCACACGATATGTCCAACTCTTCCACTCCTTCAGTTGCTCCTCCTGTCATTGAACCTGATGTGTGCACTATTTTATATAGCTCCAGTTCAGACTTCCCTGAAGATATTTACTCTCCTTGTCTCCTGCAAGCTATCTATCTACCTACTTGTAGTGCAACATACCGAGGTTAGGGATAGTTAAACTATTACTAAAAAATCTAAAATGTATACTATTCAAACATATTTAATAATGTGCAACCTATTAGACTGCTACTGGAGGTGACAAAAACAATTTAGGGAACTTGTGCCTTCTTTATTGAACTACTTCCTTTTGACGTTGTGTCCTTCTCAACCAAATGTATTTTTGGCATGCTCTTAAAACTCAGTCTTTCAGCTGAGGTCCCCATGGTTACAGTTGTCATAAACTCTGAGAATGTCGCCAACAAGCCTGTGAGTGTTTAGTATGTTTTACATATAATTATTTCATGATTCCATTCAGTTTTAGAGATGTGTTGCTGTTGTTTTCTTGTGGCCAGAAGGCAGCAGCTGTTATAGCTATTCTTTCTTCATTCATGTTTTGTTATCTAAGCTTTTAAAGCCTTTAATGACCATATCACTACTGGTGTCTGAGGCCTGACCTCTAAGGGTTATATACATTGACTACTACGAGGTCCTATAGTTTGAACAGAAGAGATGATGTACAAGCCTGTGAGATCTCTGTAGCTCTTCTGTCTATATTTGTGATTCTGTGACTTCATGTTTTTCCTGTCCCTTCCAAGTAGACTGTCAGTCATAGTTCATGACTGACAGTCTACTTCGACGTACAAGATGAAAAACTAAAGACAGTGGGGTATAGAGATAAAATAATATACATGTATTTTAAACATGCTTTGGCAAAATAAAGTTAGTGGAAGTGTTTGGCAATGTTAGGGGACACTGGTTATGTTACCCACAGCTGTCCCAGAAAGACAATCCCATAATGGAGAATATCACGAGCTACAATAATGTGGAGGCTGTGAGCAGGAACACTTTGCAGAATGGACTGCAATAGCAGAGGTGAGCTGTACTATCATGGAAGAATATAATGAACACGAATCAGAAGATGCAGCTTGCATTTAAAGGGATGGTCTTAAAGGGCATACATAGCAAAATATTGCAAAGTGGGTACTTGTTGATGAAAGGATAATATTTGTATTGCATCTTTAATAATGTCCAGTGCATGCAGGCCTTTATTTTGTGGAGGAGAAGACTAAATTCAACAAGATGTTATCTTGACAGCGAAGTGAAACAAATGATTGTGCAAATGCAATTAACAAATAGCACTGTTGTGGGGGTCATTCTGACCAACGACCGCGGAAGCACCGCCAACAGGCTGGCGGTGCTTCCGGGGGCATTCTGACCGCGGCGGTAAAGCCGCGGTCAGAAAAGGGAAGCCGGCGGTTTCCCGCCGGCTTCCCGCTGCCCCAGGGAATCCTCCACGGCGGCGCTGCATGGGGATTCCAACCCCCTTCCCACCAGCCTGGTTCTGCCGGTTTTCACCGCCAGAACCTGACTGGCGGGAACGGGTGTCGTGGGGCCCCTGGGGGCCCCTGCAATGCCCATGCCACTGGCATGGGCAGTGCAGGGGCCCCCTAACAGGGCCCCACATAGATTTTCAGTGTCTGCGTGGCAGACACTGAAAATCGCGACGGGTGCAACTGCACCCGTCGCACCCCTTCCACTCCGCCGGCTCCATTCGGAGCCGGCATCCTCGTGGAAGGGGGTTTCCCGCTGGGCGGGTGGGCGGCCTTCTGGCGGTCGCCCGCCAGCCCAGCGGGAAACTCAGAATGACCGCCGCGGTCTTTTGACCGCGGTACGGTCTTCTGGCGGTTCCTGCCAGGCCGGCGGCATCCGCCGCCGGCGGGGGTCAGAATGACCCCCTGTGTCTTCATCAGAGGTGGAGGCATTCAAGCAGCTCCCACTTTGCACAACGAAAGAGCCATGAATTAGAGATTAAAATGCCATTGTATCAGGAAAGTAAATACATCAAAGAACACACAATGGGTCTCAATGGCAAGCTACATGTCTCATATTCAGTCTATAGGAGAGACCACTTGATTCCCTATAGAAATACAATGGACAATTTATCAATTGTCAGCCTATGACAGCCCATCCAAGCAATGGCAAACCATAAAAAACACATGCAGGCCAGTGGCGGAAGGGGTCTGACCCAAACCCCCCTCTATCTGTGCTTATTATAATTGTAGTTTTTTGAAGAAATGATAACATGGTGTCCCCTGACACTAAAAGCTGTCTGCAGCCAGAACTAAAATGATAGGTGATGAGACATTGCGTACACAGCGTTAACCTTCAATTGGCTCATTCACATGAGTTTTGTTGTGACCAGTTGGCATACTCAGAATGAAGTTTACAGAGCCATTGGCAAAAGGTGATAACTAGGTACACAGGCATGCATGCCAACATTTCAGCACAGGGAAGTGGGGTATTTTGAAAAAAGGGGAGTGTATTTTCCCCTTTGACTTCTATTAGAGCAGAGGCAGTTTCAGCCGGGAAACATCTAAAATAAAGTCCATTTTGGCTGCAAAAATCGGAAGTATCCCGACTGAATCTTGTCTGTTGGAATGTGTGCACAGGTTGTTTGCTTTTGCAGTAAATTACACATTTAGGCTAAACTACAAACACTTACAGCGTCCATGATTCATGTAATGCATAACAGTGACAGCTGGTGAACTTTGAAAGATGTGCTGTGTAAACATCCAACCATGATGCAGGGAGCCAAAGAAGCCTGACTTCCTTCAGAGGGATTCGTGTTTGAAGAAAGAAGGGTTCTTTAAAAACTGAGACTCAGTAACACATTTAACAGCACAATTTTCTCCTTAAAATTCACATGTTCTGAACAACGTCTCAGGCTTTTCTAGTGCCAAGCAAGACCCTCTAAGTGGGATTAAGGGTTTGACACCCTGGACAACTTTTAAAAATAGTAGCAAAAAGATGCAGTTCTCAGCACAATTTGATCATAAATGTTCTAAAAGGACATTAGTGTTACAAGCAGTTACCCCCCCACAGCCTCTATTAGACCTTAATCTTTACACTAGATCAGCCAAGGAAATATGCATGTAATAAAAAAATGAACAAATCAACCAAAAGACTCAAGTTGCCCCTAAACCACCTAGAGAAATTAAGAATTCAAACTGGGGCTTCCATGGCACAGAGACACAGTAACACCACTTATAGAAATAGAAAGTGCCTGTCTGAACCCACTGGAGCCAGTCAAAATATTGGTTCTGTCTGCAGCCTTCCATCCTGGAAACTAAAGGACTTTTGTATTTTGTTTTTTATAGTTTTATATAGCCATATTCAAGTCAAATATATTGGAGTGCTTTACACGAGCAGCAGTTACATTACAGAACATCACACTGTTTTGTAGACAGAGAGATGAAGGGCCTGGTTTAGAGTTCAGACAGATATCCTGTTACAAGTGCCATAGGATGTAATGCACTCCTTATAAGGCAGATGGAATATCCATCACGTTTGTGACATAGTAATCAGTCAACTAAACTCTAAATCAGGCCCTAAGTGAGTCATAGGATGTTGCAGATTTTTGTAGAAAGGTTGCAACCATATTGGTTTTCCAAATAGTTCCTTTTAATTCAAAATGTGGTTTATTTGGATGCAAAGTGACACTGTTTAGGTAGCATAGATCTCATCTCTTCCTTCAGCCACTGTCACAAAACACACCAGATCACCCCAGAATTATATACAATGCAGCATTCATGGAACTTTGTGAATAACTGCCTCTAATGTTTGAAGAAGTGGGGGCACAGAGAATGTTGAGTCTATATAGGGACCACATTTGCCCAGCAAGAAATTACGCATTAGGAAGGAGGGGGGTGGCATTTTGAAGAAAAAATGTTTTTCTGAAATAGGTTGGAGAGATTGAGGAACCAAATTAGGACTGTTTGAGCAGGAAAGGTAAGATGGGACAAAACATAGGCCTGGACACCTAAATAAAAGTGGCCCCCAACATTCTGCAAATTGGGGCTGTTTTCAACTTATATTGATAAACTGTAAAGGTTTTTCGCAAGCTATGGGAACCTGCATGCACTTGTGCTTGGTGCAGGCAATATTTGTGGTAATATCATGAAAATCAACAGTGAAAACCAGCTCAGCTGAACACAAATAGGCCTACAGACAGTGAAATAAAGCCCCACACACTGAAGTCTTTGGCACAGCCACATTGCCCTATTCGCCACACTGACTATGGATGATGTCTAGCTTCATTGTATACTTTTCCCATAGCTGGTTGCAGGGGTGTAGCTTAGTCAGTGACATTCAGGGGTGTGAATTTCAAATAACCCAATTTAAATACAGAATACCATAGGGTGGAGGGTGAGACGACCAAGGTTTTGGGATGGACTGTTCCCACGTGGACCTGGGGCAAGTACAGATGTGTATTAGGTGGGCCTCTGTCTGGAGTGGCACAGTGGGAGCAAACCAATGGTTTGGAATGCTATCCCATTCAATTGGCAGTAGTTAGACTATTTGTACGCATTTGTCCCATTCACTTTTGGGTGTGATTGCTAGTAGTATGTCTGGAAACCTGAGAATGGTGCACCAGTTGTAACGCCTACTACTGCCAACGTTTGTGAACTCTAAAAGGTGGTTAATTGCACCCATTTCAATTAACAAGTTAAAACGTCCAGCAGACCGGCCTCAGGGCCCTCAGACCCAACTCTCAAGCCACAAATTCATTTATTTGGAGGGTGTCATACCCGCCAGAAGGTACGCCACTGGCAGGGGCATCATCGAAACCTCCACCACTTTGGCAGCTACAGCAGACGGGTGGAGTTCTTCATGGGCCTCTTCTCTCTGCAATTCAGCAGACAAAGGCTCATAAACAGCGTAAAGGGTTGAGAGAGTGAAAGAATGGATGGATGGGTGTGTGAATGAAACGGTGGATGGATGAGTAAAAGGGTGGATGGATAGATGAATGAGTGAAAAGATGGGTGTAAGCATGGATGAGTGAAAGAATGGATGAATTAGTGAAAGGGAGAGTGAATGGATGGATGAAGGGATGGATAAGTGGAATAATGAATGGATGAATGAAAGGGAGAGTGAATGGATGGATGAAAGGGTGAATTGATGGATGAGTGAAAGGGTGGATGGGTGATGAGAAAGCAAGAATTGATGAGTGAAAGGGTGATGGGTGTAGTGAAAGGGTGTATGGATCGATGGAATGAAAGGGTGAATGGATAGACGAGTGAAAGGATGAAAGGATGGGTGAATGGATGAGTGAAAGAATAGATGGGTGAGTGAAATAGATCGATGACAGGGTGGAAGGATTGGTGAGTGAAAAAATGGAGGAGTGAAAGGGAGCGTGAATAGATGGGAGGGTGGATGAACAGATGAGTGAAAGCGTGGATAAATGAGTGAGTGGATGTATGGGCGACTGAGTGGATAGATGGATGGAGTGAAAGGGTGAATGGGTGGATGAATGACTGAAGAGGGATGAGTGAGTGAAAGAGTGGATGGAGAGATGAATAACCTAAAGGGAGGATGCATAGATAGATAGATAGATAGATAGATAGATAGATAGATAGATAGATAGATAGATAGATAAGATAGACAGATAGCTTTGATGAGTAGGTTTGGAGATTGATGAGCAGGCATAGGGAATGGTGAAAGACTGAATGATAGGTGAACGAATGAATGGATGATAGAATGTAAAAGTGAAAATGTGAATATCAGCAAGTATGAAAGGATGAATGGATAGATGCTTGGATGGAAGAGACAAGAGGGCTATTCTGGGGAGGGAATAATGACGTGCTTCGTTTGCTTAATGCCATAACACCTTTGGTTCGAAATAGGGGGTATTTTAATTTTCTGGCTGCTCTCTTGCCTGTGTGTTTGTAGATAGTCCGGTTTTCCCTACCCCAGTGGCTGCGTCTCCATATCTCTAGAGATGCACCCCCAGTGCCTGCATCTCCATAACTCTATGTATGCAACCCCAATGCCTGCATCTCCCTAACTCTATATACACAACCCTAGTGCCTAGGTCTCCCTAACTCTATGCACACAACCCAAATGGCTACGTCGCCCTTACTCTATGTATGCATTCCCAGTGCCTGCATCTCCCTAACTCTATATACACAACCCCATTGACTGTGTCTCCATAACTCTATACACGCACCCCCAAAGCCTGTGTCCCCATAACTCTATGTACCCAACCCCAGTGCCTGTGTCTCTCTAACTTTATGCACGCAAACCAAATGCATGTGTCTCCATAACTCTATGAACACAACCCCACTGGCTGTGTGTCCATAACTCTATTTACACAACCCCAGTGCCGGAGTATCCATAACTCTATCTTCACAAACCCAGTGCCTGTGTGTCCTTAACTCAATGTACACAATCCTTGTGCCTGCGTCTCCCTAACTGTATGTATACAACCAAAATGTCTACATCTCTTTAACTCTGTGCACCCAATTCCAGTGCCTGCATCTTCCTAACTCCATGTACGTAACCCCGGTGCCTGTGTCGCCCTAGCTCTAAATACATAACACCAGTGCCTGCGTCGCCCTAGCTCTAAATACATAACACCAGTGCCTGCGTCGCCCTAGCTCTAAATACATAACACCAGTGCCTGTGTCTCCCTAGCTCTAAATATGTAACACCAGTGCCTGCGTCGCCCTAGCTCTAAATACATAACACCAGTGCCTGTGTCTCCCTAGCTCTAAATATGTAACACCAGTGTTTTTTCTTTTTCCAGCTTTAAATACGTACCCACATTACCTGTACCTTCCTAACTCTATAAAAGTTCCAGTAGTGAGACTGCACTCCCCCAGAATAGACTCTCCATTCCCTAGAGCAGCTCCCTTATCCCTTCCCAGTTGCAGGGCCGACTCTTGGGCGGTGCGACCGGTGCCACCGCACCGGGGATTGACTTCGGGTGGGGACACCGAGCTTGCAAGTATATATGATTTTAAAAGCACCTGCTGCAGCGTTCCTTGCCTCTAGCAATGTAGTGATTAATGTTCTGCCTGGAGAGAGATCGGAGTTTTGAGGGACAGTGTTAGAGGGTGGCAGAGGTGGTCATTGTGCCAACAAAAATTGACGCACAGGGCACCACCAACGCTAAGGGCGGCTCTGTCCAACTGGACTACTCTCTTCGTATCAGCAGCACGCACCCTTAGGGCCATATTTACAAGAAAGTGGTGCATCACTAGTGATGTGCCACCTTTGTTGCGGCCCCCTTGCATCCCCTAACGCCACCATGGTAGCGTTATATTTATAATATGGTGCAACATGGCGCATGTTAGGGGCAATAGCGTCATTTGTTTGACTCAATTGTAATGCTATACTGGATTAGTGTAAAAAAATGATGCTAATCCAGTATAGTGTTAAGAGGCCAATTGAGATCAATGGGAGCTTCATTTTAACACATGCTTTAAGCAGGCGTTAAAAATGACGCTAGAAATGGTGCAATGAAGTCTTGTAGATTCCATTGCGCCATGTTTAGCGACCCTCTAACGAAGGAACGCTCCCTTTGCATACATGATGCATATATTATGCATGATGTGGCGCTAAGGGTTTACAAGGTGGCGCAAACCTAGTTTGTGCCACCTTGTAAATATGGTGCTATGGTAGTGGCCTGTTAGCGTCACATTTGCAGCAAAACGTTTGCTGCAAATGTGGCGCTGAGGGGGGCAAGGACCTTTTAAATCTGGCCCTTACTGTTTAAAAACACAAACATCCTGCGCGAACAGTTTAGCAAAAAAACGCACACATTTTACGTTTCCGTGATGGATGCTATATCACATCTGTCTTGGCAGTTACAAATATGTTCCTTCTCTGCCATCCATCAAATGTGAGCTTGAGTGACATTAGTCAGGGAAGAGCGAGCTCAAAGACCCTGTGGCAGCTACAGGACAGGCAGAATGACTGCTCGAAATCTTCTAGAGCATTGAAAATAAATTGACTTGAGAGATGAGACAACAAGCCTGTGCACAAGCATTCATGGTTCACAAGAGGGGTCCGAAGCCAGCGGACTACCGCAGAATGAATGTCACTCCCTCTTGGAACGGAAGTGCACTCAAAGTCTTCCAACGCTACAGACAGGGCCGATTCTAGGACTTCTGGGGCCCTGGGCAGAAAGGAAACATGCGAGGCCCCCTCTAATTTGCATACCATATGTGACTACCTAGGAAGTTACACTCCCCCCCACTTACAAAAGTGACCCCCCCAGTCTTCCAGCCTCCCCGGGAAAAAGCTGATGCCCCTTATGGCCAGTTCGGCCTTGCACCTCTTTCATAGCCCTTAAAGGGCTGAACGAGTTGCATAGCCTTTGAAAGGGTTAAAAGAGGGGGGCACTGACTAAGTGACAATGTACTTCTCACAGTGCTTTTCAGAATACCTGATCTATTCACATAACTTTACAGTGTATCTCACCTACCTGGTCCAGGGGGTAGGGCCCTCTCCCTGGGCCTCGCTGCGAGTCCCAAGCGAGGGCCCCCTCCCCTTTCCCAGCAAGGAAACCAACCTCTATGTTAATTAACTGAGATAAGAACAAAAGGGTGAGTGAGCCAGCCTGACTGTAAGGCACTGACGCGAGGCCCCATGTTGATAGGGTGGGTAGAGGGCCCTGGGCAGTTGCCCACACTGCCCATGCCTAGCGCCGGCCCTGGCTACAGCATAGCTTGAAGGACTATTATTTCCAGTTAGGTTTTCCCCCCTTGAATGTTTTTTGTCTTATAAATACATTTTCAATATATTTTCATGTTATTCTGTAAAATTCTTTGATTCCTACGTGTGGTTTTTTGATGACGTGAGTCTATGATGCTCTTCATGAAATGCAGGAATTGCTTCTTCAAGATGGTGCCTGGGACAGGGTTTCAGTCTGGTGGGGACAGGACAAGATTGATGAATCCATTTCTGTACTCTTGACAGTAGAAGGGATGAGGGTGGGGTGGCGGTATCTGGAATGCCGATGAGTGGGTTTCTTCACTACGGTAGCCGACAAGTACGTATAGGCGCATTTGTTTCAGCCGCTCACAGATTGTCCTCCCTCTATCTTCTATTCTTCACGCTCTGCATACACTCTCTGGTTCAAGTATCAGACCAGTGTCAGGTGAAATCAGTGCTTAATCTATAAAATAATAAGTGCAGGTGCCTAATGTTTTTCATAGGTTTCTTCCCGTACCTTTTCATCCACCATCCTACACTACACCTAACTCTTGCAGGCTCTTTTAATGTCTCTGTTTTCTCCCTTTATCACAGTTTCCTAATATTTCTAGTGCTCTGTCTTGCTTTTAGTCTAAGTCTGATTATGCTCCTAGGACATCATTTATTGTTTTAACCTTGCCAAAGGTACCCTGAATAAAGAGGTGTACAAAAATAATTAAGGGTAGTCTGCAGGCAATTTAAATTTTAGATTGCATCACACCCTCTAAAATTAGAGCTTTGATAATCAGCAGCATCAAGCCTACCCAATGCGTTAGGGATATTGAGTGAGGACCCAAGGGTAAAGCATGCCAGCAGTGTTACTGGTGGGTGAGGGTCCTTTTATACAATATACTAGTTCCCCCACCCACTACTAACATAAAAGAGGGTCTAGAGAGGTTTAGCAACAAGAGTTCTTTCTCCTAATTGAATTTTTTATTTGTGCACAATCCAAGGTAGTCCATGATAAGCCTTTGGCTTTCCCCAGCCTTTGCCTATCCCTACTCACCCATGACAATTATTTCCACCAACTTTGTTGTGGACTTCGGCAGAAAACCAATTGATCATGGTCACAGTAGACCTCTTTTGTAAAATAGCTCACTTTACTTTGTTCCAGAGGCCTCCAGCTACCAGTAGGATGGCAAGAAAATTCCTGGCATATATATTCCACTTGCACGGGATACCTGACACTATAATTTCAGATAGAGTTCTCAGTAAATGTCTATCTTCTAGTGCTCAATTTGCTCTACCCTGGATATCCATCAAGCTTTGTCCTCAGATTACCATCCACAATCTAAAGGATAGGCTGAGAGGGCCAACCAGCGGCTTGAACAGTGTCTCAGGTGTTTCTGCAATGCCACTCAAAGTAACTGGGCAGACGTCTGACCCTTAGCAGAGTTCTTGTATAACAACTTTTTTCACTTTGCTACCAAGGTTTTGCATTTTGTTGTATCCAGGGTTCTGATACCCGTTCCTTTCCATCTTCTCTGTTGTTCACTCCTCTTGT
The DNA here is from genome assembly GCF_031143425.1 of Pleurodeles waltl. Lineage (NCBI taxonomy): Eukaryota > Metazoa > Chordata > Amphibia > Caudata > Salamandridae > Pleurodeles > Pleurodeles waltl. The sequence goes on from NC_090447.1 coordinate 1,504,155,106, forward strand.
ACCTGCTGCTGCTGATTTCCTAGAGAGACTTGACTCTGGAAGAAAAGTGATTGCCTAGAATTTATAATATTCTAAAACTTTTAAGAAGGGTAGAATAGATATATTAAAAAGAAAAGTCCCAAACTTTAAAGTCGGAAAGACAATTTGGCTGCCTTCCAGGTTTTTGCGCACTCTAAAACTGCCAGTCCGGTTTAATTTTTTGGTCCCTTTGTAATAACCAAACAAATCAATCCCATCACCTTTAGGGTCCATCTTCCTAACTCTTGGAAGATTTACCTTATTTTTTTATGTCTCCCAGATTAAGCCTTTTGTGCCTGATCCCTTTCATCAGATTTCTCATCTTCCTCCTGTTATGGTAGCTGGAGAATAAGAATATGATATTAGTGAGTTCTCTGATTGTCAGAGCCCATTCACAATGCTCCGTTCACTGGAAGGGCTATCCTGCTAGAGAGCATTTTAAAGTTCTTGCATCTTCAGTCCATGTGCCCAATTTGTCAATTTTGTCTGACGTTTCCTGACAAGCCTAGGGCCTCGGGATATGGGTATACTGGTGTAACCAGTGCATCATGGCCACCAGGGCTTCCGAGAACTGCACTGCCTTGCGTGGTTCTGCAATCTCTGAGTATTAGGAAACTTCACAGGGCTGTGAATTTCACTAACCTGGGGCTGCCTTCCCTTGCACTCCTGTGCTCTTAGCTGCTGCTCCTTTCTCCACCAGCTTCAAAAATGGCAATCACTTGCCTGAGGGTTAGCAGCCGCCTTTAAAAGTTGCTCTGCTGCAAGTCCAGCTCAGGTTTTCATTCATGGTTCTTGTCCATCATGGCTCTTTTTTCCCTGGTTCCATACTGGTTTTCCCAATACTTTGTGTTTCCCGCTGTGTGATATTTGATGTCATTTTGTTTTCCTGTTTATTTTCTCCATTCTATTGTATCCAGGGTTCCGATCCCCATTCCTTCCCATCTTATCCACTCTTCTTGTGCCTGCTGATGATGATTTTCTAGAGAGACTTGGCTCTGGAAGAAAAGTGACTGCCTGGAATTTATATATTCTAAAACTGCTATGAAGGGTAGAATAGATAGATTAAGAAGAAATGTCCCAAACTTTACAGTGGAAAAGAAGCCTTGACTGTCTTCCATGTTCTTGCCCACTTGTTAACTGCCAGTCTGGTTTTATCCTTGATTTTTTGGTCCTTTTGTAATAACCAAACAAATAAATCATTGCCTTTAGGCTTCGCCTTCATAACTCTTGGAAGATTCACCCTACCTTTTATGTCTCCCAGATGAAGCCTTTTGTAGCTGATCCTTTTAATCTGACTTCTCCTCTTCTTCCTGTTATGGTAGCTGGAGAACCAGAATATGATATTAGTGAGATCTCCGATTTTCAGAGGCATTTACAGTCCTTTGTTCACTGGAAGGGCTATCCTGCTAGGCTTCCTGGCTCTTTAGTCCATGTACCTAGATTGGTTTGTCAATTTTTTCTGGCCTTTCCTGCCAAGCCTAGGGCCTCAGGAGGGGGAGGCATACTGTTGCTACCACTGCATCTTGGTCACCTGGGCTTCCAAGAACTGCCCTGCTTCCATGGTTCTGCGGTTCCTGAGTCCCAGGAAACTCCACAGGATCATGAATTTCACTCATTTGGGGCTGCCTTACCTTGCTTCCCTGGGCTCCTAGCTGCTGTTCTTTGCTTTGCTCCTCCAGCTCCAAAAATGGTAATCACATTCTTGAGGGTTTGCAGCATATAAAGCCTTCAGTCTGGTTGAAGCGTGTGTCACAACAAAGCAACTTTCCTTCACTTGTTTCCTGGCTAACTCCACTTACTGGTCCTGATTCCATGGTGTATTAAATTGGGGTATTAATTGTGAAGGATGTGAGTTCTTTACAAGTAATATGTCTGTGATTGTCTTATTACTGGGAACAATATCCCCTAAAGTAGCAGTTAACTCTCTCGAGGTAGTATTGCAGAGTAATTGAAGTCCTACTTAGAGGAGGTGGTGCGGGCTAGCAATCCCAATTTGCTGGCCCTCTACAACAACAATCAATAAATTATGGTCTAGTCAGTGCTTTTTCTTTTAAAAATGAAAAGTGCTGTTACTACACACATACACATACACACACACACACACACACACACACTAAATAATACACATTACGTTAAACATACATTCTAGTAGATGGAAATGCCTTTGGTGACAGCCTCCTATCGCATCTCACCCCTAGTGGCTCCTGAACCCATACCACAATACCCCTGTATACAAGATGTAATACTACAATATAAGGGATGCCACTCTAAATAAGGCAGGCCTACTACCTTTGCCAGGGAGTCACCATATAAAAAAAAATTACAGGTTATACTTTATCAGTGCAACACCTTATTATATTTGTCAGTATATTTGTACATGTCAACCATACATTCTCAATATAACACTTTATAAGGGATGGCAGTATATAAATGGCAGGACTACTGGCTTTGTAAGTGTTTCACCACAATTATTAGAATTAGCCACATGTCATGACTCAACCTTGCATCAACATTTAAATCAATGGAAGCAGTACTAATAGTCACATGCCTCCATTATAAATGTAAACATGAATTGTTCAATCTCTATGTAATCGAAAGCATTTGAATTTAAAACAACACATGTAGCCCAGGCATAAGACAAACCACAAGCTCCCCCCCCCACTCCAAAGCCAAATAACAAAGAAGTCCAGCTTAGGAAGTTCTTAAAGTCGAGCAAACCCTGTGCCAGGGCCATGCTTCTCCCTAGGAGAGTTAGGGTGGCACATACTAACCACATTTCATGTGGCTGGTATACATCATGTAGCCCCTTTCAAATCTTGGATGTATTGTTGGTGGTTCCCCTGCTCTGTTTTGCGGCACTACAGGAAAATGGAAATGCAGATAATCCCACTAGGTGCTCCTCGTCCATTTCCTTGCATATTTTCTGAGTGGGTCTGCTCTGTTTCTTCTTGCTGCCTCGCACTGCATGTATGCCTCTTTTTGCCCCCCTAATTTTTTTGTACTCCTGGGTGCCTGTGCACATCAGGCACCCCGGCTACAGGATGAGATATGGGGGATGAAGGAGTATCCCACTCCCAGGTGCCACACCAGCTTCCTGCTAGCGCGTGCATTGGGTGTGGCGGGCAGGAACTGTTAGTCCTCCAGCTTGCCTCCTGCGTGCAATGGGAGCGGTAATGTATGGTCGGACGCGCTCACCCAACCCAGACATGAGCATGGGGAAGCAGCACGCCCACTGGAAAAGCCCCTGCCTCAGGGGATTGGGTCTCGAGGCAGGGAATGAGTTGTTTCGGCCCTTAAGGAAATGTGGGCCCCAAGGGCAAGATTGTGCTGGGGGGCCCACACATGCCTCTCTCTCCCGAAGATAAAGCAAATAATTATGAGCCATCCCCTAGGTCCTGGCCCACCTGGGCTAGTTGAAAGCCATCATGGCAGAACACCACATGCTTGTTTCTCACTTCTTGGCTTTAGAAAGGGAACATCTTTAAAAGGGCATATCTCTGGGCCCACATAGCCTATTTGATCATGTTTGTTTTGCTCCTTGTGACCAGTCCTAGCCCCAAAGAGCATTTTCATCAGGGCTGCTGGCCCCTGAAGAGGCACATTTTGTCATTTTGTGGGTAGCTAGATTTTCTGCCTCCCTGGACCAGCCTTGTACTCAGCCTGGCTGCTGGTGCTCATCTCTTGTTGTTGGAGGCATATTGCACAACCCATCCACAACCAGCCCACAGAGCACTTTCATTGCTACCATCGTCTGGCCCCATAGCCTCCTGGCTTATTGAAGGGCACCCGAGTGGCAATGGAGTCCAGGTCCTTTTCCCCAGCTGGTCTTCAGGGGACAATGGGGGCCCTGGAGAGACTCCTCCTAGTCCTATGGTTCAGCTGGAGTCAAACTTCTTAGTCCATCAGTTAGCTACTCCTTCTAGCTAGGCACCCATTGCTCCATTGTTGCCCCCAGATACAGGGTCTTCTCAATAGCCTCTGCATTGTGCAGGGGGTTTTAAGTGAGGGGTGAGAGTTTTGGAGGTCAGGCACCACTGACCAATTCTAAGATGTAGCATCATCCCTCCACCGTGTCCCAAACTTCCTGCACAACATTCTTTGACAAATCAAAATGGCAACTTCAAGTTTTCACTGGTAAGAGATCCTAAGCTGGCTTAAGTTCCACCTCTTGCTGACACATCCACCAAATCCCTTCTCACCAAAACGTCAAAGGTGAGCCTCCCCTGTGTTGGCCCTAGAGGTCTGGGCTCTCTCCTTTGCTCCAGTGTGGCTAGCTAATTATCATATGCAGATTTCCCCCACACTCTTTCCTCTCCCAGGAACTAGTCCACTCATTAATAATTACCTGTTTTTGTATGGGGAGGGCTTTGTTCTCAGCATGGGGTAAAGGCCTGGAATTTGATTATGAGCTGAGTCAGAGAAATATGGCAATTCCTGAAATCCCATAAGACATGGATTTAGTGTGTTGGGATCTGCAAAACCAATCCCAGTGTGCATAGTTAACATCAGTTTGACACCGTGTTGAACTGTGTAGGCCTAAGTGGAGTAAAACTACAATTTAGGGCAGATTTTGCCTATATGTATAATACAGTGAAAGCGCTACATATTTTCCAGTAAGCCTTGCTGGCCCATCAATGAATGCCCACTAGGCAATATAAGACATACCTCAGGTTAGTACCAAATATTGCCAATTCCTTTGTGCGCCAGGCTATATGTGTGCAATAACTGGGCTGCGCACAACAGTAGTCTCACAGCCCACACACATTTATGCGCAACCAGCCCACTACCCCTTATCCTAGCTGCGCCCCAGTGGCCTTATAAAAGGAGGACACTGGGGGTAAACAGGCTCGGTCAACTTACCTAAAAATTACTGTGAGTGTGACTCAGGAAGTGAAACTCACCCACAGTAAAGGTCCAAAAACTGGGTAGGCAAAAGCTCGAAAATCCTAGTGGACTAAACATGAGAACCCATTTGCCCTACCCCACAATGGGGTCTGCCACATGTTCTGCTTTTATTAGAGTTTTTCAGGGCAGGAAATGTTTGTTGATTTGTATGTAGTTCTCTTTTCAAAAGATTAATGTTTAACAGCCTGTTCTAAAAGGGACAGTTCCATAGGTACATCACTGTCATGCTGGATCTACAAAACTATTGATTAAACTGCTGTGCTCCTCTGAAGAGCTATGGGGAGAAGTGTTCATTGAAGTACAGCATGTGGTTGTGCTCAGTTTGATGTAACTCTATATTAAAGAATTAATATCAGACCATTGGTTTATTTCAAACCTTGATCCTTCCTCATTGAGTAGCTATTGGACTGACTATAGAAAATCTATTGATTAAATGAACCAAGAGAGTGGACGGCCAAACAAACAAACAAATCACCAATCACACATTTCTTACAGGCCAGGAGCTCTAGTGAGGCAGTCCTTCTTTAGTTTTTTCTTTTTTTTTCTCCCATTGCATAATGATGATAGAAGTAATTCCAGCCCTCTTTTTTCATTTTTATAAGTATGCACATCATAATCAGTTGATGTTGTTTATAATCAGGGATCCCGGTTTTATCGTATTTATTTTTTTGACATTTCTGTGTACGTTTATCCATATGTATTCTTCGCTAATTTTATTTGTATTTATCCATATTCATTTTGTATTTAGCCTAACAATTAAGCTGCTATGACTATATAGCCAGTTTTATTTAACTGATAAATGTGCGCTCATGTTTGAATGTCCAGGAGGCATTTAGCTGTTTACCACACAATACAATCATCTGAGCACATTTGCATTGTAGAACAGGTTAAACCACCCTACAGCTGCAGATATTTAAGTTTCATTAGGAAATAATTTTTCTTTTTTAATTCCCCTACCTGTCAATCCTCACAGCTACTGAACTGTAGTGAGCATCATCTATAAGACCTCTAATCCATATATTTCCATATTTTAAAATAGAGGGGTTCAGTGGCGGCCGGCAGCTTTAGGAAGGAGAGGGACGAGCGGGAAGCACACACACACTCATTCTTTCACACACACACACGCACGCACGCATGCACATCCATTAACAACACTCATAACATTCAAACATGCACGCATGCACCAAACATTCATTTTAAAAGATCACACACACACACACTCATTCTTTCACACACACGCATGCACGCACGCACATCCATTAACAACACTCATAACATTCAAACATGCACGCATGCACCAAACATTCATTTTAAAAGATCACACACACACTCATTCTTTCACACACACAGGCACGCAAATCCATTAACAACACTCATAACTTTCAAACATGCACACACGCACCAAACATTCATTTTAAAAGATCACACATACACACACACACTTACTTTCAGCCTCGGAGTTCTCAGGAGTGTTGGGACTGCTGCCTTCCCTCATTGGGCAGCAGTCCCAGCCTCGTCACAGAGTGGGATGGGGTCAGTGAGACTGCTGACCCCACCCCACTCTGTGACGAAGTGTCACTGATTGACACTCGCCCTGGGCGCTTCAGGGCTTAAACCTGAAGCGCCCAGGTCGAAGTCAATGGGTGACGCTTTACTCTTCACCCAGGGGAGGGCCTTGAGGCACCTTTGCTGAGCCGAGGAGGTCACCCCCATAGGAGCTGTGACCTCCTCAGCCCAGCAAAGTTCAGCTCAGACAGACAGGAGTCTGCGCAAATCGCGTATGTCTGCTCCTGGCTGCCTGACCTAAACATGAAGAGTGTCGGTCAGGCTGACCTTTGTTCAGCCTGACAAACACTCTTTATGAGGGGCAACACGTGTCGGGCGTGGCCCCTCCGCCCTAAAGGATGGGCCGCACCTGGGAGGGTTTCTGTCTGTTTCAGTAAAAACAGAAAACTAGGAGCATTATGAAGCTAGTAATTAGCATCTACTGCTGGACACATTGATTACATTTGGGTTGGTTAATTTCAACCCATGCTTATAACCATGTTTACACATGGGTATGAAATACGAGTTGGAAGACATTTAGCACATCCAATAACTATCAGATGCAGTAAATACCTTGGCAGGTCAAACCTGCTAAACTGTTACAGGGGACATGCATACCGTATTTACCATTTCATGTGGCACATACTCCATCGTCTGCAGATTTGAACAAAAATATTTTTTTCTAGCTCAAATGTTACTAGAAAGGCACAGAGGAAGGCCCTGTGCAATGGTTGACTGGTTGTGTTTCTCCTGCTTTTTGCTGTGTTTGGGTGTCAAACTAGTGACAGGTAAAACCTTTGCCCAGACTGTGTTAACATGTGTAACAAGCATTTGCAATGCAACGGGTCTCGCGTTTGCTACTAGCTATGACTAGCGTTGCAAATTCCTAACTGGACTTTTCTTGCCACTTAAATTGAAAATGAAAAGTAAAACAGTTGACATAAGCAAACTGATTCAAAGCACCACGGCCGCCATGAGCATGAGCGTGAAGGAGACACAAAAGGAAAAAGAAGTTTGCTTGCAGTCACACGTATCGTATCCATGTAATAGGGTCAGTCTGCAAGGGTAACAAAACCGTCCCAGGAGGCACAAATGTAAAGTATTTACTAATGATAACAAAGGATTTTTGAAAGGCAAGCCCACTAATGAGTGAAAGTGATGGGCAGATGTTGGGCATGATTAAAAGCCCACAATACTTGTCAAAGCAATAGCACTCAACCTAAAAATGACAAAATGTGCTGTTATGCTGTCTAACTTGTCTTATTCTTGCTGCATAACTTAACAAACCCTGCTGCATAATTTGGACCTCCTCTGCCACATAATTCCAGTGACCCTGTCTCTGGCAGCTGAAGCCCTAAGAATGTTTCTAGAGAGCTGTGTGAATTGAATAAACATTGAGCAGGGTAGTTTCCAGTACCGGCTCGCGGGCCGCGGAAGGGGCGGGGCGGGGAGAAGGCACGGGAGGGGCAGCTAAAATTTAATTTAAATATATATTTTTTTTTTAAACCACACACTTACCTGTTCCATGCGGTGCCGCGCTGCGCTCCTCTTCCTTGCTGGCTGGACACAGGCACAGGTTCCCAGCCTGCCCTGCGGCGAATACCTGACGCTGCCCAGAGCAGCGTCAGGATTGGCTGGGAGCACCCAGCCAGGGTGCTCCCAGGCATACTGGGAGCCTGTGCAGGCTCTCTCCAGCCCAGAAACTGTATTGCTGGCTTGGTGAGAGCCTACAATGCATGTGTGTTTGGCTGGCCCGAGACGGCTGGCCAAACACACATGCGCTCTGAGGGGGAGTGCTGAGCACTCCCCCCAGTGCACGTCACCTCCGTGGCCCTGCCAACTTTTAAACAAAATGATAATAAACATAGTCTATTATCATTTTGTTTAAAAGGTTTTGCAGCTGTCGCTGTTGGCGGGGGGTGACGCTCCTCTCCCCATATGGAGGAGTCGCCACTAGTAGGCTCTCTTGTGGTAGGCAACACAGTAGTTTGACGTGTGTGCGTATCATAAAGGAGAATGAGGGTGAGGGGATACAGTTTCAAAAACAATGTACATTTCTGCACAAAGCGACTTTTCAAATGTTTCGTACTTCTCAGGAAGTGGAGGTAGCGCGTGGTTGGGTACTGATGCCACACGGTCAGCAGCAGGGCCCAGGGCAAAGCGATGAAGAGGGTGGTGAGAAGGTTCCGTCTCCTCAGCATGCTGCACAGGGTGGCCACACACTCCGGGCCATTTCTTTACCTGCAACAAAAGCACAGAGGTCAATGTTGTTAGTAAATATGTACAAGCCACAGTAAAGTGAAATCACAAGACAGTCAATGCAAGCTTGATACATAAAAGCTGTTAGGAAAATCCAGTTGTGTTACTCTGAACCCTCTGTAGATGACAGGAGATTGCACAGCATGTAAATCTATAACACAAAAAAGTTGAAAACTCCTTCTTACAGGTAAGTAACGTTTTCCTTCTATTTATCTCTCCAGGTAAGACATCATATGGAAGGGCAACATCCTGAACAACTGGGTCCTAAACAACTACTTGCCTAAACCACTGCTGCTAAATAAATACAAAGTCTCTACAACGAAGTACTGAACAACTACTGTCTGAACAACTATTTAGCCTGAATAACTAATTTTAAGGTAAGTTTTTTTTTTTATGGGTTATTAGTTGTTTAGAATTTTTATATATATATATATATATATATATATATATATATATATATATATATATATATATATATATATATATATATGTTGTTTAGAACTTATATATATATATATATATATATTTTAGAGTTTATATTAGAGTAGTTCCATCACATATTCCATATGGAATTCTAGGTTCTTCATTTCAGAGTTTTGTACTAGGCTTACTGTGAAGTTTGTGTCCTCTGCTTCAAAGCTCTTCTAAATTTTGACTAAACCTTCTGGATGTGTTGCCAGAGTCACACTCAACATGGGCTGGGAACCGAAAGAAGTATTCTAAACATTTGCTTCCTAGTCACACTCACACAACCACACTCTGCTAACTTTAATTCGGACGTCAAACCCACTTGACAGGACCACTGAACAAATTCTGTTTCTGTTCAATAGACCATTTTATTTATCATACATTCTCCTACATGCATGGACTTCCAGGGTGTACATGTTAGCATACCAGAACATGTCTGCATGTCACAGTAGAATCTCAAACGGAAGCACAGAAGACATGTGAAGTTAGGATCAGGCTTAGCCATCTATTAGCTCAGCATCTTTCAGTTTAGTCTGAAATTGGGACTGCCACTGACCAGGAAACAAGGCCCTTTTAATCTATCATGTTCTCTCTGTGTCTCCAGTCAGACAGTGTCTGGCAACAAGGCTACTTCAGCCGTGCAGCATGAGGGTACCAGTATCTTCAGTCTTCTTTGGAAGGGAGACCTCTGGAGTAGCCTTCTTTTCCAGCAGGCGATGATTTACACCTCAGTGACCCGCCCACCCTGGTACCTCTCTATAACACAGAGAAGACCCACAGGCCCTCCAGGAAGACATATCTCTTCACTTGCTTTAAAGTCTACTTCTGTCCTTTGGGCATTAGTCTGTCGCAGGAACCCCACACTCTCCCCACAGGTTTCCCTTTCCATTCAGTACATTTTAAGCACGGCTTAGGATGAATCCTGTATTTGCGAACATGCAGCCACCAATTCGGTCCTGTCACTCGTCCCATACATGATGTTCCTCACTGACCTTCACATTACTGCATTGCAGAGAGGCCTCCACATACTTTGGAGACCTAAGTATCAAGTCCTTTAGGAGAACCCCCTTGAAAACTTCAGAGATCTAGTGCAATAAATGCACCTTCATCATCTAGCTTTCACCATGCTAGCACTTGAACTGGATTACCCAACACATGCCGCAGCACATATTGCACTTTTACAGATGCGACATACCTTCCTTTAGTGGACTGCAAGACTAATTCTAGTACTGATGTCCAACCCCAGAGGAGATGGAAGAAGAATCCCTTCCCTGGGCAAGGCTCAGCCATACTTAGCATGTGGGCACAATGGTTTCAATGTTTCTCTAACCTGGTGTCCAGTCCCCCAGAAATGTATATTTAAGCCACAGGTCTTTCTTCCTTTTCTCTGAAAGTACTGGTATTCATATTTGTCTGATATGCCTCATGCACAGGGGAAAAACTGCTCTTCAACTTGTGGTCCAAAAAGAAATTAGGTTTTATGATACTACATCTTGAAGACGACAAAGTTTGTATTGCTCCAGTTGTATATCAAAACATCATTGACAAAAATATAAACGTTCAAAAAGATTGTGGCCTAAATATCACCTACCACAATATTGTGAATGAAAGTATTTATGGATAAGTATAGGTTGTTTTGAGGAACTTTGGAGCAGAGTTGGTTCCCCCATTTTAGTAGTTTCATTTCATATTTTACATTTTACACGTTTTAGCTGCATAGTTTTTAGCACTGACATTTTACACGCTTTCTCTGCAGGATATTCTTCTAGGGATGTAGTGTACAATGTGCTTGTTTAGTTAGCCTTTTCTCGACATGTAGTCAGAACATTTTGTGGAAGGCTAAGAACACTGTGCACAATATCCTGGTTCTTGTGTTGCCCATTCAGGAGACAGCTTTTAACATCCAGACGTAGCAAGACATCAGAACTGTGCTTCTAGCAGAGTGTGGGCTCATTATGTAAGTGATGCACTGACCGGGAAGGGCAGAGTGTCATTCAAGCTGCGACCATCCTAGGACCAATGCTTTTATCTGACATTGCTTTACTGGTGCTAATCTTACAGCTTCGCTAGAGGATTGCCACCCAAACTGCAGCCTGACCCCTGACTCTTTCTCCAGTAAGGCTAATCCCTTAGATTAGTTCAGGCAGAAAAGTACAACCCCAATTCTCCCAGTATAGTTTTATGGTTAGGTAAGAACCTCTAGAACCTCTAGAACTTACTTGCCATTATGTATTTTTCGTTGTCTTTATCATGTTTATAATGCTGGTTACTTGGCTTTGTTCTATCGGCCTAA